>NW_024423344.1:18099158-18191591 GCF_017311325.1 Ursus maritimus
GTGTGTGTGTGTGTGTGTGTGTGTATGTATGCGTGTGTGCTCATTTGGAGAGGACAGGCTAAGTCTCATTGTTCAGTAAAGCAGGGAACAGATGGCACTGTCAGTTCTAGGCACAGCACAATCACACACCATATGAGCATTCCCGAACTGGGCTGCATCTGCAAACCCAAGCTGCCAGCAATCCCTCTGATATTTAAATCCCCAGAGCGCCAAGAGACCATATTGCGCTGCATTCCTTTGAACAATAAAAATTGCTTAACTTTCTGCCTTCCCTCCACATTCCTTCCCACTCCCTGCTCCCTGGGGCAAGTTGGAGATGAGCTTCAAACTTAAGTTTTATGAAATCAAGTCTTAGTCGTTTGTTCTCTAGGGCAAGGAGATAGTGACACATGGTGGTGTTGGAAATAAATGAGTGAGACTCAGCCCAATAAATGTGAAAATTATTTATTCACTGAATAAGTGTATGAAAATCTCCCTGTAGGGGCAAAAGCCTATATGGAATAGATAATGATACTTAAAAAAAAAAAAAAGAAAGAAAGAAAAAAAGAGAAAGAAAAGGTACAGCTCAAGCTGGTAATAAATCAGAGGAGATAAGATACACAGTGTGTCCAAAATACAAGTTGGAACTTAGAAAATATAAAGTGAAAAAGAGTTTAAATGAATGACATTACTGCTAATTGAGAGGATAAACATGATGGAGTTAGTAGTAGCATTTGAATTGGACTTTGAGAGGTGAGTTTTAAGTTGGAAGATAAGAGGGTTGTAATTCATTAGTGATAACAATGAAAATTACCTATATAGTACTCAGGTAATTCCTATTTCCAGCACTAATCTTTCAGCCCATTAAATTAAAATGAGAAAAAAATATATATAGTCTTGGGATTTGGCCATTTTCTTCTTGTTGAAGAATTCCCTTTGCAACAATTTCCCCTCCTGAAAACTTTCAGTTCAATTGGAACCCGCACACTGCTTCTTGATGTAAAGTGGAACTACCAGTTTGGAAAAGTAAAGCTAACTGCGGGCATATCCTATGATCCAATAATCCACTCCCATATATATTCATCAAAAGGCACTTTTTAGAATATTTATAGCTGCACTATTAAGTCCCAAACTGGAAAGTTACCCAAATGCCCATTGACACTAATATTGATAACTACATCATGGAATATTCCCTCAATGGAAAGCCGTACAGTGATACATGCCTGATGTATATCTACACATATATGAATGAATCTATCAGACATAAAGTTGAGCAAAGAACCCAGACACAGAAGAATAGATATTGGGTGATTTTATTTATATAAGTACATAAACTGGTTAAAGTATTCTGTGCCGTTAGAAGATGAGACAATTGTTACCTTGGGGGGTAAAGACTGGATAGGAGCACGAAGAGGGGCTTTTAAGGTATTGTTAATACACTATTTATTTTCTGCTTAGGTGAATATGAATGAATAAATGAATGTGTTCATTTTATGAAAAGTGATCAAATTTTACTTTTACGACATGTACTTTTCTGAAGACATATTTTAATTAAAAGTTTTAAATATTTTCTCAAATTAAGATAGCCAAGATTTCTCAAAAACAAAGCATAGAAGAATTAATTTAATTGGACTTTCTTTTTGATCTTCAAAACTGAGTTCTTTATCTTATTATTATGAAAATATGACTTGATCTCGAAGTCTCTCATGACTCTTCTGTACAGATAATATGTATCTCTCTCCAACTGGAAAGTTTGGAGTAGGCCCAGATTGATCTTCTTTGAGTTCAGTGTCTTCTTAAATATTAATCATGTAAGCTGTGTCCTTATATCGCTTCTTTTTTCATTCGGTCCCATCTTTACATTCTCTTCCATTCACCCCAAAGCTTCAGTTTCCACCACGGAAGAGTGATACCCAAATTTTTAGTACTTTCCTGTCTTTAACTCCAGAGACTCTAATGTTGTCTCCACTTGGATGTATCACAGGCCATTTAAATGGAACACGTGCAAAATAGAGCTTGATACCTCCCCACCAAAAAATCCCTTTCCCTCCTGTTCTCCCCATCATGGTGAAAGGCCCCTGCTGTCCACCTAGCAATCCCATTTGCCAGTGGGTCATCCTAGACTTTCTTGTCCTTCTTCTTCCTCACTTAGTCCACAGGCTCCATCATTTCTACTTACCAAAGAGCTCTTAAATATTTATCTTTTTTTAGTTCCAAGCTCACCCCAAAAAACTTGTGGAATAAATGAATTTCCATAGTCACCATACCCCTGTTTCTCAGCTAGCCACTTCCCACCCATATGCTCCTTCTACAGTCTTTATTTATATAAAGAGTAGGTCTATTCTACCAGTTCTCAGCCCAAAAATTTTTGAGTCATCTTTGACTCTTTTCTCACACATCCAACTGGATAGTTGTATCTTCGAAATGTATTCAGAATAAAATCCAAGCTATTTCTTACCACCTCTTTCCCATCTTTACCGCCTGGATTCAGCAAACTATTCTCCAACCAGCATAAGCCATTCTCACACCTGTAGCTTGTGCTCCACCCACACTGTTGAATTTGCTGTACCCCAACACATCATCCCATTGTGGGTGCACTCTCTTCTCACTGCCAGGGATGCTTGTACCCCTCTTGCCAACCTGGAGAATTCTTTCTCATCTAAGGTGAGCATAAACCATCATTTTCTCTAGGATATCTTCCCTGGATCTTTCAGGCTGAGCCACTACTCTGTTTTTATGTATCATTATATTTTGAGTGCCAAGCACATTGTCTGGCATGTAGTTGGTTCTCAATGAATTCAGAGACACTGATGATGAACTAACCTATTGCACTGTAATAAAGCCCTGCCATAATGCCTTTTGCAAACATTTATTATAATAATTACCACATCTTATTGCAATTTTTGATTTCCATTCTAGCTTCCTCACCAGGTTAAAAGCTACTCAAGGTCAGGAAATGTGTGTCTTAATCATATTTGCATCCTTTATATGCCCACAGTAGTATTCAAGAATAATTGCTAAATGAATAAAAGCACACATGAGTTGGGAGGGCATTTATAAGTCTGGGTGTTTCTTGCTAACTGTTATGGACTGAATTGTGTTCCCCGAAAATTCATATGGTGAAGCCCTCACCTTCATTGTGATGGTATTTGGAGATAAGTTCTTTAGGAATTAATTAGGTTTAGATGAGGGTGGGCCCTCATCATAAAATTAGTGCCCTTATGAGAAGAGACATCAGAAAAGAAGATGAAGAAGAAGAAGAAGAAGAAGAAGAAGAAGAAGAAGAAGAAGAAGAAGAGACATCAGAGAGTGAGTCCTCTAATATCTTCTTCTCCATGTGTCCCCTTCCCTTCAGTGGAAGGACACAGCTACAGTGCAACTTTCTGCATACCAGGAAGAGAGCTCCCACCAGAATCTGATCATCTTCACACCCTGATCTTGGACTTCCAGCCTCCTGAACTATGAGAAAATAAATTTCCATGGTTTAAGCCATCCACTCTGTGGTATTCTGTTATGGCAGCTCCAGCAGAGTAATATATGGTCCCATCTGAATTAACTACTTCTGGCTATTGTCAAGAGCCATGATTGGGAAATTTCCTGAAAATACACATTACGCTTTTTCTACAAATTATTGTTTCGTCTTGACTGTACATTTCAACTGGTTCCAGATGGCGCTAATAAGGCCAAGATCAATCTGCTTGTTGTAATACAAAGTCACAAATTACATCCTCAGTCACAACCAGTCACCTCAGGAAAGTG
Source organism: Ursus maritimus (assembly GCF_017311325.1). NCBI lineage: Eukaryota > Metazoa > Chordata > Mammalia > Carnivora > Ursidae > Ursus > Ursus maritimus. The sequence goes on from NW_024423344.1 coordinate 18,102,897, forward strand.
AAACTGAATAACCCCATTGCTGGGAAATCAATCCAAAGCCCATTTCCTCCTAAGTAGTGGTCTCTAAGTGCCGTGCTTATAAATTAAGAGCAAAATATTGTTATGATATACTTTCCATTACTTTCCTGTAATTGACTCTTGGTAACTAATTTTTCCCTCTTTATTTGACTCACAGGAAAATGAATGGCTCTTCAATTATGTCATCATGGATACTTAATTTTTATGAATTAGGTTTTTAAGAATCCAAACCTGTTTACTTTGTGTGTTTTTAAGAAGAATGGGGACTTCCCATCCATAAGAGTATTTACTTCCTCCACGTCTAAATTTCTCTCCAAAGCGAATTCATCTGGATCAGTTGATACCAATGATGGAATAACAGGTGACGTACTTATTTATAATTAGAGCTTTTGGTTTAACATCTTCAAGTCCAGCCTATAACGGTGTCAGAATACACTGGGCAGCTGTAGTCATATGCTTTTCTTGAACTGCTGCCAATGGGTAGGTTGCAGTAAATTTTAAGTTTGAAACCAGAAAGGCCCAAGTAATTTATAACCTCCTGATTGATTGTCTGATTTCTTAATTTGGAGGGTGAATTTAATATTCAAAAAGGAGGAGAAGGCACTCTGAAGACTGCTCTAAAACAGACCAGGTGGGAAGTAATTGTCTAACACTTCTCCATCAAGTTGCTCACAAGGAATCCACTCTAATTCTATGTGCCTCATCTTCTTCGTTTCTGCATTGGTTTATCTCCAAATGAAAACTGAAAAAGACTGGTATGTCAGTGATTGTGGCTTATGCTACCAAAATATAGCTGTGGTGTGATTATAGAATGGTGCGTATTCTCCTCAAAAAGAAAAAAAGAGCTAATAATAGCAACAAACCCTAAGAAGGAAAAGGCTGATTCCACAGATTTCAGAGTCATACAATCCGACCCTATTCTAATGAAATGGATCAACATTCACACCAGGGTGGGGGCCTCTGACCCTTGATTTCACTTCAGGTCTTGATCTCAGGGTCGTGAGTGGGTTCAAGCCCAGTGTTAAGTTCCGCACACAGTGAAAAAAAAATATTCACACCAGGGTACAGGCTCACAAAACAGTACTCTACCTTCAAGCTCTCACTATTTCATACCTCCTCTGTGTGCCTCCTTGACTGTTTTCCTGGGATTCTCAGTGCTTGTTTTTAGAAACTCTTTTTTTTTTTGAGGGCGGAAGCCATTTTTTCCAGGGCTAGTTGTTGAGGTACCAAGCTGTTCATTACCAGAGTGATAAAATATTTACTGCATTGAATTGACAATATTACAGATTTTCTCTAAGCAAATTCCCTTCAGGGTCCTCAGCAAGAAAGAAAACTATAAAGTCTAACGTGCTGTCCCAGTGGCCGCGCATCATGAATCTGACTCTTCAAAATGGTAACCGGGGCATTTCTCCCTAGCTCTTCTAGGAGGGAAACCGCCATGGTGCGGCAAAGTCTGAAGGAACACGAATGGTCCGGTAGTGCTTGGCAAGTCCTCGCTAGCATGTCAAGCATACTGGCAAGGGAGAGCCATTAGAATCCAAAACTCTTTGGGTTAAATTTGCAGCTCAGCGCAGGCAGATGGTTCACACCTCGCGGCTGCTTCTTTCCGACCAGTCAGCTCACCATCCAGGGACCAGCCAAGTGGGGAGGCCAAGAGGGCTGCCTCCAGCGAGGCTTTTCTTCCCTGAGGATCAGCAGGGGATTCTGCAACCAAGGCTCATCGCTTAGCGGACCTACGGCTTTTAAGCCTTATTTCCCCCCCTTTTCACTGTACTTGATCCTGAAAACATTAAACTAAAAACTCATGACTGGAGGAGACTATACCCAGTCTTCAAGAACCTCATTTAAGACGACTTCTCTCTCTTTTGACCGGAAGTTAAACGTCCATCCGCAGTTATGATTTGTTTCTGAACTTTGTGGTATGCAGCGTGTTTTCCAGCTAAAGTCTACTGATGATCAATATATTTTGCTCAACTAAAAGGGAGGGGGTACCTCGACTCGGGCTCTCCAAATAAGGATGCCACGGAGGAGACAGCTGGTCCCTTATCAGGAGACGCAAGAACCCCACGGAAATAGGTTCAAGTTGTCCTGATGTAATTCCTGACGCCTTTAATTAAATCATGTACCAAGGCGTTAAATAATTCAGCAAGGTCTGTTTTAAGTTGTTTTACCTCTTGAAAGACACTAATATGGAATGATTTTCTCAGGTAAATGAAATTTCGCTGTGTTGGTGAGCAGAGCCGATCAGCAGCTGCAGTTTTAATTAAACGTTTGCCTAACCATATAAAAAGACAGTGATGTATCTTCATAGCATCTGGCAGCCTCGCCGTCCTCCAGTCGTTCTTTAATTAGCATGCTGGCGAAGTTAATAGAAAATGGCTTTAACTCAGGAGCAGATGGTTCTTCTGAGTGACAAGGGGAATGACAATTTCTGTCATGTTTACTTCGTATGTAGCTTTCGAGTCTGGAAGATCCCTTAGGAGCACAGGCCTGATGAGATCAGAGGTCAGGTTTAATATCTTCTGAAAGCAGCCAATTCCGAATCTTGTTCAATTAAAAACGTCTGACGCGCAATCTTCCAGAGATGGTTTTCCTTTGTCTCTCTATGTTCACTTCTCATATTCCATGAGGAGGCTGGCCTTTCGGCTGTTAAATGCAAGGTTTTAGGAAAATGTATATAGGTTCTCTGAGGCAGATGAAACTATGTCTGTCAGATCCAATGTCATCTCAACTGACAATCTGCATCAGAATTTTCAAGTTCGGGAACCATGAACCCCAGCTCCCTCTTGGTTGGCAATTGGCTTGAAAGAAGAAGAGAGGAAAAGATCTATGCTTTTCATAGATGGTGTTTTTGAAACCAAAGAAAAAGTTAAGAAAATCCTAAGGAAGAAAAAAAAAGAATGTTAGAAAGTGATGGTGTGCTTTGGTTCTTATGGGGCCAGTTTTTAGAACTTTCTCCACAGTAAATGCTTTTCCTGTGAGTCACTATGCCAGCTCCTGTGGGATGGCCATATTGCACCTGAAATACTTGATTTTAATTTTTTTTAAGATTTAATTTATTTATTTGAGAAAGAGAGAGAGCACGCGAGCAAGCACAAGTGGAGGGACAGAGGGAGAGGAAGAAGCAGACTCCCTGCTGAGCAGGGAGCCCCACTCGGGGCTCGATCCCAGGACCCCAAGATCATGACCTGAGCCGAAGGCAGATGCTTAACTGACTGCGCCATTTTAAATACACTTTAGTTCACTTTACACAGTTAAGATTGAGGGAATCAAAAATGGAAAATTTATCTGTTTGGATTAAAGAGTATTATTTCTCAATTTATTTTCAGGTTTTCGAGTATGATTGTAAGCAAACTCGTCCAAACCGATCATCTACAGTGTGCTTTTGTTCATAGCTGCCAGGTGTAATATTGAGCATTTATTTAAGTTATCTGATTTAATTCTCACAGTAAGTCCAAAGGCCTGTAACCCATTTGACAAATGAAGTGATGACCTTAAGAGGTTACCTGAGCCAGTTTTGGGCGCTGGCCTGTCAGACGGCAATACTGTTCTGTCTTCCTGGTGTGACTCTGTTTTTAGACCCAGAGACCACTGACTGCTTATTCACAGAAAAGAAACATGTATCACGTCTAACCGTGTGCCAGACAGGTGCTGGCGCTCCAAAGACTCATAGAGCCTTGACCTTGAGGAGGGCTTCATCTCGAGGGGTAGAGAGCTGTGTAATCATAAGCACCATAGATGTGATGAGGATTATAGTAAAGACACAGGCAACTACTTTGTGAGCCAGAGGCCAGGACAGAAAATGATTCCATGTACCAGGCATAAATTGACACTGAATTTGGTTTCTTTTCTGCCACCCTGCCCCAGCCTTACTGAGGTATAATTGACAAATTGTGTATGCTGATGGTGTGTAACATGACGCTTTGCTGTACATACACATTGTGAAATGATTACCATCATCAAGCTATTAACTCTGCCATCACCTCACATAGCTCCCATTTCTGTGGGTGTGTGTGGTGAGAACACTTAAGCTCTAGTCTCTTAGCAAATTACACGTGTACAATACAGTATTAGTAACTCGAGTCACCACGCTGTAAATTGCACCTGCAGTACTTGTCCTGCAAAACTAAAACTCTGTACCCTTTGACCAACCTCTCCCCATTTCCCTCAGCCTCAGACCTTGGCACCCACCATTCTACTCTGCTTCTGTGGATTCAATTTTTTTTAATTTGATTCTACATATAAGTGATATCATGTAATATTCATCTTTCTGTGTCTGGCCTATTGCACTTAATATAATGTCCCCCATGTTCATCCATGTCGTCATAAATGGTGGGATTTCTTTCTTTTCTAAAAGCTGAATAATATTCTATTGTTTGTCTTTATCATTCATCCATCAACAGACACTTCCATACCTTGACTATTGTGAGTAATGCAAAAATGAACATAGGAGTGCAGATATCTCTTTGAGATACTTGTTTTATTTCCCTTGAATATACACCGAGAAGTAGGATGGCTGGATCATATGGTAGTTCTATTTTTAATTTTTTGAGGAGCCTCCATACTGTTTTCAATGATGTCTATACAAATTTAAATTCCGACCAATAGTGTATAAAGGTTTCCTTTTCTCTACATCCTTACCAACATTTGTTACCTTTTATCTTTCTGATGATAGTCATTTCAACATGTATGAAGTGATATATCACTGTAGTTTTGATGTCCATTCCCCTGATGTTTCGTGATGTTAAATACTGTTTAATTACCTGTTGGCCATTTATATATCTTCTTTTAAGATATGTCTCTATGCTTTGCTCATTTTCAAATTGGGTTGTTTGTTTTTTGCTATTGAATTATTTGAGTTCCTTATCTATTTTGGATATTAACCACTTTCAGATGTATGATTTGCAAATATTTTCTCCCATTCCATAGGTTGTCTTTTCACTCGGTTGATTGTTTCCTTTGCTGTGCAGAAGTTTTGTTTTGTAGAGTCCCACGTGTCTATTTTTGCTTTCATTGCCTGTGTTTTGGGGATCGTATCCAAAAAATCATTACCAAGACAAATGTCAGGAAACTTTTCCCTTATGTTTTCTTCTGGTAGTTTTACAGCTTCAAGACGTGTATTTAAATCTTTAATCTATTTTGAGTTGATTTTTGTATGCGGTGAGAGAGAAGGGTCCACTTTCATTTTTCTTCACGTGGATATCCAGTTTTCCCACCATTTATTGAAGAGTCTATCCTTTCCCCATTACATGTTCTCAGCACTCTCGCTGAAGATGAGTTGAACGTAAATGCATGCATGTGCTTTTGGGCTCTCTTCTTTTCCATTGGTCTCTCTCTCTCTATTTTAATGCCAGGACCATACTGTCTCGATGACTGTAACTTCATAATATAGTTGGAAATCAGGAAGTGTGATGTCTCTAACTTTGTTCTTCCTGCTCAAGATTGCTTTGGCTATTCAGAATCATCTTCCGTATGGATTATAACGAGTGAAGAATATTGGTTCAGCATTACCATCTCTCTCTCTCTCTCTCTCTCTCTCTCTCTCTCTTTTTAAAGGAGTCAGACATTCAGAGTTTTAAAAAATCTTGCAGTCCCCTTCTAGGAACTTAACATGGAATTACGCCTCCGCTAGGTGAAGCAACATTTGCATTCGTTACATACATTCATCACAACATGGTTGAAAGAAAATATTGGAGACAAATGCAGACCTATTCAGACAGAAATTGCTCAATAAATTTTTTGAGCTTCTAAATACATGCAACTGATTCAAACTTAAGGAAAATAGAACATGTCTGCAAGGTGTATTCATCTCATAGGCTGACAGCTTGCAACCATCGGGTCTTAGAGAACTGCTATTCCCTTCTATTTCCATTCCTATCAAACTCATTTCCTGCTGCCAGTTTTGAGAACATGGATTCTCATTTAGGGATGAGCGATCCACCTTGGAAATTAATGTTCACGTTAAAGTTTCGTTTTCTTTAGAGTTAGCACCTTGGAGGCAGATTTAACTTGAAATGCATTCACGTGGCACCTTTTGAGCTGCTATTTGTATTTGCTAGTGTTAATAAAAGAAAGCATTTGGCTCTAGGAGGGAAAAGGCAGACTTGTGTTTATTCAATCAGCACAAAGAAAACCTCAGAAAACCTGGAGGATAGGGAGTAAGTAAAAAGAGGGGTAAGAAGAAAGAGAACCCTACTCTAGCCAATAGAAGGGTGCAAGGTCAGAAATCCGGGTGCCTGACAAAGCATCTCTTCTACCTGAGTTTTCTCAATTCTGCTGTAAAATCTAGAATCTCATCAAGGACACATTTTAGCAAAGAGTATTTCTCAGTATCTGTTATCTTGCTAATTGAATACCGGTTAATAAAAAAGAAATAGAAGTATGATGAAATAAAGAATATGTGTACTCTGAATTCCACAAAGGAATGGCTATTATTTGAAAAATGATTACATTCATCTTGGAGACCTAGTCTCTTTCTAATAACAGTTTAGCTTCGTCCACAGCAAGAGATGTTTACATCATAAAAATCTTCTCAGGGCATTTCACTGGAGAAAATATATAAATGATCCTTTGTGTGAAAAGATACTCTATTTCACTCCTAATAGGAGAAACACAAAATAAAACTATGCTAAGATACTATTTCTTACCGATCAGTTTGGCAAAAATTCAAATGCTTGGCAACACCCTGATCACGAGGTTACAGGAAAACAGGCACTCCTCACACATTACTGGTGGCGATGCAAAATGGTATAACCACTGTATTAGCCTGGGTTCCCCAGAGAAACAGAACCAATATGATGTATGTGTGAATATGTGTATGTATGTAGATGTGTATGTATGTATCTTAAGGACTTGCCTCACACAATTATGGAGGTTGGCAAGTCCAAAATCTGCAGGGTGGGCCTCAGGCAGGAGACTCAGGAAAAGCTGATGCTTCAGTTCAAGTCCAAAGGCCGTTTGCTGGCAGAACTGCCCTCTTGCTCAGAAGTCAGTCGTTTGCTCTATATAGGTCTTCAACTTATTGGATGTGGCCCACCCACATTCTTGAAGACAATTTGCTTTACTCAAAGCCCACCAATTTAAATGTTAATCTCATCCAAGAGCACCCTTACGGAAACACCCAGAACAATGTTTGACCACATATCTGGGCACAAATTAAGTTGGCATATAAAATTAACTATCAGAACTATGACGTAAGAAAATTTAGCAGCACCTAGTAATACTCCATATGCATTTACTTTATGATCCAGCAATCCCCCTTCTGGGAATGGATTGTGAAGGTACACACCCACAACATGGATCGACATGGAACAGCACTTACACAAGGTTACTAATCAAGCATTGTTTGCAATAATAAAATATGGGAGAAAAACTAGAGCTCGTTCGAAGAGAACTGGCTGAATAAACTATAATAATAAGAGAGCCATATAATAGATTATTAGTAATGACAAATACTATGGACTGGTATAGCATTATTTCCAAAATATACTCACAAGTAAAAACAAAAACAAAATGCAAGTGAATATATAGTGTGCTACTTTGTATAAGAAATTAGGGGAAATTATATATGTAACAAATATATGTAAGTATATATACACGTATACATTTATGCATAAATACATATGTAGACACATACACACATGTGTATGTACATACACACACATTCAAACACACACATACACACACATGCTTAGTTTTTCAAAAAGAAACCCGGGAGGGCACCTGGGTGGCTCGGATGGTTAAGTGTCAAACTCGTGATTTTGGCTCAGGTCATGATCTCAGGGTCAGGAGATCAAACCCCCGTTAGGCTCCATGCTGGCTGTGGAGCTTGCTTAAGATTCTCTCTCTCCCTCTCCTTCTCCTCCCAGCTCCCTGCTTGTATGTGCTCTCTCTCTCTCTCTCTGAAAACAAAACAAAACCCGGGAAGGATAAATCAGATGCACACAAAACAATGAGTTATAGAAAGTGGGCTAAAACCTTTCTAGGATCAAATCCAGACACTGTTCTTTTCCTTGATCCTGCCCTGTGCCAGCTAGTTTATAGTTGTGGACCTATGCCTACTCTGGAACCCCTCACATTTCAATGCAAATAATGTTTGCTTTTCCTTGGGAAAACCAGAAGTGTTTAGGAACTGCCATGAGCCAGGGCCTCCCAAAACTCTATCACTTTTCCCAAATGCTTAATTAATACCTCAAGTACCTTGAGTTGCCTTGTCATTTTACCCTCATCCAAAATGTGGAGGACCGATTGTATTCCCAAGCTCTGCTGATTAACAAGTCTTCAAAAATAGATTCTACTTACCTTTTGGTTTTTTCTTGGGGGGGAGCTTCCAAAAGGACACCACATGTCAAAGGAAAATGGAAAATTATCAGCTGACGTTTCATTATTTGGTGTCCGATTTATCTGAGGGTGTCAATCTCTTACCCCTGATTGATAACAAGCCATCCCAAACTCCTGAATGTCAGTTATCAAAAGAAAACAGAGAAGAAGCTCTAGTTTCACTGGCATTTTAGGGGCCTAGAGAGGGAAGAGATTCAAGGTTGGGAGTCCATTAGAAGGCTAAAGCAATAATACAGCAAAGGTTTCTAAGAGCTTGGACTAAGACCACGGCAGTAGAGAAAAAAGAGAAAAAAGTGGGACAGAGTTTAGAACTGCCTACATGTCTCGCTCAAGCAGCTAGCTGGATAGTTATATTATTCTTTAGTATCCCCCATTCACAGAAGACGACCATCTTGATTTATGAATGAAATACTAATCCCAGAAAGAACCACACAACAATAAAGATGATGTTTCAAAAAAAAAAAAAAAGGAAAGGGAGAGAAAAATTATGTACCATTTTGATTAACTGGATTTAGAAAGCAATTCACAGGTGAAAGAAATTACAGAATTTTCCTTCCATGCTAGGATGAGATACAAAACTTGGCTTTTGTGACACAAAGGAGGCGGTGGGGGTTGGATGAATTCGGAGTTGAGCACTATCAGTTTTGACGTCCAAGTGTTTGGGAACTCACTGTTCCAGAGCAACAAAGAAAATGGGGTCCCCATAAACATCATGGCTTCACTGCACAATCATTTTACTTAGTTTGGAAAGTTAGTAATATATCGAATTTCTTTTCCATGAAAAACACTGATGCTTGGAAAGCAGAGCAGTGTTGATGGTATTAGGGAGAAAATTACAAGCTTTCTATCATTGCTTGTCTGTCCTAGAAGAGTGATGGGCACACCCCACTAGAGGAGGCGTGGGATTACTTGTAGACCCACGTGAACACACAAACACACCCTGTACTTTGAAGATTCTAGATATAACATAATTCCAGTCAATCAGAAAAAGATGTGGCACAGGTTGAAGTCCCCCCATTCCTTCATCATGTGTACTCAGTACGTGCAAGGTATATCGTGATGGTAGATTTTTATTATCTTTCAAAGTATTCGTTGGTTCTATCTGGGGTAGAGGCCTTCCTGTAGGTCCCTTCTCTCTTATGTTGCTCCATGCAAGAGGGTTGTGCACTCCTGCCCTACTCAGATACAGCTGTGCAATTTATTTTGGCCAATATAATGTGAGTGAAGTCATGTGTGTTATTTCTTTTTTTTTTTTTTTAAGATTTTATTTATTTATTTGACAGAGATAGAGACAGCCAGTGAGAGAGGGAACACAAGCAGGGGGAGTGGGAGAGGAAGAAGCAGGCTCATAGCGGAGGAGCCTGATGTGGGGCTCGATCCCATAACGCCGGGATCACACCCTGAGCCGAAGGCAGACGCTTAACCGCTGTGCCACCCAGGCGCCCCCATGTGTGTTATTTCTGAACAGAAATTTCAAGAGCTGGTACATGCAGTCCCCATCTCTTTATCCTCCACTAGGAGACCAGTAAATCCAGACGAGGGCTCTTCTGTCAGACAGGGTCCCTGAGTGAAAATATGGAACAGAGCTTCAGCTGACCCATGACGGTGTCTAATGTAAGCAAGAAATGTAGAGGTCTTTTGTTACTGCAACATAATTTAGCCTAAGCTTAAAAAATTGCATTGCCACAATAATGCAAATAATTAAAAGCCACAAAATCTCCGTTGGTACAAGAAACAAGCATTTTTTTTCTCACTCTTGTCTGTGGGTTGACTGGGGTGCAACTGATCTAGGCTGAGCTTAGCTGGGCTTGGGTTCAGGCTTAGCTTGAGTTCAGATCTGCTCCGTCACTCAATTTTCAATGGCCAAAAGGCTATGTCGGACATATTGTTTTCATGATGAAAGAGCACAAAAGGCAAAACACAAGCCCATAGGCCTATTTTAAAGTCTTTATTCTCATCACATCCAGAACATTCCATTGGCCAAAGCAAGCTCTGTAGTTGAATCTAACATCGGTGAGGCAAAGAAATAAATTCTCTCTTGTGGGATGAACTGTAAAATCCCATGACTATGGTGGTGAGGAAAGGCAGGGGTGAAGAGTGGAGAACAATAATGCAATCCACCACTGGCTTTGAGATGGCGGGTAATTGTCTAGCAGCAGGTCTGAGTGGGCATGCCGGGAGTTCTGTATGCTCCTAGCATGATCCACACCACCACCTCCCTCCCCACTTAATGTGTACAAGGGAAGATTCAGATTTTCTGGAATCTGAAATTCACACATTATGAAATTCACATATTATGGAATCTGAAATTCACACATTTCACTTTTCAAGTGAAAGAACACAAAGTACCATGAGAACTCACTGGGAGCTCGTCATGGTGTCCTCAAAAGGGCACATGCATATGAGGGTCTTTGAAACTTAGGCTTCCTTAAATCACCTTTTTTTTTTTTTTTTTTTGAGAGAGAGAGGGGTCGGGGAGCACATGTGCATGAGTGGGGAGAGGGGCAGAGGGGGAGTGAGAGGGACAAGCAGATGCTGCACTGAGTATGGAGCCTGACTCAGGGCTTGATCTCACCACACTGAGATCATGACCTGAGCCAACCAAAATCAAGAGTCAGATGTTTAACTGACTGAGCCACCCCAGCGACCCCCTTACCTCACATTAAATCAGCCTCTGCTCCAGGCTCACCACCATTATCTTTCTTGAGACCACTAGCTTTAATCTCATTCTCATATTTGCTGATTCATGTCCGTCAGTCCACAAGAAGCTGAGAATTCCCGGGTAATCCCACATATCCATACTCCCATTTGCATGGTATGAGTGTTACTTTCTCAGGAAGGCCTTCTCTAACAGGCCTGCTTAAAACTGGCTCTGCCCCATTCCTTTCCTGCTTTCCTTTTCTCCATAGAACTTAGCACTGCCTCACATACTATATATTTTATGTACTAAATTGTTTATTTATGTTTGTCCATTGAAATAGAAGCTCCACGATGTAGGGATATTTTAAATCAGTTTCGAACATCACTATATTCTTAGTGCTTAGAACAGTGCCTGGCACTTGGTAGGTTCTTTTTTTTAAACAATTTTTAAATTTTTTTAAAACAATTTTATTTATTTATTTGAAAGAGAGCGATCACTAGTAAGAGAGCACAAGCAGTGGGAACAGCAGAGGGAGAGGGAGAAGCAACTTCCCACTGAGCGGGGAACCTGATGCAGGACTTAATCTCAGGGCCCTGAGATCATGACCTGAGCTGAAGGCAGCCACTTAACCAAGTGAGATACCCAGGTGCCCCACTTGGGAAGTTCTTAATAAATATTTATTGAACACGTGAATAATAGAACGATTCATGCCTTCTGATATTTTCATTCTAAATTCATATTGGGAGAGAAAACAATTTGAAGTGCAATGTGTATTAACATATTTACTAAAATGGAGCTGGAAAGTACCTTGGAGATCATAGACCACCCTTCTTACTTTATAAGTTGGGAAACCAGGGCCCAGGGATTTAAGGAATTTGCTTGTGGTCACTTGTGGAATCAAAACTCAAGTATATCAGTTAGGATGTTTCAGTTGTAACACCAAGCCAAACTTAAGTGATAATTACTTTAAATAATAGTGTGGTTCTTGCTTTGTTCTGTTCTAAGGAATTTCCCAGTATTAACTCACTTAGCGCTCATGGCAACTATACGATGAAAGTGTTCGTAGCCTGATGGTTACACATGGGGACACTGAGGCACAGCACCTGTGAGTAACTGCCAAGACGACGCAGTGAGTTGCAAAACGGGGATTTAAACTCAGGCAGCCTGGTCCTAAAGCCCACGATCTTTTCCGACTCAGACTGGCTGACGAAAGGGAATTTATTGGCTTAAGTAAGTGATAAATCTGATGAGGTTTGATCCTAAGTGATTCAGGCTGGTCACCAGATTTCCTTTGCTCTCTGGACTCTGTATTCCAGTGTTGGCTTCATCCTAAGACTGGCTTCCCTGGAGTTCCCACAACAGTGGCCAGCAGCAATCCAAATTATACGTGTCCATCTTTATATCCAGTAGGGAGAAAACATGCTGGAGTATTCCTGAAGTTATCTTGTTTCTAGCCTTAGGTCACATGCCCATCCTCAAATCCAGTCCTGGTGTTTTATTTAGCTTGGATCATGGACTTCAGTCCTGGACCCACATACCACAGAGGTTTATTGGGAAAGGAAAGAGGGGTGGGGAAGGCAATTTCGTGAACTTACCTAAGTCAAGTCAGTTTGGACTGTGTGTCAAATGTTGTGCTCCTTGGTAAATATTGGAAATCTCTAGTATTTAAGAGTCAGAGTATAGATCTGGTCCTCCAACATTGCTTCCAGGTAGAATGTTACAATGACAGTGAGTCTCCAACAAAGTCTCATCCAACATATATTTAGCAAGCAAGCACAAAGAAACTGCCACACTGCCAGACTGTAGCTCAGGGAGGTCCCAATATCTGTCACATGCCAATGGTTTCTGTCCTGGTTGCACATTAGAATCATCTGGGAAACAGAGATGGTTTTCCTGACCATTTAATGCCTGACCATTTACATCAGAATCTCTGGAGAGGGGCTCAACCAACACTCAACCAGTGTTTTTATTTTTAATTTTGTTATTTGAGTGTAGTTGACACACCATGTTACCTTGGTTTCAGGTGTACAGCATAGCGATTCAGCAAATTTATGCATAATGCTATGCTCACTATGAGTAAAGCTACCCTCTGTCACCATATGATGTTATTACAGTGTCATTGCTTACGTTCCTTATGCTGTGCCTTTTATTCCTGTGACTTGTTCATTCCATCAACCATCAGTATTTTTAAAAGGTCCCAAGGTCATTCTACAGGGTAGCCAGAGTTCAAAGCCACTCCCCCGGGCGCTTACAACTAGTCCATGTATGAAAGTCCCAACAACATTCTGGAGGTAGGACTAGTGCCTGACAGAGCAGGCATGGGTTCTTCCAGGATGTGGAGCCTCCAGGCCCCTGAATGGCGGTCTTCGGGGTCTTTATAATACTGAACTCTATCAGTTAAAAAAAAAAAATGAAACTGCCACATTTGAAAAACGATGTGTACAATTTTTTTCATCATAAATTTTAGTCATTGCTAAGGACTTAATTTCTAGGATATTGAAAAGATTGGCATTTAAAAATAAATGGTTACATTACTTTTCAAAATGTAGTCTATGCAACGTAAATACCTTGAATTTGTGGCGTCATCAGCCATTAAAAAAAAACCACAGGAACAACTTCTTTGCTAGTACAGAATTTTACATTATTCGTCTTTCTCTTTGAATTCGGATTTTTATCCCGCTTCCCTTATAGACTTTCATTTTAGTAATTATATTTTATGCTTGAATGGGTTTTAGTGATCAACATACCATAATAAAAACAGGTAGATGTAATTAAATTTTAATTCGCAAAAGTTTCCATGACCTCAAAGCTCAAGAATTTTTTTCTTTCTGGACTAAGTTGTCATTGTAATTATTACATTAAAATTAATAAAAGTATCATAACACATTACATATGTTTTGTCAGAAAATTATCAAACAGAAAATAAAATTTTTTTACAATTATATCTTTTAAGAAGATAGTTGGAGATTTAAAACAAAGTTTTTCTTATATATCTACATATGTTCATGAATATTTATTAACTAGAATGAGACAGCACTGATTTTATTCTTATTTATCATTTTTATAGACAAAATTTCAAAGAACACCTATTCATATAAATGAATAGATGCGAATCGAAGGAGGTTTGTTATAGGAATGTCATTCAATTCTTTGAACTCTTTCTCAGTTATATGTTAAAAATCACGTCGTGATCTATCATCAAAATAAATTTTGATCATCTTTCATCTGGACAATTTGATTCCATCCCCTTTCCGTTTTGTTGAGAACAATAAATTAGAAACCACCTGACCTATAAAAGCTCTTTATTTACTTGCTCCATACCAATTCCAATATGGGGAATTTTTTTGTCACCTGTTGCCCAGCGCCTTCACACTGTCACCCCCCACCAAAGAATATGCCATAATAAGGTGTGATGAAGCTGAGAGCAGGTGGGCGTCATGCATGCTGGCACAGGACCCGCAGCTCAGAAGGCTTCCATACTAGGTTGAATGCTCTGCTATCAACATCAATAACCTTAATAATTTTGGAACAAGTGGCACCACATTTTCATTTACACTGAGCCCCACAGATTATGTCCCTGGTCCTGGGTGAGAAGTCTGCTTTTCTTTTGAAAAGAAGAGCATTGCAAGAATGGTGATGGAAAGGAATGTTGGCCTTCAACTGGCACATTCCCAGGAAAACCAGTTTTAGAAAAGAGTACATCAGAAACGTAAGGATCTGGAGGTAGATTTCCTTAACACCCTTTGAAAAAGTTTCTCATACCCCCAAGGGTGCATGTGGCCCAGTTTGAAGACCACTGCTCCTGTCTTCCAGGAGACGTGCGACATGCCCACTGGGCCTGCTGGGTTTTTATACTTCACTCCTGAAAGAGACTGCAATATTCCCAATCCACATCACCCAATTTGAGCATTACTCACTTCACTATTAACAATTAGTAATGTCTTACGTGTTAGTCAATAGACCCCCTAGTGTATATTTTGGTAAGGATATTTTTAAGTGAATAACCACTTCTGAAAGTGGGGCGTGGAGTCTTGCTTGATTAAGGAACTTGAAAATGCTAATTAACTATGCTGTAGATGAAGATGAATTTGTACCCAATCATTTCACTGTTTTTATACTATTTTAAATTAGGCCACACACATAATATTAGAGCAGCCGACAGATGCCCGCTATATCAAGCTCAGGCTTTCTGACTCCAAAGGTAATGCTATTTTTTATACACTGTACTTGTGATCCAGAGAGAGCATGGCTCCCCAGGAGACCATAAGGGAAGAGGGGTTATGTCACAGTCCCAGACTGGACTATATAACAGAGAAGGGAGGGGTGCCCAGTTCTGAGAACCTTCTTGATTCACAGCACTCTGGTTTTCATTCCAGGATTTGTATACTGTTTGTATCATTTTGAAATTAAGTTATTTAGTTGATTAATTCTTCTCTAGGTAAAAATATTGTGTACTCAAGTTTTTTTTTTTCCCCCAATATGTCTGAACAAATACCTAAAGACATTTAAGACAAATGTTTAGAACATTAGATACCAAATGAAGCAACTGAGCTCTGGGGGATAGAAGAGAAAAAGAAGTAACGTTCCTGGTAGTGGTGAGAAAAAGTGAAACAACTGGGTTACACTGGCTCTCAGTGACAGGAAGATAATCAAAGTGAAAGCTATTGACATTTAAGCAGGAAGTGAAATTAACACCACCTGTTCTTTCATGCACCTAATGCTTACTGAAGATGACTGTACTTGAAATGAGTTGGATTTTAATCTTAGATCTACAATGTTCTGAATCATTGAACTTTTTCTAAGACATAATTTTTGCTTCTATCAAATAGTTCTGAATACCTTCCTGGTGCCACTTACTGGAATGTTGTAAATCCACCAGAGAAAACAGTCATTCCACTATTTTGCTACTAAACATGCAACTGGTAAGACTTTCTCAGGGTACTAACACAAAAATATCATAGGTATATATAAATATATATAAATCAATACATAATTTTATATAATAATTATTATAGTTATTAACAATGAATATGTATAAATTATTTCCAGCCCACCCTGTGTATAGAGAAATTTAATCTAGTTAATTGTAAGCAAATACCATCCTTTTAAGGATTAAATTCAGTCAATAAAAAAATCCCATCCCTTTTCATCTTCTTTCCAGAATAGCATGAAATATCCAAGAGGCTTTTATTTCATTTATGAATTTTATTTTGATTACCCATACTTCTTTTTTAAAGATTTTATTTATTTATTTAAGAGAGAGAGAGCGAGCGTGAGAAAGCAAGCACATAGAGGGGGGAAGGGCAGAGGGAGGGGCAGAGAGGATCTTAAGCAGACTCTACGCCGAGTGTGGAGCCCGATGTGGGGCTCAATCTCAGGAACCTGAGATCATGACCGGAGCTGAAATCAAGAGTCGATTGCTTAACGGACTGATCCACCAAGCACCCTCCTGGCCATTATTTCTTTGAGTACTTTTTCTGCCCCCTCTTCTTTCTCCTCTCCTCCGGGAAGGCTGATGATAACAAACATTAGCTCTTGTATTATAGCTTCATAGGTCCTTGACGCTCTCTTGTTCTTATTCTTTGAAAATCTTGTTTTCCCTTTTGTTCAGATTGGGTAATTTCTGTTTTTCAATTTTTTAATCTTACTTATTCTTTCCTTCCTCATTTAACAGTTGAACCCATCCATGTTTTTTTTTTTTTTTTAATTTTGATTATTTTATTTTACGGTTCTAAAATTTCCTTTTGGTTCTTCCTTTGTCTTCCACTGCTTTGCTGAGACCTCCTATTGTTTTCATTTGTTTCAAGTGTGCTCATAATTGCTAGTTGAAGTATTTTTATGATGGCTGCTTTAAAATCGTTGTCAGACAATTCTAACTTCTCTGTCATCTAGATACTGGCATCTTTTCATTTTTTTTTCATTTAGTCTGAGGACTTGCTGTGACAAGTGATTTTCTACTGACACCTAGACACTTTGGATTTTATGTTGCGAGGCTCTGGATCTTATTTAAACTTTCTGTTTTAAGTGATTTTCCATGCCAGTGCTCCAGCAGGGGAAGGAGGAGAGGTGATACCTTGTTCCTGCAGACAGAAGTAGAAGTCTAGGTTCCCCAGACAGTCTTCACTGATACCAGAAGGATCCCTGATGACTGCTGGGTGGGCTTGGGTGTTCTGGCTCCCCACCAGGCCTCCAATGATACTTCTGTGGCCCGAAGTGGTACAAGTGTCTCTTTATTGCTCCACCAACACCACCATGTGGGGGGAGGTGGCATCATTACCACTAGATATTGGTCAAAGTCCTAACTATTTGCTTGTTCTATTCTGATAGCACCCCAGTGGAGAGGGGTAGGGCATCTCTTCAGTGGGGGTGGCAGTCCCAGCCCACTACCCGGCTTTTTCTGACACCATTTGGATGACTGTGTGAGGGGTATTGGAGCCCTCAATACAGCCTGGTGAGGGGGCGGGTGGGGGGTGGGGGGGGAAGCGCAAGCCTTCCCACACCGCTTTTGCTGGCATGGGGGAGGGGAGGGCCACAGTTTTCTCTGTGGGGTTTGGCTGGAGGCAAACAATTATTGTCTAAAAATGTTGTCATACTAGTCTGCCCGTTACCTGGTTCCTTGGCTAGACAGAACAGGTGTTTGTTGTGGTTGTTGTTCTTGTCGTTTTGACTAAGCCCATTGACATTTTAGAGTTGCCAGTCTCTCCAAGCGCCCAGTCCGGGATACAGATGAGGCAGAAGAGAAACCCAAGGAACTCACCATCATGTTATTTCTCAGGTCTGAAAGCCCCCCGTCAGGCTGCCTTTTTCTCTCTACCTTTCAGATTCTGTTTATATTTCTTTATTTATAACATCCAGGGATTTTAGCTGTACGTAGAGGGACGAATAAGGAAAGGTATGTCCACCTCATCTTCCTGGATCGTTTATTTCTTAGGAGCCTCCATGAATCTGCTCCGCAAAATGCTTGCTGTCTCCGTTTGACTTCTTCCGTGAGGGACAACTTTATCCTGTCTCATGGTTCTGTGGCTTTCTAACCCATCTGTTATATATATATATATATTTAAGATTTTATTTATTTATGTGACAGAGAGACAGCCAGTGAGAGAGGGAACACAAGCAGGGGAAGTGGGAGAGGAAGAAGCAGGCTCCCAGCAGAGGAGCCTGATGTGGGGCTCGATCCCAGAACACCGAGATCACGCCCTAAGCCGAAGGCAGACGCTTAACGACTGCGCTACCCAGGCGCCCCATAACCCATCTGTTATATTATCTGTACTTTTCCTCCAATAGTTCATGTAAAACATGTGATTTATATTTTTGGCTCTACACATAAGGGCGATGGTTTTACAATGGATGTGCTCTAATTCAGAGTGTAGATCCCATGAGAAATTCATAAACATTTGAAAGATTCTTAATCAAAGGTCGACATTAGGGAGGCAGTCATAAGAACCTCCACTATCTTCAATGGACATCAAAGACTTTATCTGTAGTCAATATTAGCATAATAGATGTTGGAAATAATTTTTCATTGGTGAAATGAGTGGCACCAAAAGTATGTGAATTGCCCAGAAGTGTCAGACAAGGTACCATGAGAATCCAGCAAGCTTGGGAGCCCAAACCCTTCTGAAAGGCAACCTTGGTTTAGGATTCTAACCTATCTCATGCGCGGCTACTGAGACAGGATTTCGTCTCTTGGATTTTTGCCCTGAGTGAGTCTTTCAGACATGATATTTATTGGAGTGCCTAAAAAGATAGAGAGCGGCTCCTTCACTGAGCTTACAGAATAGGCTGTGATTGGTTTTGTGTCTGCTTGCCAAGGCTTGTCTCCAACTAGGTTGGAGATTTGCTCTCTGTATAACATACCACTCGTTAGTGATGCTGTAAGAAGATCTATTCACCTTTCCTACCTCTAACTAGTGAAGACTAATTGATTCCTCCAAATAGAACCTAGTGAATGTTAACTGCTGAATAGCCTTGAGTCAATGGCAACCTCACAGTACTTAGTATTGTGTGTGTCTTCCTTTCATGCTGCATTGGAGAAGTCTGGGCTTACTTCTTGGTATGCTGAGGGCCACGATGAGATTCTGCTCTCTTTGGCTACAAAAGTTATTCTCTGACTGGTCTCTGAAGTGAAATTGGGAAGCTCTGGAGCAGCCCATGATGTTTCTTGTACAATCCCAAGAAGCAGGCCCTTGACAGGAGTAGCTGAGGGACTTTAACTCATTCATACCCAGTATCTGGTAGGCTACCTTCTTTCTAACACCTAGAAACATCTGATCTGCTATATGCACAGAGAAAGACAAGGTAAATGGTGGAAGAAGAGGCGTCTATGAAAGCAAATGGCTTCTTAAGTGTACCTCCAATAATTTCAACATATGTGTATCTAAAAATGCCTAGAAAATAAGGCGGAAATGATCTTTTCCATAATTTTCAAGAAAAACATGACATACATAGGAATCTCTCTCTTTTTTTTTTCTTAGCCAGACATTACTCTTCAAACCAATCGCAGGCCCTATTCAGAGATCTAACCTGGTAAACTGAGCAAGGAATACTCTCACCATAAATAGAGCAGACCATATTGGGCTGGAAATATTTTCAACAGTTGGAAAGTCCTTTTTTTCCCCCCCCCAGGTAAAATGTTACCAATGCTTCTAATGTGAAAAATGGATGTAAGTAATGACCAGGTTCTTCAGTCATTGTAAATATGCACTATTGTTTCCAGAACCTCAAAACTCCTTGAAGAAACCACCATTTGAAGACAGACATTCGCATGTGGCCCCTTTCCTGTCACAGGTTAAAACTGATTTTCAGGGCTCTTTGAATTCAAACCGCTGCTGCTGGGAGCTTGTGTCAAAGGCTGGTTTTGTGGGAGTTTTGCTCCATGCTGCCAGAGCAGCGCTGTTCGAGAAGCGGCATGGGCCAGGCCAGCCGGAGGCATGGCGGGCCATCCCATATTCTGGATTCTACAGCCCATTCATGCCACATGAGCTGTTGAAGTTGGAAAGCTTGGTGTACATTTGATCGGCATTTTATCAGTTTTGGCAATGGCAGGCAGAATAGCTATACTCTGTCTTGTAGAGCTGTGTCCTCAGGCTGGCCCTCATCAAGACCATAGAGTCTATGGATAAAGCCTTCTTGCTCCCCAAATTGGCAGTGATAAAGCCGACTGCCTCCCTGGGGTCTCCGCCAGGGTTTGGCCGAACNNNGTTTGGAGCAGTCCCAGCAAGTCTCATCTGCTCCCAAATATTCACCCAATCAAGTGCCTGGAATCCCACCATTCGAGATTAGTTTATCCAGGATTAGGGACGAAGCCAGGAGCGCAGGGCTGAGTATCTAATGGGCCCTTCACGGCATCAGCGCGGCTGTTCTTACTACTAGAAGCATGATCGTCTCTGCTGGTGGCTCTTCGCCCACAGCGTGTGGAGCTGGGTGGGGACACTTTGGGGTTGTCACAGTGGAGTAGGATGGAGGCAGGAAGAGCAAACGGGAGGCAGGCAGGGTTACTGAATACCCTGCAAAGGGAGGGACTGTCTTATATAAGGAAGAATTATTTTGCTCCAAACACAGGAAGACAAAAAATCAGATTTATCCCTGTCTCCTTAGTGTGCATTTATCTGCTTTGTTTTATTTCCAACCTAAGAAACTTACAGACCGTGCAAAATCGGTGTGCCCATGGGGACGGAGGAGCAGCAAAACCTAAACTGGACTAATTTACAAACACAAACAGGTTAGGGGCGGGTGGGGGCTAGGTGAGAAGTGAATGAAATCAGTGAGGCTTGGGAAAGCAGCCTGTTCTTTTCTGCTATCCCAGCCCCTCACCCGTTTCTGTAGGGGTATAACTCCAGAATCCTGGAGAATAAACAGAATTGTAGATGCTGGGTGATCCTTAAAACAGGGCAGTGTAAGCAAGGGGATTTTAGGTTGACTCTGACTTGGATGTGGGAACGGGAAAGGTGGCAGGGGGGCCACTTGATGCCATGGGCCTTTCAGGGTACAGGAACCAGGTGGAGTTTATCCTGCTTTGTCACTGAAGTCATTACTGCAGCTACAATAGTGTGCACTGAGCCCATCCCAGACAGTAGCATTGATTTCGTTCTGCCTAGTGGGCTGTGACGCCCCACGCACAAAGGTTTACTTCCTACGGGTGGCATTTTCTGAGGAGTGCAGACAATGCTTCCTTGTTCTTCTCCAGGTTTTTTATTAGCACCTGCCTGGGTCTGTGTGTCTCCCTGAACCTGCTGAGTTAGCAATCCTGCCATGTAAGTCATGTCTGCTGAGGTCCGTGTTGTGACAAGAGAGCTCTGGTGAACCCCAGCCTTGCCCTGGAGTTCTGGCAAGAACAGATCTTGAGAATGGATCTGCCCCACGCTCTTCTCAAAGACCGCTTGGTGACAGTTTATACATAAATGTGTGGATGGGTGTTTCTTTTTTTTACATATGGAAAAAATAAAATCCCTAAAAAGAGTTGGTGTGTTTGGGAAGAAGTTTAGCAGCCTTTTATAAAGAACATGCTAGAATCAGCTTTAAGTAAATGCAAGTGTGTGTTACCAGGAATGTGAAGATACTTAAAACAGGTCTTAGAGTCTAAGGCATTCAAGATCGTGGGGATTCAATAAGTGTTTTTAAAACTGGTACGAGTCAAGTTTTATTTCAATGTGACATTTTCTGAGCTTAGATCCAGAATGGGCTCTCTGTAGAATAATGTTTGACAATTGCCCAATCACTTCTGATTGTAATTGTTAGATTGTGAGGGCTGAACTCTGTGCTGATAACACTAGCACGAACTCTGAATTACAGCCTCACCTGAAAGATAAAAGAATCTAACTGCCGACACTAGAAGACTTGCCCTGTCTTTCTTACTTCCTCATCCACACCCCTGGGGCATCACATTGATAACAAGGGAAGGCGGGACACTTACCTTTCCAGCGACTGTTCCAGGTCAAGACCCTGGGGGAAGGGAGAAAAGAGACCGCAGGACACAGATTTTACCTGGGTGGGGGTCATGCTCCTGACCAGCAGGTCTCCTAGGGATGAGGTCTCTCCAGCAGAAAAGTCTGATGCTCTCTGCAGTAACAACTCAGGTCTGGCCACAGTTCTAGCCCCATGGCCCCCACTGCAGACCACTGGAAGGGCAGGGTCCTTGTTCAGGACCAAGGAGATAATGGCAGTTATTCTTACAGCTAAATAAGATGCACTCCTCACTCCTTCTCACCCTTCTTTCTTTTACTAAGCATTTAGCACGAGATTCTAGAAATGGAAGACCAAGAAAGACGTAATTCTAGCTAAGAGGACATTTCTGTCAGAAACCGTGAACATGGACGGAAATAACTGTATTGTGAGGAGATTGGGGGTGAGATAGAGTCAGGAGGCCATTTTTATCCATAATTGTTGCCATCAGGAAAAGGTCACCCGAAAAGAATTTAAAAGGTGCCTAACATTTCAGGGTAGATACTGGAACAAAGATTGGCTGAGGACTTTATCTACAACAATGGAAAATAAAAAAGGACTTTTTTTTTGCGGGGGTGGGGCGGTGGGTAGGGACAGAGGGAGAGGGAGAGACTCTGAAGCAGACTCCACGCTTGGTGGGGAGCCCACCACAGGGCTCAATCCATGACCCTGAAATCATGACCTGAGCCAAAATCAGGAGTCGGACACCCAAATGACTGAGCCACCCAGGTGCCCCAAAAGAGTATTTCTTACAGTTAACAAAAAATTGGTAAAAATTGTTTCTACACACGAATTCACGTAACCAGCAGAGCTAAAACAAGGGTTCATTTCGGGAGTGGTATGAAATCGTCCTTCAAATTCTATGATGACCCCCCACGTTGTCTTTCACTACATGTTTGACCTTCTCCTCTCAGTTATTTGGTGGGTCAGTCTGCAGAAATATCTGAGCTTTGTCAGTTTTCTCAAGAGCCTTTTCTTAATCTTGTGGTTTTGAAGGCATTCTCTTTTGGAATGTCACTGAACTGTTTATTCGGAGAAATGAATTTCAACACCCCCAGAAGCCCAGCCAGTGTAGAAGCGGCCCTTAATCCATTCTTGATTTGTCGGCCACGCACTTCACTGCCTCTTCTGTCTCATTGCACGTCTGCACATTCTGAGTCCCAGAGGTCCTATGAGGGTAAATCAGACCCACCCTTCCAGTCTTCTACAGGTGCTTAAGCTCTCCTCTCTAGGTCTTGCTGCTTCTCCTTTGCCTTCCTTCTGCCCAAAATGTGTTGTTTCTCATCCACCAGTGACTCTAATTATTTCGATTTACACTTGCCTTTTTGTCTTTACCATATTTAAATGGGGTCTCATGAAGGATGAGAGAGCATCCCACGAGGCTGGTCTACCATGTTGAATCAGGAGCCTGTGTGATTTGGATGTCGGCAAGACCACACTTGTAGCAGTGGGAAGTGGACATCCAGAAGGCAGAGCCAAGGCAGGAGGAGCAGCTGGGAGGTGGTCCCTTCTCTTATTCACAGTGAGCTTCTAGAAAGCACAGTCTGCATTTATTGCCTCTGCTTTTTTTCCTTGCGGTCATTCTTTAATTCACTTCAGTCTGGCTTCTGTCACTGTCACTCCAGTTGAATCTCTTTTTGCCATGTTTTCTAGTAACTTCCTGGATGCTAACTCTGTAGACAGCCATTAGCCTTTATCTTAATTGGTTCACTGCAACCTTTACTTTAAGTGTTTTCCTCTCTTCGCTTCTGTGCTTTTTGATGGCTGTTGTTATTTGATCTCTTACAACCGTGCCTCGTTTCCTTTTCTGTCTCGTATTAAATGTTGAAGTGATCCAATGTGCTATTGTTGGACAACTTCTATTTATCGCATCCCTACTTAATTACTATGACAGCTACTTAATTCATTTAACTGCTTCTGTTCTATCTCCTCTTCCATGAATTCTCCATAGTTCATAATACAATTACATTTTTGGTTATAAAATAGAAGTCTGATCACCTCACTCCTCTTTTGTCTTAGTTATCTCTCGCTGCATAACAAACCATCCTAAACTACGGTGGCCTGAAACAAAAATAACCATTTATTTATTCATTCATGTGTTTATTTATTAAAAGATTTTATTTATTTATTTGACAGAGAGAGAGAGACAGCCAGTGAGAGAGGGAACACAGGCAGGGGGAGTGGGAGAGGAAGAAGCAGGCTCCCAGCAGAGCAAGGATGTGGGGCTCGATCCCAGAATGCTGGGATCATGCCCTGAGCTGAAGGCAGAAGCTTAATGACTGAGCCACCCAGGCGCCCCAAAAAATAACCATTTATTAATATCGTTGTTTCTGTGGGTCAGGAATTCAGGAATGGCTTAGCCGGGTGTTTTTATTTCCTGGTCTTCCGAGGGATTATGATCACGATGTCAGCCAGGGCTGCAGTCATCTAGAGGCTTGACTGGGTCTAGAAGATTCACGTCTCAGATGGCTTGCTCTGTGGCTGGCAGGGTGATGCTGGCTGTTGGCTGGAGGCCCCAGGTCCTCCCCACAGGGCGCTCTCCATGTGCTGTGAACATCCTCACATTAAGGCCACTGGTTTCCCCATAGCGAGCAATCCAGGGGAGAAAGAACCACGCAGAAGCCAACCTTTGTATGACCTGAGAAGTCGCATACCACTACTTCATGCCACATTCTATTCATTAGAAGAAAAGAGAAGGGAATTAGCCTCCATCTTTTGGGGGCACGACTATGAACAAATTCATTGACGTATGTTAAGACCATTGCACCTTCTGAAAAATCTTTCAACGCCTTTTACGATATTCGTACCACCGTCTTCATATCCTAATCCTTCAGCTTTGCTAAACTAGCGGCAGCTGTATGAGCTCGCTGTGATTTCTCTGTGTGCGTGTTTCCTGCATGTCATTCCTTCTGTCTGTAATACCCATCCTACCTGCTTACCTCTCTCATATCTACTTATCCTTCAAAATCCTCATCAGACGCCAACATTATCAAAGTCTCCTTCCTGATGCTGCACCCCTCCCACTTGCCTTATACCAGGTAGACAATACAGGTGCACTATTCCGCCCCCCCGCATGCCTTGGTTTAATTATTTCTCTGGATCTGTAAGTTCAGGCTAGTATCTTTTTTCTCTGAATCTTCATTGCTTAGCACAATTCCTGCCACCCTTGTGGCAATACCTGCTAACTGAGAGTTTATAAAATGAGGGTGTGAACCCCTTATTAGTAGTACTTGACCCCCCCAAGAGTGCATCAGAAAAAAACCCCAAACGAACAAAAGAAATTGCTAAGGACTTTAACCAAGTCATTGGCAGTAGGTAAGTGACGGGGAAATGTCTGGGAAAAATGCAGTGACTGGTTATAGGAAGGAGAGGAGGAAGAGTAAGGATGATTTAGGAGTATCTAATCAAGCTGTTGGGTGAAAAGAAAATAAGAGTGAATTAGCGGGGAGGAAGGAGAATGAGTTTAGTTCTGACGCTGAGGGTTTTAGGATGTCTGCGGTTCTACAGACTTGCCTCATAGGCTTTAGGACGAATGTTCTGAACGTCAGGAAGGAGGTTACACCAGAGACAGATGGGAGAGATGTTATCTGTACCACAAGGTACGTCATTGTTCTCAATATGGGAGTCATAAAAAAATGGGGAAAAATACTGTCAAGTAGGAAGAGAGCCAGAATAGTTTGTTACTTGCACTAAGGTCACGAGGGTAGAGAAAAAGCTGCCATAGTTTACTGCCCATCATTTCCTAGGTGTCACTCACACCCTGTATTCTGGCCAACTCTAGGCTCTGTCCGCTTGGCCATCATTCTTAAACTACTGTGGGTAAAGTGTTGGCCACTCCCAACTCTAATAACAGTGGTTTAGAGACTTTTACAATGTTCAACGGCTGTGTCTAATGTACCAAGACTCAGTTGAACTTAGTTCAGAACTGTAAAGCCCCACTTAGCGTTGCTGTTAAGTCAATCAGTAGAATCCTAAGTGCGTCTTATTATTTATTATGGATCTAAAATTAAAATGTCATTTCCTTTCTCGGAATGTAAAAAATAAAATTATTCCCCAGAAGTGATTGAAGTTAGTCTGTTTGTGACATCTTCTTTAATTGGCATAAGGATAAGTAAGAGAAAATTGGGCGTTGGTGAAAATTTGTCTAATTTGGACACCATCCCATGAAAAATTTGAGTCATGTATAAACCAGTTTGGGGAGAATATTGGTTTTTGGGGCAACTCTTTTTTTTTTCCCAGTCAATATATATATATATTTCCAAACCTTGTTTATTTTTAGAACTTAGAATACATTTTAGAAAGTTTTCGGAGTCTATTTCCCTTCGGGGAACCTCTCTCTAAAAGAGATCTGGCTTCTAATCATCTCAACCACCGTAAAAGAAGTCAGCCGTGTGAGCCCGAATGAGATATATCAAAGCACCTTTGATCATTTTATTAGCTGCTTCACTCTTTCAAAAGCTGGGACAAGAGGTTACGCTAGATCGTGTTACTTTCCACGTGTCTTCCTCTTACCCCGGTCCAGCTCAGCCACCGACAAGTGGATGGCAGCCAGGAGGAGCAAGGTTGTCTACTCCCTCTTGGAGCATATTCAAGTGCTCATGGGTTTTAGGCAAACAGGGTGTTTATGTGTAAGGAAGGGTCTGTCTGACCTCCTCGGTCGGAGCCTCCCGGAAGAAGCGGCACTGCAGCGCGTATTCCCGTGAGTTACGTGTGCTCGTAAAAACATCCTGCAATTCACAAAGCTAGCGGCTCTTAGTCAGGAAGCAAAAACACCTGTCAAGAGAGTTTTATTTTAACTTGTTAATGACACCGCAAATAGAGGACAATGCCATCATTTCAGGGGACAGTTTTACACAGCAGGCCTGTCCCAGGGCATGCCGAAAACTGCAGGCTGGCTCTCATCGCTAATTAGAGAAGCCCCTCCACGGACACCATAAATCGGTTGTCATCCGAGAACTGTCCTCCTGTGTGTGCAGGGAGGCTCTGCATCTGTCAGCACCGAGGCCAAACCCCATGGCAATTACTGCTGCCCAAGAGTTCCTGGACATGGCTCATTACTCAGCAGATAACTTGATATTTTTCTCATAGCTCTGAGATGACAAAGCGGCTTATTAGGCACTGTTTTGCCTCTTGCGTTCATAGACACGCCCTCTGGTGCTCATGGCTCAGAGAGAAGTTTGGAGAACAACTCACAGAAGAACATGATCTGAACTCCTGAATCCCTTTTGAGAAGTACAGAGCTAGATTTAGAGGTTTCAGCTAAATTCCATCTCACTGAGCAGGCATCAGCCAGCCTTACCACCCAACACCTGGTGCTCTGGGGGCAGTGTTGGGCCTGGCCTGCTGGGTGGAGACATTCAGCCCTCTTACTAGCTTCCTTTTTTTAGGAGTGACCTTCCAGAAGGAATGTCAGCAATGGACATGATGTAAAGCACCGCTATCAGCTGAACTGAGTCCCTTGCAAAATTCATCTCTTGAAGTCCTTAAACCCCTGTATCTCAGAGCGTAACCATGTTTCGAGGCAGGGTCTTTAAAGAAGATCTCAAATGAGATCGTTAGGATGGTCCCTAATCCAATATGATTTGTGTCCTTATAAGAAGAGGGCGCCTGGGTGGCTCAGCCGTTAAGCATCTGCCTTTGGCTCAGGTCATGATCCCAAAGTCCTGGGATTGAGCCCCACATCCGTCTCCCTGCTAGGCAGGAAGCCTGCTTCTCCCTCTCATACTCCACTTGCTTGTGTTCCCTCTCTCGCTGGCTGTCTCTCTCTCTCTGTCAAATAAATAAATAAATAAATAAAATCTTAAAAAAAAAAAGAAGAAGAAGAAGAGGAAATTAGGGGGCGCCTAGGTGGCTCAGTCGGTTAAGTGTCTGCCTTGATTTCGGCTCAGGTCATGATCTCAGGGTTGCGACATGGAGCCCTGCATTGGTCTCCCCACTGAGTGTGGAGTCTGCTTGCGATTCTGTCTGCCCCTCCCACCCCGCCTCCACCCTCCCACACACACACACCCCTGCCTCGCTCACTTGTGCTTTCTCTCTCTCAAATAAATAAATAAATAAATCTTTAACAAGAAGAAGAAGAAGGGGAAATTAGGACACAGACCTAGCTAGGATAGAGAGGGAAAAGCATATGAAGACCCAGGTAGAAGACCGCCGTCTACAAGCCAGGAAGAGAGGTCTCAGGAGAAACCAACCT
This sequence comes from Ursus maritimus, assembly GCF_017311325.1. Lineage (NCBI taxonomy): Eukaryota > Metazoa > Chordata > Mammalia > Carnivora > Ursidae > Ursus > Ursus maritimus. The sequence continues at coordinate 18,131,030 of NW_024423344.1, forward strand.
TGCCAGCACCTTGGTCTTGGACTCCAGCCCCCAGAACTGGGAGAAAGTAAGTTTCCGTTGTTTAGGGCACCAGTCTGTGATCCCTTGTTATGGCAGCCCGAGTAGATGAATTCAAGCATTTTCTACCATCTCTCATAAAACCCTGCTATTTAAACAGATTGTGACCAAGCGATGATCAGCATATTTCTCTAGAGGATTTGAAAGAGACAAGAACAGAATTTTAGGCCACACACAAAGTTCTGCAATCTTAATTGAACTGACTGCCCAGAAGGTTAGTAACAGCTCAGTGCAGGAGACGAGTAGGTTTACTGAAGTTTACATAAAGTCGTAAAAGTAACTTTAAAAAAATAGAGGAATACTATTTTAAGAATTTAGAAAAAAAGTGTTTTCTAACTTTTTTTCCTTTACGTTAAATGGTCAAAACTATTTCTTTGGGGTACTATAGGCAGGACTTTTGAAATAAAGAGTAGGTTATGTCCTCAGAGTTCTGGTAGCTTTTTCTTAGTTCTTTCGTTCTCGCCCGAGATATTTACATTTATCTACTCTTTGCTCAGCACTGAGCATGGAGGATGAATGAGACCCTTGATGCCCTCTGAGCTCACGGCCTTAGTGGGAAGGAATGCAATCCACCCTACATTAGCGGGATCCCTATACAAAGCATTGAGAGACATAGAGAAAGGAGAGCTCAAGAAATCCGCCTGAAAAAGACAGGGAATACTTCGCTGAAACGGAAAAGGAAAGAGCATCACTGGGAAGAACATTGTGTGACCCAATGAGAATTATTAGACTTTCAGCTTCTGGCGACTCTTTTGTAAAATTGGGGGGAAAATGCATTCTGTATCACGATTTTAGGAAGAGTTGTAAGAATATCTAGCACGTAATTTACACTCAATAGATTTCTTCCTTCTCTGTAGTTTTGCTTCTCCTCTTTCTCCTTCTTCCCCACCCCCCTTCTTTGCCTGATCTTATAGTCTTCCTCCTGTTTTATCCTGTATCAGGCATCATTCCAGCAAAAAGCAACCTAAGTGCCTGCCAATGCTCTGTGAACCAGAGCCATTTAGGTACTTGCCCAAACTAGAGTCATGCCTTCTGTTGACGACCTAAATTGACTTGCACCTACCCCCCCGCCCCAGCAAAAAAAGGTAAGAAAAGGAAATGAGGCAGGAGATTCTGAACACCAATAGACCCAGCCACTAGTCTGAGGGCTACTGTTCACATCACTCAGTTTTTACTCTAAATACTATTACACAGTCTTGGGCCCAGCACGTGCATATTACCGCATTGGGTTCAGCCCTTCGCTGGTGGGATTTCCTCTTTTGTTTCTAATGTCCGAGGAGGAATGTACCTCCGAATGTTTAGGATGCATATACAAATGATCTGACTTATGACAAAACAGTTGTTTCTGGATGGAGAAGATATTTGGACCCATTCTAGAACTTCTCTCGGAGTAGAAATGATGGGACAGGTGAAGTCCGATGAACACTTCATTACCTCCTTTAAGGCCAGATCAGCCCACAGATTTCTCTCTGGACTTTTTTTTTAAAGCATTATTAAACAGCAAGCCAGCCTGAATTTTTTGCAGTGATTTCTCGTAGGAACTTTGCAAGCATGCTCTAACCCATTTGTTGCAATAATAAGAACTTTATCTTTTGTAAGGAATTTATTGTATGATTTATTTCAGTACAGTGGGCACTGGGCTCCACTTGCTAATCTCTGTTATTTCCCTTAAGAAGAGAAAATTTATTGCCAGTCTGGTGAATGTTAAAGGGTTTTAGGTCTGCAAAGGGAAATTTGGCTGAGGATTTCCCAGAAGATATGTGGATCAAAAATGAGACAATTTATACTTTAAAAACTTGCTACACGATATTTCAAAATACCACCAAAATGATCATGATGGAGAAAAAAATTAGAATTTTGTTGGACTTTGTTATATGAGTTTTATGTTGTAATACTCTTTTCATTTTGAATTACATATTTTGGGGGCGTGAAGTTGTAGGTTGCAGGGGAGGGTCCCACAATCTTACCAGAGATTGATAAAGGTCTTAATCTGACCATGACTTGAGTCATTATCAAATAGGTAAACCCCAAAGCTACTTAAAATAATAGTTTTGCTTATAGAAGAAAAGGATATGATTAAAATACGCAGGGCATGTGGGAAGAGCAAAGTGGCACACTCAGACTGGCTGTCTGGGAGCAGGAGCTGGGTGTGAGAGAGAAAACAGCCACAAAGCAGTGGGCACGTTAGAACAGAGACTTCAGAGCAAAAGATGAGAAGCTTGGCTTTAATTATCGTGTGTTATAGTGGAAGACTGGCCCATGACCCCAGCAAAAACAACAAAAAATATTAGTGATTATTTTGATTACTATTAAGAACAGATCAGAGGAGAATTGAATTAGAAATGAATTTTTCAAAGAAAAGGATAGAATCATGAATGGAAAAGATCAACAGGGGAGCAGAAATATTTCCAAAATAGAGACCATCCTATCACTGGGCTCTGCTCCTATAGCCCACACCCCGAAATTCCTTTCACTAGCACACAGCTGTTGACTGCTTTAAAACTGAAAACTGGGGGTGCCTGGGTGGCTCAGTCGTTAAACGTCTGCCTTCAGCTCAGGGCCTGATCCCAGGGTCCTGGGATGGAGCCCCACATCGGGCTCCTCTGCTGGGAGCCTGCTTCTTCCTCTCCCACTCCCCCTGCTTGTGTTCCCTCTCTTGCTGGCTATCTTTCTCTCTGTCAAATAAATAAATAAATAAAATCTTTCAAAAAAAAAAAAAAAACCCTGAAAACTGGAGTCCCTCCATTAATATTACCACGAGGGCTTAAAACATAAAGAAGACGACCAATATTTTATAGTACTTATCATGTATAGGCACCCTTCCAAATACTTCATATTAATTCATTTAATGTTACCCATATGAGGCAGATACCAACTTGTATTATCCTATTACACAAATGTGGACATTGTGGTACAAAGAACAATAGTCGTGTCTTCCAAGACACAAGGCCAGTAAGAAACAGAATTTGTAATGAGACCCAAACGGTCTGAATTCAGAATCCAGTCGCTTAACTCCTTAGCTATCTCACCTCTCAACAGGTGAAGGACACGTGTGGTCTTCGGCAATCATGATGGTACACCCTAGATTTTCTGGGCCATCCTGTTTTCAAGCATTCTGCTCATCACACCCAAATAAATTCCAGTATTCCAGACATTTTCTGCTACAGACAATAAATGTTTGTATATGTGTGTATAGGAATGTGGAAGTTCCAATCACCAAATGTCTCAATTTTAAAGTCCAAGTAAAAGCTATTCTATAGTTTAGATTATCTACCTTTATGCAAATAAAAGACTTATAATTCATGGGCATGAAAATGCCCAACCTCTGTGGACCTGAGTCTCTTCATCTTTAAAATGAGAGTGTCGGACCAGATGAGCTCCCATTGGTCAAGATTTTATATTTTACATCTGTCACTTGCATCCAGGTTCAGTCCCATTTCTGCTGAGGTAGCATGTTGTAATCAGCCTTCCAGGAAAGGAGAGTGAAAACTCATTCATATGCTCCAACGTCCAACGGAGCCCATTCCTAGAGGTAATTGAGTCTGCTCAAATCAATGAGTCATTAACCATCTGTAACTCTCCACAGATTAATTACCAATACCATTGTTAAGACTGTAACCTGTTTTGTTTGTGCCTCAAGAAACGTTTTTGTGCTTTCGCTCTTAATTTGGCAGAGGCTGATATTAATTCAGGCCATACATCATACTCATTGGTCTTTCACGACTGCCATTTCCCACAGGCAGCCTGATTACCCTACCCACAAAAACAGCAGAGAGCACCTAGCTTGTAAGATAGCAGATGAACAATACTCAGTGAATGAGCTTTCTGTACTAAATGGGGCATGAGGTTCATTGCACTCCCTCTCACAGTCAAGGGGACTTGCAACAGAGAAGAAATAAGTCATTTCAATACACTGGAAGAGAGCAAAGAGGAGCCCCAAGTCATTCAGCCAGCTAAAACCAATTTAACACCTTCATAGAATTCAGCACCATTCTGCTTAAAGTCCTTTGGTGGGTGAAATACCCAGAGGACGGGCAGAGAGAAAGGAACCAACATTTCTGGCCATTTGATGTGTGCCAGTCCCCGTGCTGAGTCTTTCAGGTGGTACCAGCAGCAACAAACCTTTGTTCCACGGGTACAGTTCCAACTGCTCTCTGCCTATCCACCCATCTCATCCTCACATTAGCCCCCAAAAGTAAGCACAGTTTTTAGCCCTATGTTCTTGCTTTCAAAATTATAACCAATGTAAGAGAGAGCCAGTATTACCCCTGTTGTCCAGATGAGACACCATGTTTCAGACGACTGTGTAATTTGGCTGGGCTCCCACAGCAAATGGATGACTTAAGTCAGAATTCACACTCCTGCCTGTCTCACCCCAAAGTTGTGTTTTCTCCTGCTTCGCCATGAATCCCGATACTTCTGAAAAGCTCTGTGTTCTATCTTGTATCTGACAATTTCCAAGTTGGAAGGGACCTTAATAATTTCAAGCTCATTGCTTTTATTTTGTAGAAAAGCATTGCTTCCTTCAAATGGTTAGTTGGTCTGAAACCCGAGCCTCTGCCTTCTTGGCCTGAATCATCTCTACTTCCGTGATGACCAGTCAGTGGGACTCACACAATTCTAACACGAAGATTCTTAAGTTGGGGTGTGCACCCAAGAGCTCACCTGTGGTTTTAAAAGAATGAAGATGGGCCATCTATGCACCATCATAGACCTGGTGAATCCAGGTTATCTTGTTAGCAAATGTGTGGCACTGATGTTGCCCTAACTTCATGCTATATTAGTGTAATTATTTACTCTAAACTCCTAGAGACTAAACCTCGCGTCACCTTATTGCTGTCAGAATTACAGTGGACTGGACTTCAAGACATACTTCAGAAGACTCAGCCAGCAGAGAACCAGGATCAAAGACTATGGGTTCTGACTTAGCAGGAGACTCAGCTGTAGATCTGGCCCTTGAAAGAAGTGACCAGAAGTTTACAGGTGCATGGTAAACTAAGGAGGTCGGTGGTTCCGCATGATGTGAGTTAGAATGGGTCCCTAACCGGAAGGTGATCAAAGGAGGAGTCTACGCTCTGGGCAAGTGGGACTGGCCAGGTAGAAGGTAGTTGGCAAGGCTTTAATCACATAACCTAGGCTTTGGAGTAGACTCTCAGCCCCACAAAGAGTTTTTAGTGCTAAAAAGGAACCAAACCAGACGCTCATTGTTGATTTCTTCATGTAAGCATCCATTTCTTCGTCTAAGTATTGATCACCTCTTAGGCCAGGCACTAGATCGAGTAGGTGGCTTGCATGTTCTGTCATAGTAGTGCAGATTATTTGTTCTTTCTTGACCATCCAGCCCAGCTGAACACTCTTCCTGTATTTAAAAATTCCCCTCCCTTATGGTTCTGGGGACACATACAAGCTAGATACTCTATTTTCTAGCTTCCCTGGCTAACCTAGCAGCCAGGTTACAGGTTGTGATCTGCAGCCTGTCCATCAAAGACCAACCAGGTGCCAGACCCTCTGGTAGGCACTAGAGATTCAAAGAGCAAGAAGACGTCATGTATTGGGTTTGGTCCACACCCACCTCAGTGGTATGGTGCCTGCTGGTAGATGGACCACCTTGGTCGGAACTGGCTGGGAGGCTATGCAAGCTTGAGTCTGTGCATGTTTTGTGCTGGTATCTATAGCTACCCGGGGAGGGGAGGCCCTGACAACAGTGAAGAACACTAGGCATGGGCTATCCCATGTATCCGCCCTAGGGTAGTTGTTACTGTCAGCAAAATACACCCAAGGAGTGGAAGATGGAAAAGGGAGAATGAAGGGCCCCATCTTTTAATACATAAACTAGAGCTCCACATATCATTTCCAGGCACATCCCACTGGGCAGAACACAGTCACACCTCGCTGTGAGGGTGCCCGCAAGCTGTAGGCTTTAGCTGGGCAGCTCTCTGCGTGTTCTTTGTGACATCGTGCTACTTAGTAAAAAATAAAATACCGAAATTGATAAGCAACCTGGGCGTTAAATCTCGTTTTCCAAAAACCAGTTAGTTTAACAAAATTTATGGCATGCTTCTAACAGAAGCCTATAGGTTCTTATGTTCTCTATCGTGTATTGAATTATACAAGACACCGACCATTGTTTTTGGTGACCCGCATCTGAAAGTCATTATATTTTAGGAATGTCTTACCTCTTTTCTGATTGGACCTAAGTGAGCAAGAGGCAGCAATTTTTCTAGATGTCTTGATAAGACATTTGCGTGTCCAAGAGTGGGAAATAAATCTGACAAGAATTCAGAGGCCTGCCACCCCAGTGAAATTTCTTGGGGGCCCTGGGATGTAGAGCATGTCCAGAAATCCCTTCTAAGGTAAAGGATATTTATTGCGTCTGGCTCTTAAAAGACATCAGACCCGAAAACCTGGATTCTGTGACTTTTACCTTATAAGGTCATGTTTTTGCAGAAGTAACAAAATGAAGAGTCTCCAGGTAAGGTGATTACCCTGAGTCATCGAAGTGGGCCTTATCTGTCATTGCATGTTATTGGAGGAAGGTAGAGCGGGATTTGACAACACGCAGAGAGAAGGCAGTGTGAAGACAGAGGCAGAGGTTGGAGTTGTGTGACCACAAGGCAAAGAATGCCGGAAGCCACCAGATGCCAGGATGGCAAAGATGGGGCCTACCCCCAAAAGAGGAAGGCGCAGAGCCCTGCTGACATCTTGATTTTGGACTTTGGCCTCCATCACGGTGAGACAGTAAAAATCCCATGGTTCTATGTCACCAAGTTATTGGTGGTTATTGCAACCACCACAGAAATCCGAATACAGATTTTTCTCTAAGTAACTGGAAAGAGCAGACACCAGTGGCTCACGTTCCCAGTCTCCCTTGTCCAGAGGGCACAAGCACGTGCCATTCAGAGGCACCCTAGAACTTGGATCAGGAATTTCTGATACAAAATGCTCGGACTATGGGTTCCTGGGTGAGTCAGTCAGTTAAGCGTCTGCCTTTGGCTTAGGTCATGATCCCAGGGTCCTGGGATCGAGTCTCGCATCAGGCTCTCTCCTCATCGGGGAGCCTGCTTCTCCCTCTCCCTCTGCCCCTCCCCCTGCTTACTCTCCCCCCCCAAATAAATAAATACAAATATTAAAAAAAAAGCCAAAATTCTGGCACTGTAGAAAACCCTCTCTGGCAGCAATGTGAGGTAGAGGAAGATGGCTTTTCTGGAGTGGGAGCACTGGGCCCGTGCAGTGAGGGAGATCTTGGCATGGCTTCGGGCTGCGTGACCTCTGACCAGCCCGGTTCACCTGACTGTCCAGTAATTCTGTAAGCTGTTGATGTTCTTTCAATACGTCATCTTCCTGTTTATACTGAACTGAGTTGGTTTGTACAAACTAAAACGCTGACTCATATGTGGCTTTGCCATTCTTGTGGGTGATTTCCTAAAATTGTCTCTTTCGTTCTTCCTTGGTAGAGAGATCAGTAGAGAGAAGTTGGTATAGATAGAGCTATACATATACTTATATACATTTGAATCTCACATTTGAAGAGGAGATGTGAACGATACCAAGTATGTCTTGTTGTGAGTAAATGCGTGAAAGACCGTGTTTTTGTGCATGCCAAGAAATTGTTTATAAGATTTTTTTGATGTTTATCAAAGATGGACGATTTGAGCCAGAAGCATAGTCCCTGCTTCTCAGAAGGAGATGGCGCCTCAGGAGGATACAGCCAATGAGGAAGAAGCGTCTAGTATAATAGCCAGCCTCGGGCTCAAATGCACCAGCAGGAGGCTGATCTTGCCACAGTGGCCAGGCCCAGGGAAGGTCGAGCGCGGTCTACAAGCTGAGCCCCAGTCTCAAGGAGAAGTTGTCCGAGGACGTGTCCATCCTCAATGTAAAATGGAGAACCGGACTCACAATTTATCCTGTGGCTCTCCCTTGACTGGCACCTTTTCAGGGACGCAGCACAGTGAAGTCACAGGACAAGAGAGGTCACAAAACAGAATCCAGACAGAGGAAACTCATTTGTATTAAATGTTTGCCATTGGCCGGGCTCTTCATTTCCAACTTACCTTAATTCTTAAAACAGCCTAATGATGCAGGTATTGTCATTAATTTTCTGAAGATGAGATAATATTCTGGGTGCACAAGCACCTTCCTAGCAGTCGCAGGGAAAAGGGGGGGTTCCACACCCAGGCTTGTCCTTCTCCAAACCCACATTCTTCCCTCTATGCCAAGCTCACCTGCTGCCTTGTGACTAAGGGACACAATGGGACTCAGGTAACCTCACACAGTTTCTAATCTAGAAGGAACTTTAGAATAAAGATTTTTTGAATCTTTAAAAATATGACCCAAAAGTTCTCTTTATTTTTACAAGACAACATCTACCTCCATAAATAGCAAAAAAAATTAAGGCATGATTTCTTTGTTTAAATATCAAGTAATAAATAAGAGTATAGAACCTATCTTTAGTTTAATAAAGTAATTTAAATATCAATTGTTCTAGATAGAACAATTCTATCTATATAGTTCTAATATAGTTGGCAAAAATTACCTTCAAATGTCCACAAGCATATATGTCCAGAACAGATTCTTCTCGGTGGTAGGCAGAATGAGAAATGTGGTCTCCAGGATCTCTGTCTCCTCGTTATTTAATCAAACAATAGGGTAGTGCTGTTGTGAAGGGATTTTGCATATGTAATTAAAATGCCAACTCAGTTGATCTTAAGATGCGTGATGATCCGATGGCCCTGATTCAATCAAGTCAGCCCTTAAAATGCTTAGAGTTTCCTTCCGCCAGTGAGAGACAGAAAGACCCAGAGATCCAAAGCGTAAGAAGGACTCCACCTGCCCTTGCTGGGTGAAGGAATGCAGGCAGCTTCTAGGAGCTGAGAGTAGCCCTGGCTAAGCTGGCAGCCAGCCAGAAGATGGTGACCTCAGACCCTCCACCACAAGGAACTGGATTCTGCTAACAGCCTAAATGAGCTTGGAAACAAATTCTTTCCCAAGGCTTCTAGATTAGAGCCCAGCCTGGCCAGCACCCCGATGCTAGCATTGTGAGTTCCCGTACAGAGAACCCTGCAGAGCCCACCTGGCCTTTGCACCTATAGGACCGTGAGCTAATAATTGGGTGTGCTTTAAGCTACTCGGTTTATGGTAAATTGTGTGACACGGCAGTAGAAAACTAACACATTCTCCTAAGCTCTAGATCTACACACAGGACTTCTTATTCTTCCTACAAGTATTTATTGAATATGAGTTCATGTTTTGCCACTTAGGATACATCCATAAACAAAAAAGACACGGCCCTGTCCTGTGGAACTTTCTATTCCGTTAGAAAGAACAGACGTAGCGACTCCCAACTCAACCCTATCTCCCCTTTCTCTTCTTTCTGTGTGCGCTTTCCCAGGGGACATCATGGTGACATCCACTCAGAGGTCAAGTTAGAAACCTTAGTGTCATCCTTTGTCTTCCTCCACCACGATGTCCGATCAGCCAACTGGTCCGATTTATTCTATTTACCTAATATCTTTCAAATACGCTCTCTTAGTTCCAAACACAGGTCCTCCCTTAGTTCAAGCCACTCTTGAATTACTCGGGTTACTGCAGCACTCTCTTCACTGGCCCCCTCCACTGCTGACTTCGTTCCTGACCCCTGGTTTGTTCACAATGAAGCTGGAGTAATTCCCTTTTAGCACGGATCTAGCCACGTTATCCCTCAAATCCCCCTGCCTTCAACTCTAACCTCACCTTAGCCCCATGAACTACAGGACACTAATCACACGGTGACCCTAAAGTTCCTTTTCTCCTTATCTTTCCAATACCTTTCCACTTCTAGCCCTTCCCCTTGTAGCTACTGTACTAGCTAGCCATACTGAACCACCCAGACGCCGTGTCCTCTCTGCCTTCCAGGGCTTTTCCTTCCACACGAGACAGATCTCCATCCCCAACTTCAACTTTTCCACCTTACTCCTTGTCTTTATTTTCACTTCTGGGAAGACTTAATGCTCTTGCACGGGCTGCCTTGTATGGTATACCTGACCCCTTTTAGTACCTACCACTCAGCACTGTTGAATGGATAGGTGATTGTATTAAGCAACATTCTGAATAGTAAAATTGATTAACTCAAGCGTTGCTGACAGTTGCTTTAAATCATGAGCTAAAGTGATTCGATTTATCTCAAAACCACCTCATTTTTGAGTGTATTTTTTGCATCCATGAAATTGATCATAAAAAGCTTTCTGTGAAAATCCTTTTTTTCCATGCTGTATTCTGTATGCCTGTTCATTATAAGGCTTGGATTGAAATAAAGCACTGAAGTGCTTTAAAAATATCAGTGTAGGAATAATATGTCTGAGGGAGACTTTCTGAGTCTGTTTGCAAAGCTGCCATCAATCCGTCACCTTAAAATATTTTCACTAGCTGTTCCCACATTTACCAATGTTATTGCCATAAACCACACACAGCGATTTTGTTGAATGAATGAATGTTGATAAGCATAGGAGTATGCTTATCAGAAACCTGAAGATCCACTGGGAAGAAGGGAGAACTGAAGGCATCAGCGTGAAGATGAGTGGGTCTCATTAAGACTTCCAAATTCGGACCTGTTGACAATACACTACAGACAGAGATGTGGCAGAATAAGGAGATTGTAAGGGGGTGGGGTAGGGAAAACATTGAGAAATGAAGAAGCAAACCAAATCTCTGCACAAGATGGGTAGGTAGCAAGAATGAGAATGGCAATTTTTACTGGTCATTTTTCTAGTTATTTTATCTCCCTCACTGAGGTTGTTATACTCGAGTTTTTGCAAAGACTAGGGCAAGGGACCATCAAGTGGAAAGATGGCTTATAATGCAGAACAGTATTCTATTGACCATGTTGGCCAGAGTTCTTTGTTACAAGCAAACGATATCTACTCTGATTGATTCACACGTAAATGAAATTTATTAAAAGACACTGAGTAGTTCACAGAATAGCAACAAGGCTAGAGTATGTGGCTTGGAGGTTACTCGGCCACATACACACAGTCCCCAAAGCACACATTTAAGCTTGTTGCTGGCTTATGCAGTTTGCACACCCAATGATGTTGGCCCTGAAACCTGGCCGGTGGCCAAAGGACACCATTATTGAGTAGTTCTCTGCCACCCTGCAAACTTCGTGTATACTAATTGTTACCACTGTGTGGGACAGAATCCTTTGCCTCTCTGAGTCTCTCGTTCCCAAGTTAAAGTTAAGGGCAGGTGTGTTAGAGGCCATACAGCCAAAAATAATGACAAATAACTGCCCAAACCAAACACATGAATTGACGGAATAAATTAGATAAATTCAACTACATCAAAATTAAGGATTCTATTCATCAAAAGACACCATCAAGAGATTTCAAAACAAGTCATAAACTAAGATAGTTACCTCATGTATATTCAACAGAGGGCTATTATTTGGAATACATAATAAATTCCTATGAGTCAGTAAGAAAAAAATAGACAAATGAGCAAACAGATGAGCAAGAATTTCACAGAAACGTAAAAAGCTTATAAATATGACAATATCTTTAATGTTATATGCATTCAGTAACATGGAAATTTAAAAAAGTTAGACACAATTTGGTATTCACCAAATTAGCAAAAATTAGAGTCTGACAAGAATAAGTGTTCGTCAGAATGTAACAACAAAGATTTCTCACACATGTTGGTGTTAGTCTTAGTGAAAATACATCTTTTGGAAAACAGTTTGGCGTTGGCCGGTAAAATTCAACAAATACATATATTCTGAGCTAGACAGTTTATTCTTAGGACTGTAACACAAAGAAACTCTTTTATTATGGGGACAAAACCTACTAAGTACATAGTGACATTGTGATATAAATTGGAAATATCCAAATGTTTACTAATAGTTGGAGAGATAAATACTTTTGCGTATATTTATTTATTGGACTATTCTACATCAGTGAGAAAAAAATCAATGAACTACAGAAACTCAGATCATCATTCATGGCCCTCAAAAGTACGACATTGGATGAAAGTAGTAATTCCAAATGAAAACCTAAAATATACTTCATTTATATAAAGTTTAAAAACTCAGCAATATATTGTTGAAGGATAATTAGAATAATTAACCTACAATGAACAAGGGCACAGCAATTAACTAAACATCAGAACAGTGATTCAAGCGGGGGGCGGGGGCTGAGGGAAGGAACTCATGAGGGCCACAGCAATGGCAGCCAAAGTACTGGCTATGTTTTGTTTTTTAAGTTGGCTAGAGATTACGTGGATATTCATTTTACTGTTACTCTTTAACATATACCTACACGTTTATTCATTCTTTGGAATGTATCCTAAATTTCACAATTAAAAAATAATTAAGTTTTACTTAGACAATGGGAGTGGTGGTGGTGGTATTGGAAAGGAGGGCTGCCATTTTGAGCCAGGTGGTAGCCCCTCCATGTCTGAGTCCCACAGGGAGTATTTGTAGTAACCCTTGTGGAGTTGTTGTGTTGGGAACAGCTTAGCTTCTCACATGCCTTCCCTTGTAGAATACCAATGACCTTCATGAGGGCTCAGCAGCTTTTTATTGAAAGGGTTGGGGCGGGGTAAATGAGCGGTGGGTCCATGTAGAGAGAATATGGGTTTTGTGTCCCTGGTCTGGTTACCGGTTACCTTGTGGCACAGCTACAGTGTTTCCTGTCTAGGCTTTTTGCCAAGAGTCCCATGCGGATGCTCCCAGATCTCCTTCCTGCCCTTCCCCCATGGACTTCTCTCATTTCCTACTCCCTGATCCTTTACTCTTTTTTTTTTTTTTTTTTAAAGATTTTATTTATTTATGTGACAGAGAGACAGCCAGCGAGAGAGGGAACACAGCAGGGGGAGTGGGAGAGGAAGAAGCAGGCTCATAGCAGAGGAGCCCGATGTGGGACTCGATCCCGGTACGCCGGGATCACGCCCTGAGCCGAAGGCAGACGCTTTAACGACTGCGCTACCCAGGCGCCCCATGATCCTTTACTCTTTAATCTTGATTCCTCACGTTTGCCTGGCTTTCTTTTTCATCTTGTAAAGCTCCCTTTAACTCTGTTTCCCACTTGGGTCCCTATTTTGTCCATCTCTGCGTCCCTACCCTCTAAAGCCAGGGTCTCTCTGATTCAACTCTCGCTTCTGTATTTAACACAATTTGCCACCTGTGGTGTTAGATTACAGTTATATTTCTCTTCCATCCAATGACTGCTTCTGCAGAAAGAGGTGTGGGTAGTTTCTGGCTGGATGTGCCTTCTTGCCCCTAGGAAAAATAGAAAAATGGGTTTTAGTCTTCTGGGGAGTAGGGAGCCTATGGGCTGTGAGAAGAAGTCTTTCCCTCAGGCTGCAGCTGTTCCTTTCCCGCGGTATCCAAGTCAAACACATCTCACAGTGCAGATTGATTTCCTCCTAAAAATTTAACCTAGTGTGCAGAAAAATGCATATTCTGCCCGTAACATAACTTTGAACCCCACTCTTTTTTTTTTTTTTTTTTGCTAACCAATACTGAATACTCAGGGCTTCATACACTAAGAAATGTTTGCCCTGTTTTTGCAACAAGTCGCGTTACGAAATGTTCTCCGTTACCTGACACTGGGTGGTAAGAAGCAGGATAGTAAGGCGTGATTGTCCTTTCAGAATTAGGCTGTCTGGGTCTGAAGGCCAGCTTCATCCTTTCCCAGTGGCTAACCTTGGACAAGTGACCTAACCACCCTGGATCAACTTTCTCCATCCCATGGAAATAGCAACAGTTCTACCCCCATCAGTTAAATAAAAGAGTCTATGTAAAGTATGTGGCACAGAGCCAAGGTTCAATGTTAGTTATTATTATGTCAGGCTCAAACCACATCTGTCTAATTATAGGGTTTTCCCTTGTGAGTGATGAGGTGCGTGGGTGGGGGTAGGGCACTGCAAGCAAGGGAGACAAAAGTCCTTGCATTAACATTGGGTGTTTTTTATCCCAAGTGATACGTGCTTGAGAAACAGCATTCATTGCTCTGGTGGGACAGGTTGGTGGACGTAAAAACAGCACGGGACAATGACCAATATAAAAGTAAGAATATTTCTAGGACTTAAACAGAACACTTTTTTTTTTTTTTTTTAGAGAAAGAGAGAGAGAGGGTATGTGAGCGTGAGGGGGGTGGTGTGGGGAGGGGCCGAGGGAGAGGCAGAGAATCTCGAGCAGTTCCACACCCAGCGTGGAGTCTGAGGCGGGGCTCGATCTCACAGCTTTGAGATCATGACCTGAGCCAAAATCAAGGGTCAGTCCCCCAACTGACTGTGTAACCCAGGCGCCCCCCCCTAAACAGAACACTTTCAAAAAACAATCAAACCTTTTACTTGCTTTTTAAAAATGTATGCCAGAAAGCCATCTGAACGTGTCTGCTTTTAGGAACAAGCATATAAATCTGTCTTCATTCTAAATTTTCCTCTGAGGAGGAGAAACATGGCAAATGAATATAAATAGTTAAGGGTTTCTGATTTTTTTTCTTCCCTGTCAGATGACAAGGCTGACACTTGCTAAATTTCCAGCTGGATTTGGAACACAGACTTTGGAAGAAATGTACCTTGAATTCTGTCAGCTCTCAGAAGTTTAAGAGAACACTGGAAGGCAAATGTGAGTTAGATGAAGGGGCATGCCAATGCTGGCCAGGCCAACCCACGGCTGCAGATTTGATTTTCCTCTGCCTTGCCAACATTTGGGGAAAAGGAGCTGGCAGCTCTTTCAAGCAGAAATAAACTCTAGAAGCTGACAAGAAGCTGGAAGAAGGCAAAACCTCTGTGTCTAATGGGGGAGCAGCGGGATGTAACGCGCTATCCTAGAATTAGCAGGCTAGACCTCCCAGCTTCTTCTAGAACTTCAAATCTTAAAAAGATATTTTAATAGGTTTTTGGAAAATAATTCTCAAGCCAATGCTCATGTGTTACATCTCGGCAGTGCTTTTAGCTACGGAGGGTAGTTTGAGAGTTGTTGGCTGATTTTAAGCTTATTTTATTAATAAGCCGGGATCAATAATGCCTGACAGACATGGGCAAACACGGCTCCCAGAAGAGAATATCCAAATACCATCAAGCATAGGAAAAGACGCACACCTTCTTTAGTCAGCAGGGGAAGGCAGAATATCTCTGCACAAACATCGGACTGGCAACAGTTTAGAAGTCTAACGATTCCAAGCGTGAGCCAGGATGTGAAGCAAAGAGAGCGCTCATATATCGCCAGGTAGAAGGTCCAAAGCACAGGCACTGTGGGAAACCGACAATTTCTGCCAAAGCCAACAAGGCTGATCGTCTGATCCAGCAATTCACACCAAGAGGAAGGAATGTGTATGCCCGCAAAAATACGTACATGACCATATTCAGAGCAGTTTTCTACGTAATAGCCTCAAACGTTCAGACACAAAAAAAATCCCATATGATTACAGTGATGATAAAATTCAGAAGAGCGGTTCTCTGTGGATGTGGGAGATGGATATAGAGTGGGAAGGGACATGAGGGACACTTATGGGGTGCCAGAAAGGACCTGTATCTTGATCTGCCTGGTGATTACAGGAATATATGCCTGCGTCAAAAATCATCAAATTGCGTACTTATTATTACTTCCCTGAATGCACTGTGTTTATCCCTCAGTAAAAATAAATAAATGTGAACAAAACAAACCAAAAAGATATGAAATGGGAAGACCAGCATGGGTTTGGAAATGAAGATAGGGAGGGCCATGGGCCTTGGATCTAGAACAGGCAAGGAATTGGGGGGGGGCTGGAACTATTACATTGAAGAGGCAAAACCACCCTAGGGTGTGCAAACAACACAGAGAACTCACTTATTTCTCGTTAGCATTTCATTCTGATTGAGGGATGAGTTTAGAGTTGTCATAAGGCACGTTCCTGGGAAACAGGCTCTGAGGTGGAGATTTCTGGAGTTTTATTAAGGAGTGTGCTTATCGGAACATCACCAGTGAGAAAGGGAGGGAAGTGGGACTGGGCAGGCAGAGAAGTTCAAGGTGATGCTATTTTACCAGACTGGGCCAGTTCTATGGGGAGCTCTTGCACTTAGAGGGTCCTTTGGAGTTGTTACAAATTGTGACAACGGGGCCAAGACTTTGCACCCTGCAGCAATCATTCAGTGTGGCTGCCCTACCGAAGGGGCATAGACTTGGGTAAGGTGCCCGCTTTGGTGGACATCAACCTCCAAAGAGGGATCCAACCATGAAGCATTAGCAGTGAACACTCCCGGCAGCTGGAAGAATGATCGTGTTGGTCTGAAGAGTGTGATCTGGACAATGTGCACCTTCTCTACCCTTTGAGCCATTTGCCTCTCATGGTAAGATCACTCCCACCTGGGACCAGCTTCCCTAGGATTCTGATTGGTCTCATTTCCTGGGTAAAGACACAAAAGAAAGGTGAGTGGGATGACCTACAGACCCCATCAGTCTAACTGGCTTTGAGGTCACAACTGATTCTCATCATCTCTTTTTCTGCTGCCCATTCTATATGCTCTTCACCCTTGGCTAGCAGCTTTGTTGGTCTGGGTGGCTTTTTGTATGGTGGGATATTTACCCTCATCCCTGGGGAGTTTGGACTCCCAGTCACTGTGCCTTCCTCACACTGTGACTGCTGAACTTGGCCATTGACTGTTAAAATAGGGAGGAGTGTTTCAAGACATGCCTCTGAGAGCAAAGCTATCCTTCCCTGACTGTCTGGAACATTGGAAATACAGAGTCCCAGAGTAGGCATGTCGGTAAGCAAGGCCACTGCTACTTCAAGCCCCTTGGATCTTGGACCTATATATTGTACTTATTGAAGTCACAACACCATATAATGGTCTTTTAACTTCATGTATAATCATCTTCCTGAAAGCTAATACACTATTCTTGCAGGGTTTTGGCTTCAAATTGGTGCTTTATCTTTTAAAGGGGATTCCATCATTCTTATCCACTTGGTGGATTCTGGGTGGTGTGGTATGTGACAGGATCAGTGGGTCCCATGTGCCCACAAACTAGGTCTCTTGGTCTGAAATGCTGCTATTTATTCGCCTGTGTCAGTGGATCAAACATTTTGTAACCTTTCAGTTAATCATGGTGACTGGGGTCCTGGGAGCAGGAAAGGTAAACTTGAGTATGTTACTATTCCCGTCAAAATGAACCACTGGCCCTCCTAGGATGGAAGAGGGCCAACATAGACAATTTGCCAAGTGGCTGATTTGTTCCTTCTAAGGATAATTCCTTCTAGGACTAGGATATCAGGCACTCAGTGTTGATCTATGTTGCTGGCAGTTTGGTCATTCGGAGAGGCAGAAACAAATCCACCTTATGTGAGAGCTCACACTACTGGAACCATATGTAGCCTTCTTCTCTGACATCATGACTATATTGGACCAGAACTGGGATTGCTGATGACAGGCACTGGCTGACACCAAACAACTGAGCCATTCCGTCTACTTGGTAGTCTGGTTCCTCTTCCATGGTCGATCTTCCAAGTTGGGTGATAACTTGCGATGCACAGTGTTGGTTCATGACCCTTTTGGGAGCTTCCTGGGTGTAATCTGAAGTTGGCCCCCCATACGTGGAGGGTAGGGAGAGACCAAAAAAAGAGGCAGGCCACTCCTGGTTGGGAGGTGGCAGTTTTAATAAGCAAAGGGAACTTATATATGAGGCTCTCTTGGGCAGCAAGACAAGTGGATCCCCACACCCACTCTCCAAATCTTAAAAGCTTATAAAAAAAGCCCTAACTGAGCTCAGTAACGTATACCGACCGCATAGGTATTCTCAACACCACATCACCATCTGAAGGCTATGTTTTGGAGCAGCCCGAGAGGGGGAAAGGTAAGTGGAACCCACATTCCAAAAGTAGGGGAGGGATGAGGAGCCTCCGAGTGCCTGGGTCCAGCTTATGAGTCAGCTGGCAGTCATGTCTTTTGGATGACCTTCCCCGACACACGGGTCTTCACACCATGTGCCTGCTTCCATAGGTATATCCACAGGCTTCTTCCCAGACTTCTTTCTAGCTGTCTGTCTCCTTCCAGGCTCCTGACCAAAAGCCAAACCATTCACTGTTTTTTTAAATATTTCATTGGTTTATTTGACAGAGAGAGAAAAAGAGAGAGAGAGAGAGAGAGAGTGTGTGCACACAAGCAAGGGGAGCGGCAGACAGAAAGAGAGGGAGAGAGAGGGAGAAGCAGGCTCCCCGCTGAGCAGAGAGTCTGACACGTGACTCAATCCCAGGACCCTGGGATCATGACCTGAGCCGAAGGCAGACACTTAGTCGATTGAGCCACCCGGGTGCCCCCAAACCATTCACTATTGTATATCCTTTTCTGTTTATGTTTATGGAAGACTACTTCTCTTTCTTCATAAAGTAGATGATCAGGGATATTTCCCATATCTCCGGTAATTGGAAGGATTTTCCTTCACCTGTGTCATTCAGCGCCACCCAGGAATGGAGTTACAGGAGAACAACAGTTTATTTTTGGCTTGTACTTATATACCAAGACAACTCATTCTTAAACCAAGCTTGGCCTTTTCCTTTCCTGTCAGCTGGGGACCCACATACGCAGCAACAGATGTGAGTTGAAAGAGAGGCAGTGATATAATAGTAATCAGAGCCACAGAGGTCAGGGACACCTTACTTCTACTCGCTGGCTACGGCTCAGGTTCAGAAACTGGGCAAGGGATTGTAATGTTTTATTGAGGCAGCTGCCTGTGCCTCCTGATTTTTCTCTTTGGTTTCTCTTGGTTCGATGGCTTGAGCAGCACAGCTGCTGGTTGTCCGTCTATCTTGTCCTTAGGGATGCCATAATACTATTAACCATCTCCACAGCTCTCCACGGGTCAGTCCCCACCTAGTTACCACTTGACCTTGGCACTTATTATGACAATTCTATGCACTTACTTTTGCTTGTTAAGCACTATCCAACAATGGCCTCCGTTATGTCAGTATCTTATCATCCTCGTTGCAATCAGAGACCCAGTTGTGTAACCGCCTCTCCTACCACTAGCCTGGCCTGTGAAAGACACCACAGAGCTTCTCAGTGAGGCCATTCTCCTCCAGGCCTTCCCATGGTACAGAGTTTGTGGGTTTCACTTTTATATAGTATATTCTCTCTAGCATGCCCACTTCTCTGAGCCTTTTGAGCTTACCACTGTTTGCCAAAACCATTCTGGCATTCTACTTCATTTACGGTAGGCCATTATGTTTCCTTGCATGTGAGCATGGTCTCCTGAGGTCTCTGCCAGGGTCTTACATCCTGTGTCTCCGGAGAGTACTTTTACATTGATAAACTCTCTCTTCTATGATTTGTTATTCGGCCTTTCTTGATTCAGCACTGCCTGGATTCAATCCCACAATATTCTTTGAGCTCCTGTCTGTGTTCACCAGCTCTTATAGCTCCTTCGGGGTATAGTCTGTTTCCTCCCTTATAAGAGTCATTACTTACCCAGCTGAGTCTGTGCTGCGAGACAGATGCCTCTGCATTGTCTTCAAAGGGTGGGGAGGAGTGCTATCCTTTAAAAGGAGAGAGTGACCACTTCTGTAGACCCAGAGAGTTCAGGACGACCTGGGGTATCAAGGTTCTTGGGTGCATTGACCCCAATGTCCCCATTCCATATCTCAGCTTCTTCGTCCTTCCTAATCAAGGCCCTGACCTTGGCGCTTCAGGCTTGCTGAGGCTGAGGATTTAATAATCTCTGGTCCTGAGACGGATCCTCAGTTTTCTCTGTACTCCAGCGGTAGAGGAGAAGAGTGTCTTTTTTACGCAATAAATGAGGCCTTCTGATTTTTACAATTCACCTCATATTAATCACTCCGGTGGTTTTAAACATAGCAGCAAATTTTGACATACCTACTAGACAGCCTTTGTGACTCACATCTAACAGATAGAATGTAGTCGAATTGACACTGCATGACCTCCGAGGCCAAGCCATAAAAAGCAATAGCCTTCAGGACGCCTGGGTAGCCCAGCTGGTTAAGTGTCAGATTCTTGGTTTCGGTTCGGGTCCTGATCTCAGGGTCATGGGATAAAGCCCCAGGTCACCTCTGTGCTCAGGGCGGGGTCTGCTTGGGGCTCTCTCTCCCTCTCCCTCTGCCCCCCTCTCACAAAAAAATAAATGTAAAAAAAAAAAAAGCAACAAAAATATGGCTTCCACCTGACTTTCTTCCTCCTCTTGGCACTTTTGTCCTGAGAACCCAGCTCCCATGCTGTGAAAAAGAGAAGAAGCTGCATGGAGTGTCCCGTGTAAGTGTCCCAGCTGGCAGGTAGTATCAACCACCAGACATAGAACTGAATAAGCCACTGGATGATTCCAGCCTCTAGCATTTCGGCGACCCCATCTGAAGCTAAGGGGAGAAGAGATGTGATGTCTTCCCTGGGCCCAGATTACAGATTTGTGAACGAAATAAATGTTTTCATTGTTGCCACCAAGTTTAGATTGGTTTGTTACAGAGCAGTAGCGGCAAGCACAATCGCTCTCAACCTTCCACTGTCTTCCTGCAGCGCACAGTAGCCCTTAGTAACTAGATCCAGTTTCATAGTCTTTATAATTACTCCTTCCCTTATACCTTTCAAACACTTAGGTATCATACGAGCTGGCATCTTTTCCTCTGCTGGTATTTCTTTTCACTTTGCATTGGTGAAAGCCTTCACAAACTGCACAGCTATAACACGTAGCAAGCCAAGGGCTGCAGGGACTCCTCCGCCAGTAAAGGGGTCCTCACTGTCATCTGGCCAGAGGGTAAGGCAGCTCCAAAACTTTACTTAAATTCTTCTTTCTAGGACCACTTCACCACCTTTTGTCATAAGTTCCTGGAAATGGGTTCTGTCTGAGAAGAAAATTTGTGTCCCCCAGGAAGTTCACTGGGGATTGCACTCAGAAATAATATATAAAAATGATGGAATCAAAACTGGGTGGAGGTAAAAGCTGAACTGTAATACGGATTCAGACTAGACTCAGGCAGAGCACATGGGTGCACTCAGCTGAGATCGCCATGCTTAACCGTCCCAAATTGAGGGTGGGGAGCTAGGCCTTTGACTCCGGCATCAACACAAGCAGAGGGCATAGCTTTGGGTGAAGCGTCTCCCAGAAGGCAACCCCCAGAGGGCTGCAGTAGCCAACACTCTTGGAAGCTGGGGGAATGAATCCCAGAAAGACTGACTATATTCCTAGAGGAATAGGGAGGATCTGGGCAGTGCACTGCAATTTCTATTACAAAGTCTGGAGAGCTCTGGGTTGAAGAAGGTAATGGGGACTGACAACATGACAACGGGAAGCTAAAGCATTTTCAGGACGGAGTGAAAGGAGACAGTGAGGTCATGCATTCTTTGCATGACCAGGTCATTGCTGATCATGGGAACTCATGTAGTAAAGCAGAGATCAGGCACATGGGCTTTATTTCCTGCCAGCCATGAATGCTCACACACACATCTATATGTAATCATCGCTTTAAATTACTCAGTCTCATGCCTTGGTAGCACATAGTTGCTCTCTGAGCATGCTCAATCTCTTATCATTCACTTTTATTTTTTTTTATTTTTTATTTTTTAAAGATTTTATTTATTTATTTGACAGAGATAGAGACAGCCAGCGAGAGAGGGAACACAAGTAGGTGGAGTGGGAGAGGAAGAAGCAGGCTCCTAGCAGAGGAGCCCGATGTGGGGCTCGATCCCATAACGCTGGGATCACGCCCTGAGCCGAAGGCAGACGCTTAACCGCTGTGCCACCCAGGCGCCCCTCATTCACTTTTAGAATCAACTCCGTGAGGATATTTCCTTTACTGACTTTCCTTTAGTTCATCAACAGTCCATTAATTCCTTTTCATCCTATCACAAATGTCCTAAATATTTTCACATTGCCTTAAAATATTTATCTTGGACCATTTTCCAATCTCGCTTGACTCATCTCGTCTTGCTTCAAGGAGAAATTTCCTTTGATGTTAATAGTAAACTGCTTTCTTGAAAGGCTACATGTGGTTATTTAAGAGGGTAAGAAAGAAACTTGGTCAGATCACTCAGTCAGGCTGTCGTCTTTCATTCTTTTAAATTCCCTCCAGTGAATTCTTTTAGATCTTCTAATATGGATATGTTTTCCATTTTGGTGGGGGCAGTTTTCAGTTTTTTTTGCCTCTTTTTAAAAAAATTATTTTCATCATGGAATGGCA
Organism: Ursus maritimus; assembly: GCF_017311325.1. NCBI lineage: Eukaryota > Metazoa > Chordata > Mammalia > Carnivora > Ursidae > Ursus > Ursus maritimus. The sequence continues at coordinate 18,153,220 of NW_024423344.1, forward strand.
TCACGGCCCCAAATAGCTCATTAAAAATATTTATCCAAGCGAATCTTTTTCTGCATTGTTTCTAATTCGGTGAAAAAGTAAGTAGTAGATTCTGACTTTTGGCTGTGTTTGAAGCGTCTTTTCTTTATCTTTTTGTTTTGTTTTGTTTTTAACACATTTCTACTCCTGCTTCAGTAGCTTCTGCAAATATAACCTTCTGTTGTAAAACCTTTCTTTATTATTCCAGGCAGTTAGTCACACTTTCTCCTGGATACCTACACTAGCTCATTCATTTGTTCCCTTTCTTTCTTTCTTTCTTTCTTTCTTTCTTTCTTTCTTTCTTTCTTTCTTTCTTCTTTCTTTCTTCTTTTCTTTCTTTCCACAATCACTTGTTGAAGTCTACTATATGTCAGGCACTGTAGATGTAAGAACATGTCCTGCTTTCTTAGACCAGTGGGAGAGAAAGAAGTAAGCAGTGATTATAATACAGTACCATAACTTCTCTATTACATAAGAAGCAGAGGATGCTGTAGAAAAGAGAATGGGGCATTCAATTTAACCAAGTCTTAAAGGATGAATGAGGGTTCCCAGTTTGGGGGTTGGGTGGACTTTTTTTGTCAGAGAGGACTCAGTCTGAATGGAGGCAGACCACCTTAAGAGAATTACACATATTTAGGAGAGGCTAAGTTGCCACACATAGGGAAAGGCTATGGAGAGGACTGGAAAAGAAGACACCATCATACTGTCACTTGGGAAGCCACCAAAGGTTTATCCTTAAGGGAGTAACATGATAGCTTTTGGATACTATTTTTCTGTGAAAGAGTTAAATATAAAATTCATAACAAAGTACCTAAAGGAAACGATTAAAATATTGGATAAGCAAGTAAAAACTAAGACAAATACTTGCAACAAATAAAATACATGGATTAATATTCTTAATATCTAAGTAAAGCCTACAATCAGTTCAGAAAAGCACTAGCTTTCCAGTAGTAGGCAGAGAACACATATTAACAATTCACAAAAGTAAACTTTAACAATCTTTTGTCCATATGGTGTAAGTAATGGTTTATTTTTAATTTCTCTGTATCTATATCTGCTCTGACCAAATTATCTAAAATGATTAAAAAATTTTAACAGTAAAAAAATAATTTAAAAGATCATTTGGTAAAATAAAAATGTGGAGTAATTTGAGGAGAGCCGGATGAAGGAATATCTGAGTCAGTTCAAGCTGCTATAACAGAGATTAGGTGGCTTAACTAACAGAAATTTGTTTCTCATAGCTCTTGTGCCTAGTCTGAGTTCAGAATGCCAGCATGGTTATGGTTCTAGGTAAGGGCTCCCTTCCCGGTTTGCAGATGGCAACCTTCTTGCTGCCTCCTCACTTGGTGGAAAGAGAGATTATCTCTGTAGCGTCCTTCCTTTAAGGGCACTAACCCCACTCATGAGGAGGCCTCTATCCTCATGACCTAATCGCCTCCCAAAGGGCCCACCTTCTCATAATATTGGGGATTAAGGCTTTAACATATGAATTCTGGGGGGGGACATAAGCCTTTAGTCTACAGCAGATAATGGGTCGTATTGTGGAGTAACAAGAGTCTAAAACAAGGCAGTAGTTATAGGGTGAAGAAAGAGAACCAAACTCAAGAAATATTTAGAAAAAAACCAAATAAGACATGGTGATTAATAATATTCAGAATAATAATATTCTGAAATTGGCTATATGGATTTGGAGTTTGGAAGAAAGGTTAGCAATTTATCAGGACTGTTGCTTCATTATTTATCCTATACTGATCTATCTACGTAGCAGACACATCAAAATTCCAAAATATCGTTTCTAGAACTCAGACTGGGAGTTAAGTGATTAGGGAAACTCGCAACAGATATGATTAGTGTTTCCTATGAGATATTCATTGATGCTGCAAGATGAAAGATTTCCCTGGACAGGAAGTTTGGGTAACACTAGGTTAACAAACTTATATAGGTATACTTATGGTATGGAGTTGGTCAGAATCTGTACTGTGTCGAAGTGCACTAATCATAGCACATAGAGGATTTCCCAAGCCTCTTTGACAGTGGGATAAGTTTTTCAGAGTATCTCCAGGACAAATGTTGTGTAATACCACTGGAAACCACATATAAACATTTGCACTATGGACTCTGAGAAACAAACTGAGGGCTTCAGAGGGGAGGGGGGTGGGGGAATGGGATAGGCTGATGATGGGTAGTAAGGAGGGCACGTATTTCATGGTGCACTGGGTGTTATACACAACTAATGAATCATCGAACTTTGCATCAGAAACCAGGGATGTACTGTATGGTGACTAACATAATATAATAAAAAAACATTAAAAAAAATAAATAAAAACTAAAAAAAAACATTTGCTAAACCATTTTAAGTACAAAATATACATTGGGACTAAAAAGCAAGGGAAAACATACAGAAAGAAAAAGATTGGTACAGCCGCTCTGGAAAACAGTATGGAGGTTCCTCAAGAAAGTAAAAATAGAGCTACCCTATGACCCAGCAATTGCACTACTAGGTATTTAACCCAAAGACACAAATGTAGTGATCTGAAGGGGCACCTGCACCCCAATGTTTATAGCAGCAATGTCCACAAGAGCCAAACTATGAAAAGAGCCCAGATGTCCACCAACAGATGAATGGGTAAAGAAGATGTGGTCCATATATACAATGGAATACTACTGAGCCATCAGAAAGGATGAATACTTACCATTTACATTGACATGAATGGAACTGGAGGGTATTATGCTGAGCGAAATAAGTCAATCAGAGAAAGACAATTATCATACAGTTTCACGCATAGGTGGAACATAAGAAACAGTGCAGAGGATCATAGGGGAAGGGAGGGAAAAATGGAATGGAAAGAAATCAGAGAGAGAGACAAACCATGAGAGACTCTTAACTATAGGAAACAAACTGAGGGTTGCTAGAGGGGAGGTAGGTGGGGGAATGGGGTAACTGGGTGATGGGCATTAAGGAGGGCACGTGATGTAATGAACACAGGGTGTTATATGCAACTGGTGAATTACAGAACTCTGCATCTGAAACTAATGATGTTCTATGTGTTGTCTAATTGAATTTAAATTAAAAAATTTTAAAAAAGAAAGAAAAAGACTCAAGGAACATCTACCCTGTGTACATGGCAGTAACAAATGTAAAGAAGATGTATATCAAGAGAAGTAAATTGACCAGCAATAAAGCATACAAGCTTGAAAGAAGATGGATGGTTAATAATCCTATTAGGAAAAAAGAACAGAGTGCTCTCCCCCGTGGACTTGTCCTATCCGATCTCTAGAAGGAATATCCCTGCTGTGGGAGGGGATGCATCATTAGGCTATCCCATTAATTAAACTTTGGAGTCAGCCTGTAGCGGTATTTTTTTTTATACATTAATATATTAGCATTCTGCTTATACTGCAGCATGAAGTATCCTGCATGATTAAGTCAACTTGAGCCTGATGAACTCTGGGGAATTGAAAATTGAGTTTCTGGATTTCCACAACTGAGGGTCAATCCATAGAGCATGGTCAATACCTCAAGGTAATTCAGTTCACTTTCCCAGGCCAGCACCCTCTACCTCCCCACAGACTTTCTTTAAACTTCAGCACTGTGGGGGGGTCAAGCCTTTCCATTTTGGTATCACCATTTTATAGAAAAGTGATAGACACATAATCAGTGCCAGAAGAACATAGCACTTCATTTTTCATGGAAAGTTGTAACAAGAATAATTGTACTTTTGTTTTTTGAACGTTGAGATAAAGAGCCCAGTGATAGAGAAATGAAACTGTGAAGTAGATGGGTCAACAACTCCTTTCAGTCATGGTATTTCTTGGCTGGCTCCACAAAGGCTCTTATTCCTGGCTCATACCTGAGTCACGGCATGGGTTCTAGATAAATAATCAGGCTGTTCTTTGATGTTGAATTTGTCTTTGCTTCACCTTCTAACATTCTGCACTTCATCCACAGACTATGCAGGCAACTCAGGAAGAAGGAGGTTGCGTTTGTGGTGCTTTGGCTCTCAGGTTAGCCACTGCCTCAAGAAGAGATGACGAATGGATCGTTTCCTGTTCGTGTTGTGATCCCCGTAATAAGAGCTGATTCACGTTTTCTAGTTTGCATTCTCCTTGTATTCTCTGTCATGAGGAGAAATGGTGGTTTGTTCCTTTCACAATAGAACATGGATGTCTATACACTTTTAATAGGCTTATAAACAAGTGTATTCCACTTGGTAAATGTTTCCTTCTTTGATTGACTGCCCATTCTACCTCATCCCCATTCAAGTAGCCTGAGGAAAGGAGGGCTCTAGGTGGGGTAGGAAATGGGCAATGCATCAAATATTAAAAAGCTGAGGTCAAAGCATTACAGTTTATTACCTTCATGTTTCACAGAATATATGAGCCATTAAAATTCCAATACTGCACCATATTATTGTGATAGAGGTTGTAATGGGAGCGAGGAATGACACCGCATGAATCTGTTCTAATAGCACTGGTGATAACACGAGCAAGGAAAAGGCACAAACAAAGCCCATTCCTATTATAACATTCAAATAAGAATCTGGTGCTTCTGCTCTGAAACCCGAGACTCAAGCCATATATCAACACGAGTAAAAGTAACATCAGGATGATGAACAATGTCATGTTATACTGGCCAACTTGGGGGGAGGAGTGATTAATCATTCCTAACCCTACAACATGATCACCATACTGACCCTGCTTTTGCTCAGTTTTAAACGTGCCTCTTCCTTGTCTTCACGATCGGCAGTAGTAAGAACTATGATGTTTTACTATAGTTGTTAAATCACAAGCCCAGGTACACTCATTAGTAGTGAAAGCTTTGTATTCCTTACCCTTTCTGAATCGCACTTTCCTGATACGTAAAACAAGAGAAAGAATACACCTACCTCAAAGGGTTGCTGTGAGATTAAATATAGACCGTGGGGCACAGCACTCAAAAACATCAACAGTTACCATCAGTAATAGCAGTCACAATGTGATACAGGAGATGTTTTTACCACCTGCCCTGCTCAGTAAGCAATTTCGAGACCGTTTTATATAGTTACACCTCACTAAGGTTTATTCTTCACACCCACATACTCCAATGAGGTGTCCTGCTCTCTTATCCTCATTTGAGAAGATGGAGCTTATAAGTATCCTGACATGTCTGCCAGAGATTGTCCACATGGGATGGGTCACAGAGGGTACTGGGCAAGTTTTCAGGCCTCAGTTAAGGGTAATTCCAAAAAGGCGATGGATAGGCAGTATGCTCATCCTTGGAGCTTGGTGGTCTTAAGTGGGCAATAAGACCACCGTACTGTGCCACCTGCCCCTGTAACGCTGCTGGCGAGGGGGCTTCCAGCCCTGGCTTGTTCTCCTGAACACACCGTGTCTCCTTCCTTTACACTTCTTTCTTCAAGCCACTGTGAAAGTCATTTAGCTTCTTGGTATGAGAAAACATCTCTACTCAAGTAAATAACCACATCTTTCTTTCCTTTAGGTCAGAAAGTTTTTTGGTTGGTTTTTTTTTTTTCTATTTTTTCTTCTGTTTGTAGCCTATTTTTAATTCTTCTCTACTGACTTGAGCAGGTTGAGGGGAATGGAACATTTTTAGTGGTCTCAGAGATGTGGAAACAACATCTGTACTCATACTTCAAATATGATCCCACTTTAGTAGGGGATAAAGATTTATACCTTTAGTTCAAATCGAAAAACACATAGCAATATCCTCTTTAGAGGATATTTGGTATTTGAAAAATTGACAACTCCTTATAACAAGATTTTAAAAGAATTTTCTACCCTAATTATAAGAGTAATACACGTCCATTGTTTTCTCAATTTGAATACCTCCAAAAGCTGACCTTGATGCAAGATTGGGATGCAGTTATTAGTTTGGGAAGTGGGAAAGATCCCGTGAGAGTAGGGGACATAAGCCAAGGAAGGGAGGGAAGCCAAAAAAAGTATGTGTTAATCAAGCTGAAACCTCTCTAAGTATTTTATATAGAAAGGGATCTAAACATGCGAAATGGGTGCTTACAAAATTATTAGAAACAAGCAAAGATAGGCTCTAGGCTGGGGCTCCAGGAACAGCTCCTAGAAAATCATCACTGAACTGGTCTACGGGCAGAGCTGCAACTTCCACCCCAATCGAGAAGATAGGAAATTTGGAAGGTACCACTAGAACTTCAGAAATCTACCTTGCTAACAGCAATCCAGGGATCATCCATTAATAGAAGTGCGAAATGGCACAATCCCTATGAGGGAATCTGGCATATTTAACAGCAACGAAGTATGCATTTCACTCACTGGGCAATTCCGCTTCCAGGAATTTATTCTACAAATGCACAGATATGAAAAGGTGTATGTACCAGGTTTCGCACCATGATGTTGTTTGGAAATAACTGCATGTCCAGCAAGAGGACTGTAACAGTCCACAGAATAAAAGACAACACACCAGTTGGTTTCTTTCTTTCTTTTTTTTTTTTTAAATGAGGACATTTTCAATCCACTGATTTGGGAAATCTCCAGGATATATTTTAAAAGAAAAAAGTATGGCATTTAAGCAAAGTACAAAATGAGTATATTTAGCTGTGCCTGAAAGCAAGACAGTACTCGAAGACTAATGGAAACAGGTGAAATGAATATAGGATCAGGCCAACATTAAAACATCAAAGTTTTGAGCGTCAAAAAAGATAATGATAGTAATGGTAAGGATAAAAAAAAATCCATTAAGATGAGAATGATACTAAATTTAAAAGTGTGTATATGAGAGGAAGCTCTTCTGAGAATTTCAGTTAGGAAACGGGGAAGGAATGATAGAATTAGAACACCACCATTTTACAATCCCATTTGCAACATGATTCAGACATGGATTATCAGTGGATAGTAAGAATTATTGGGTGACAGGTTATGGGAAACAGGATATTCACAGAGCCCCAAGAGAAAAGTTTTTTTTTTTTTTTATTACAATGGAGAGCTTTGGTGAAGAACCCTCAACCAAGTTATGAAAAGTAATCTTGTCGATAAAAGAAAAAGCTGAAATTCAGTGCCCCCTGATGTGATGCAGTGGGAAGGACATAACATCATCCAGGTAGTGGCCTTACTAGAAGAGTGTGTCTGAAATATACGAGAACACGTGCAGACAAATCCAGAGTGTGAGATGGTCTATAAAACAATTGGCATGGCTTCAGAAATGTTATTATCATGAAAGATAAACCAAAAAAATAGTTGCGGGGAACTCTTCTAGATAAAAGGACATTAAAGAGGCATGAAAATTAAATGTAATTTGTAATTTTCCAAATCAGAAAAAAGTAAACAGTTATAAAGGACATCATTGGTACAACTGGGGAAACCTGAATACGGATTGTATATTAGATGTTATTAAGTCAATATTACTTTTGCAAGGTGTCAAGATGCTATTTTGGTTACTTGGAAGTTACACACTGAAGTATACAGGGGTGATGTGTTATGATATACCAACTTACTTTCAAATGGTTCAGCAAAACAACAACAAACAGGTCAGTTAGAGAAGAAAAAGTAAAGTGGCAAAATGTTAAAAATGGGAAAATCTAGGTGAAGCATATATTAGTGTTCATTGCAATATTCCTTTTGATTTTTTTCCATTGGTTTGAAATTCTCCAACATAATGGCTGAACAATGCATATTTAAAATCATGACTTTTTTCCCAATAAAACAGTGGATCTGGGATGTTATCTTCATGGCAAAAATGAAGAGAAATAAAAATATTCATTTTTATAAGGAAACCTTAAAAAGGTAAATTTTAAAATCTAGTAAAGTGTTTCCAATAAGAAGGAGAGAAGAGGGTGGCAACAAGATTCTCAGTATATAAACTTTTTATATTATTTTGCTTCTTCATGTAAATGTAATATCTATTAAAAAAGGATAACATTAAGTAAAATGCAATAAAACATAGAAGAAATAACATGGACTCCTGAGTCAGGCTTCTTGGGCTCAGTACTGTTCTATTACTTCCTGGCTTACCATTGCTTTAGGCCCATTTCAGAACTCCCCATGCCTGTGCTCTTATCTGTAGAGTGAAGCCAATAATGATATCTGCCCATTGGAGCATCAAAGTTTTCAGATCATGTCTGGTATTATCAAAGTAAGTTTCCCAAAGGAAGCGGACCCTCAAACCAGTAGAAAAAATAGAAATTGTCTCCATTTGGTTTCAATTTTCTTTTTTAGAAAAGCTAGATTTGTTTGCCTGGAAGAAAAAAAAATCTAGTATTTTCAGAGGCCCACACTAGCTGGGGCTGCCTTATGGTATGAATTTCCTACGATCGTGGTGTGACGGAGCCGGAACAGTCCTTAAACAGCACAAACTCAACTCGCTCGTTTAACAAAACTCCATAGCTGGCAGTAGAGAAAGGCCGAGAACGCAGGACATGTGGCTCACTTTCCAGTACAATGTGTTATTTGTCAGAGCAGTCACTCAGGCTGAGATGAAATTCCTTCACTCAATACATAGTTTTTGAATGGTTACATGGTGGGTTCCTGGACACGGTAATGAACAGAGAAGTCTACCCTATAGAAGGGGCAGAGAATAAATAAAGACATGGGCATAATCTAAGCACACAATAAAGTTTCCGGTAGTGGTAAGTGTTTTGGGGGAAAGCAAAGCTGAGAAAGGAAATCAACCCTGACGGGGCTAGGAGGGGTTTGCCATTTTAGGTAGGATCAAGGCCTCTTGGGAGAGGTGACTTTTAAGCAAAAATCTGAATGAGAGAGGGAAGATGCCATGGGAAGGAAGTCTGTGCTACCGAGGCCCCTGGACAAAATCATTACTTAATTCCCCTTCAGTGTTAAATTATTTGAATTCTTTAGGATACAGGGCCTTATAAAACCATGATAATATAATTTACTTCTCAGAAATACCAACATTCGATAAATTGTACAAACTTTTAATTATGGTCATAGCTTGGGCCCCATCTCCTCTCTAAAATGAATAAAATCCTGGGAACTCATTCATCTCCAAATATAAGGAACATTCTGGGAATGGAATACACAATTGAAAGAAATTTCAGAGAATTTCTTGCCATCTCTAAGGCATTAAAAGTGGGATAAAGTAAATAAACAACGCAGAAAATTCTCTATGGGAACCAGAAATATTCTGTGTGGTATTCTCCATCAGTTTAACAATTGCTCCAGACACAAACATATATAATCCATTAAGAACAAATAAAAAAATTGGATTTCACCAAAACTAAAAGTTTCTCTTCTAGGGCTCTGTTAAGAGAATGAAAAAACAAGCCACTGGCTGGGAGAAACTTTGTAAATCACGCATCTGAAAAAGAATTTAATCCACAAGAGATTAAGAAACCTTAAAACTCAGTAATAAGAAAACAACTCAATAAAAAAATGGGCAAAAGATCTGAAGAGATACTTCACCAAGAAGGTATATTGATGGCAAAGAAGAACGTGAAGGAAAGCTCGCTGTTGTTAGTCACTAGGGGAATGCAAATCAAAGCCACAATGAGATACCACTATGCACCTAGTAGAATGGCTACAATGAGAAAGGCTAACCATGTCAAGTGTTGGCAAGATTGTGAAGGAACTAGAATTCTCATACTCTGTTGGTGAGAATGCAAAATGGTACAACCACTTTGAAAAAGTGTTTGACAATTCTGTAAAAAGCTAAACACCTACATATGATCAGCCTTTCCATATTTAGGTATTTACCCAAGAGAACAAAAACCAACTCAAATGTATATCAACAGGTGAATGGATGGGAAAAAAAACCCTATGGTATGTCCATACAATGCACTACTACTCAGCAACAAACTGTTCATACATGTTAGAACAGGGATGAACTTCAAAATAATCATTCTTAGTGGAAGAAGCCAGACAAAAAAGAACACATACAGTAGGATTCTATTTATTTAATGTTCTAGTAAATGCAAACAAATCTGTAATGTAATGCAAGAGGACACAGATTTGGAGACAGGGTAAGGGCTGGGGGAGTGGGAAGAGGGGCAGGAGGAAAAGATCACAAGGGGCATGAGGAAAGGTTGGGGGTTGATGAGTATGTTCATTACTTTGGGGGTGGTCTCGCAGGTGTATACATACATCAAAATTCATCAAATTTTATACTTTAAATATATTCAGTTTATTTTGTGTCAGTTGTACTGCAATAGGCATATTAAAAATAAAAATAAACTTTAAAAATTACTGAACAAACTAGGGGCGCCTGGGTGGCGCAGTCGTTGAGCGTCTGCCTTTGGCTCAGGGCGTGATCCTGGCGTTATGGGATCGAGCCCCACATCGGGCTCCTCTGCTGGGAGCCTGCTTCTTCCTCTCCCACTCCCCCTGCTTGTGTTCCCTCTCTCGCTGGCTGTCTCTCTCTGTCAAATAAATAAATAAAATCTTTTAAAAAATAAATAAATAAATAAATAAATAAATAAATAAATAAATAAATAAAAATTCCTGAACAAACTAAAATGTCACTGTCCAAAATTCAGAGTCAATAAGGATTTTTAAAATGCCCAAATTTGTTTAGTTTGCACAAGGACCATGCAGATGTCCTCTGGGCATTTCAGATTATGTGCTAACTGGTTAACCCAGTTAGTTAAGTCGAGTACTCAAGAGCTCACTCTAATAGAGTATAAGCTTTGATAAAAGGTTAACGGTAAAGTGCTCTTGGGCTGGAATGAAGAAAGGTCTGAGTCCAGATCCCGACTTTCATGTCCTCCGTGGATGGCCTTGGTCCAGTTGCTGAGCTGCTCCAAGTGTAGGCTTGCCTATCTGTCGAGGAAAAAATAATAACTCGTGAGATTAATAGGAGAATAATTGAGAGAGAGTGAGAGAATAATTGAGAGTGAGAGAAAAAATAATAACTCGTGAGATTAATAGGAGAATAATTGAGAGAGAGTGAGAGAAAAAATCACCTGAGAACACAAAAGCTTTTGTTGTCAGAATGCTGTCGTTACACAGAAGCAAATCATCCCAAGGAGAGTCAATAGGAACCACTACTCTCCTGGTCAAACCACCATCCGCACCCGCTCAGACGCTGATTCATTCACTCAGCAGAAATGCACATGTGGCCAAACCCCTTGAGCATGTGAAGGAAGGAAATCCGGTCCTAGCATCTTCAAGTTCCATTCGCCCAAGAAGTCTTCCTTGGTGTTCAGTTCCGTGCGCTGCCCACTCCACTTTTTCAACTTCTGGAACTGTTTCAGGATGGCGCTATGCACCTCAGCTTTAGGCTTTGGACGGCTCACCACACGTCTTTGGACAGCTAATACAAAAATGCTTTGATCTCAAGAGGACCCACCATCTCTGCCCTCCCCTTGGGTTAGTCATCATACTCACCTTTAGCCCCTCCAACAGATGGTTAATTTAGCGCCAGAGCCTGCCAGCTTGGTAACTCACAGTCACTTGCAAACTCAGGTATGCACCTTAAGACCATCGCAACACATTAGACTGATTTATTTTTTAAACCTCTATGAAGATAAATGATAAAATGCAAGGCAAACCCCTCACTACTTTGGAAAACTAGTGTAAAAGGACTAGTATTTGTGAATAAACAACATCATAGTCCTAGTTCAGTTATATCCAGGAATATAAACTTCCCTCTTCTTACTTTCCCAGTCTTAGGATAATTTAGTAAGGGGGCTGGCAAACGTTTTCGGCACAGGGCCACATAGGAAATTTTTAGGCTTTGCCAGCCAAGAGACAAAATCAAAGACATTATGAAGGTACTTAGGTAACCATTTTAAATGAAACCATTTAAAAATGCAAAAGCCATTCTTAGACTGTGGGCCAGAAAGAAAGAAAGAAAACAAGAAAGTTCAAAAGAAAACAAGAAAAAAAAAAGGACAGGCTGTGGGCTGACATTGGCCCAAGGGCAATAGTTGGTCAATTTCTGTTTTAGCTGCATGTGATTTAGCTTCAGTAATTTAACACTCACGAAACCCAGTTTTAGAGCTCTTTTTCCAAATTAATTAGAACGTGACGACCTTTTGTTATTTCCTGGTGAATTACTTTAGGACGCGAAGGGGTTAAACCTCACCCAGATCTTACTGAACTTATTCCAGGGGAATTACTGGGAATTTGGACTCCCTCCACTGTTTCTCTTTGAAATGTTTACTACTTCAATATTCTTGGGCTTCTTCCATAACCTATTTAATAGAAAACACATTTTCATCAGTGCCTTCCGCCTTTTCCTTACTGGCATCCTTTGGATCTTAGAAAGAACTCTGTCAGGCTAATTAATTACGTTGCGAGCAGTCACAAATCAGCACGGCTTGTTTGTCATCACTCCCGGTGGGTATGGTCCCAAATTATTAGAATTCTCTTAACATAATGTTTTTATATGAGCAAATATTTCCTTTGAGAAATGCCTTTCTGGAATCCAAACTTTTCTGAGGGAGAGACACTTTCACAAGGCAACATATGCTTTTTAGCCCTCAGTATTCAAAGTGCACGAGATGTCATTGGAGATAATTTTGTGTCCACTCTTTCTCCTCATTCGGATGCCGACTCGGCCCCAACAAAATATGTCACATTGTTTCCATCCTTTGAGTCTGCAGCCTCAGCTCCCTTCCTCGCGCTCAGTAGATGACCTGCCCTCATTTGAAAGAACTGAGAACCAATATGATCAGCTGAGCATTCTCACGTCTCTGACTCAAAATGTTTTGGAATCTTCACTTGTCTTTTCTTGCTTTGTTCTTCGTTCTGAGAAAAACATGCTTTTCCCCCTTTACACACCTACGGGCTTAGCTGGGTTTCTTGACCTCCTACACTGCTACTCACTTCAGAATGCTACGCTGTTCGTGATCTACTTAATGCATTTTCCTTTTCTTCCTTTGCACCACACCTCATTGGCCCTAAGTATACTCATATGTCTCCCATCGTTAAGAATAATAACTCTTCCAGTCCAAATACTGCCTCAAGCCACCACACTTCCCTGCCTTCTTTTTACTGCCAAGTTTCTATTTTAAACCAAGTAATCCATTCTCATTCCCTCCACTTCTTATTACCCATTCATTCTTGGCAATTTATCATCTTCTTCCTATTCTGATGAAACTAGCCCCTTAAGACCACATGTAATTTACCAATTTAAAATTCCAGTGGCTTTTCCCCCCCTCCACATACATATGCGTACTTCTTTTTCAATTTCTGCCAACTAAAGACATCTTTCTAAAATCTATTTTAAACTAAACATTTCGTATAAGTCTCTATTAACTACTGAATTTCGCCCAACCCCAGATGCTTAATACTTGAGGACTTACACTTAATCATCAAAGGTTTTCTCTAAATTGCATGCACTTGATACTCTAAACAATTTGGTCTGTCCACTATTGTCTCTTGAACACTTCCGGTGTCTTCCTCCCTTAGCATCTCTTAAGCATTCTGGCTGATGGTTCTATCAGGAAGGACCAGAACCACCAATCATGAAGACTTCCATGATCTCAGAGGAATGCCGCTTTAATGTAATTAATTTTTTTTGAGGAATCTTAAAAATATAGGAAAATACTCAGTTAAGGAGAAGAATCCCAAACATCCACCTCTGAGAATTAACCAACTTATTTTTTCGTTTTTTAATGCAAATTTTAAGTGAAAAGGATTAAAGCATTACAGTAGGGTTAAAGCTTATTCTCTTACCCAGCTCTGCCCCTCCAGAAGCAGCCAGATCACAAATTTGGTAAATGTTTTCCCAGTCCATGCAGTTAAATCTCTAAAGCACATTTATATATCCAAAAAACTACAGTATCATTTCTTGCTTTTAACTTAACATCTGGTAAAAAAAATACAGTCCATAACTCTAAAACTTGTTCTATTCCTCTCATTTCAAGATCTTATTGTTTTGAGACAAATACGTTTATCTATGTTAAGTACTGTACGGATGTATTATAATTCTAATATAAACATATTTATATGATGTCTAAATCAAAAATCATATTGTGTCTGTCACATGTTTGTATTATCATTTATTATTCATTTCCGTATTCATGAATATCTGGTTGATTTCAATTCTTTGTTATTGCAAGTGATTTCATGGCAATATCTTGTCTGTCTCCCTGAGTGTAAGAATTTCTCTTTGGCAAAACTTAGAAGTGAAAATTGCTAAAACATGAAGTGTACATATTTTCCAATTTTCCAGATAATGCCAAATTAATTTCCAAAGCAGTTTTAATGACCTCTTTTTCTATACTGTCACCAACACTTGGAATAATTAGATTTCAAAAATTGTCATTGTCACTTTATTTTGCACTTTGATTTTGAATAATCAAAGGATCAGTTTTCATACGTTCAGGGGTTATCAGCTTTCCTTTTCTGACAATTGTCTGTGAATAATGTTTGCCCATTTTTTCTTATGGAGCTGTGGGCGTTCTTTACACACCCTCCATACTGATTCTTGCATATCTGGCAAATGTGTTCATTTCAGGGTGTTGCTTCTCTTTTAATTTTGCTCATTGTTCCTCTTGTCATTTACTAGTTTAAAAAATTCTGGTTCTGACAAATTTTTTAGTTAATTTGATTTTTCTGTATAATATGAGGTAGGTCTTGATGACATTTTATTTCCCCACATAGAACTAGAATCATACCAGCACCATTTATTGAACAGGCCATGATTTCCCCCTTTTATTTCCATTATCCTCTCTCTTAGATACCAATGACCCAGATATGCTTGGGTCTATTTCTGGGCTCACGATTCTGTTCTAATCATTTGTGTATCTATTGCTACATAATGATATATTGTCTTAATTACTACACACACATATGTTTATACAGATTAACATATATCATATAATATATATTTATATGTATTATATATGATAGTAAGTCTTTGATAGCTGGTAAGAGGAGTCTCATTTTTCTTTTAAAGAACTGTCTTGGCTATCACTGGACTTTTAGTCTGGATGACTCTTCGAGTATTTGTTCAAGCCCATGGAAAACCTATTTGGAGCTTTTATTAGAATGACATTTATTTTGTCAAGTAAGTCGAATTATCTGTATAATATTTCATGTTTTTCATGAACTCGGTGAATTTTTCTACTTACTTAGGCCTACTTTTCTTTCTTTTTTTCTTTTCTTCAAGATTTTATTTTTAAGTAATCTCTGCACCCAATGTGGGGCTTGAACTCACAACATTGAGATTAGGGGTCACATACTCTACTGACTGAGCCAGCCAGATGTCCCTCCTTAGGCCTACTTTTACGTCCTTTGATAATATCCTGTAATTTTGTGCATAAACAGTTTGTACATCTACTGTTAGACTGATTCCTAGATATATTTTTGTAATTTATTTCTTATTACATTTTCTTATTATTTATTGTTAGCGTAGAGTGCTGCTAAATTTTACGTGGGTCATGTATCAATTGACTTTAATGAAATCCTTCATTAGTTTTAATAGTTTGTAAATTCCCTTGAGTTTTCCATGTGCACAATCATATTGTCAGAAAAAAATGTCCAGGGGCGCCTGGGTGGCACAGCGGTTAAACGTCTGCCTTCGGCTCAGGGCGTGATCCCGGCGTTATGGGATCGAGCCGCACATCAGGCTCTTCTGTTATAAGCCTGCTTCTTCCTCTCCCACTCCCCCTGCTTGTGTTCCCTCTCTCGCTGGCTGTCTCTATCTCTGTCGAATAAATAAATAAAATCTTTTAAAAAAAAATGTCCATTTCGTCTTCCCCTTTTAAACATTACACAGTTTCTGTTTTTCCTGGCATTAACACACTACCTAGATTCTCCTAGATCGTGATTTTTTTTTCATTTTTACTTTATATATATATATTTTTTTTCTTTTTTAAAAAATATTGATTGGTTGATTAAAGTATAGCTGACATTCTCCTACATAAGGCTGAATGGCAGGGATGACAGTGGACATCGTCATCTATTCCTCATTTAGTGGAACTCCTCCTATTATTTCTTCACCAGGAATTATGTCTACTGTCTGCTTTGGGAAAAATACAGGCTATCAAGCAAATGAAATTTCCTTCAATTCTAGGTTGCTGGAAGTTTTTAATCATGAAATTATTTTGAATATCTTTGAAGGGATTTTTCTGCATCTAGCAAAATGATTACATATTCCCCCCTCTGTTAATTTGTTATTATAGTGAGTTGAAATAATAAGTTTTCTGATTTAACAACCACTATATCCTGGGACAAGCCCTAGGTGGTCCTATTATTCTTTGGTTGGTTTGATTAGTAGACAACAGGAATTGCTTTGCTGGCTGAACAGGCTCTTAGCCTGGAAGTTCTGGCCGAGACTCTAAAATGACAGCAATCAGACACAATAATGATCTTGAAATAGACTACTCATTAGAATTTGGGTAAGAGGTGACCAAAGCTTCTTGGATAATTATTAAGGCTTTTACCTATATCAAAAGTATAAGAGATTCTGGAGCCCGAGTTTCAAAAGGGGATTTAGAAGAGGTTTCTGTTTTTTTTTTGTTTTTATTTTTGGTGAGGAATTATGGTATGAGCCATCCATCCCTGCTCTCCACCACCATAACCCCAAGGGACGGTGCTGGGACAGGATCTCTGCATAAATCCCTGCATGCCATTCAATGCATAAGGACACAAGGCAGGGAAACATATAGGGCCCGAAATCCCCTGTGTACTACTCACCAAGCTCAGTTGGAGAAAGGATCACCATTTTCTAATTCAAACCAAGGACCCAGTTGGGGCAAGTCTGTTCCTCTCCTTAAACCCTAGTAGAATGGGATTCAAAAGGATTACTCTGTGAGCTTTCTTTGTGTCATCCAAAGTTCACAGGCTGGGGTAGACCGATGTCTGACTCCCATCTAAAATTTTAAGGGGCTGACGATGGACTGGCTTGCTGGGGACAGCTGAGGCATTGGGGCTCAGCTCCTTCCTGTGTTTGTCAGGGCAAGGCGTGTCAAATGCAGGAGAGAGTTGATGTGGACATTAGGTCCTGCAAAATAGGACCGCCTGGTGAAGCACATGGATATCAGCAGGAAAAAAGCTGTGGGTATTGCAAGTTTCCTAAGGGCTACTAAGGGGAAAGTGAGAAGTAGGAATGGAGATATAGCTGTTCATTATCATGAGAATTGCAAGCAAGAGGTCTCTAGCAATGACTGAGGACAGGGGTGGTGGTGGGGTGGGGTGTGTGGGTGTGTGTGGGGGGGGAGGTGGGAACAACGTGAAAAAGTCACAAAACAAGGCATTGGTTTTAAACATGTGTTAGGCCAGAGAATACAGAACAGGTTATAGCAGTGATACACACGGAAAGAACTTTCTAACTCTCTTTACCTCTCCTCTCCTGTCTACTTTCTTCTCATTCCCAGCTTCAGTGGGCGCTGTGAGCAGCTTTTAAGTACGGACAGAAGTTAGCTAGAAAAAGCTGCCAATTCCTCCCTGCTTTCACAGCCGCTCAGTTTTCCCAAATACAGCTATAGCTGGGGAGGAAAGATCTATCCTTGAATCAAGTTTAAGGTTTTAATATGAGACTTATTTGAATTTTGGAATTGAGATTGCGTTTGACTTGGGATTTTTAATTGCCTAGGAATAATCAGAAAAATCCCGAGTATGCCTCAGCATCCCTTGCATCCCGGAGAGAGGGAGAAGTCCACGTCTTCACACACATTTTAAAGGCACAGAGGGAAACCAAATGAAGACGGTTTCTGAGTGCATCCTATGAGTCTTGCTTGTTCACTGCAGTAGTTCTAGAAAGCCCGTATTCAGGATTGCTGTATTTCTGTTTATTGATGATAATGATCTTCCGTTTTCCTTTCTGATACTACCTTTATCTAGTTTCTTACCAAAATTACAATAACTCATAAGAGGAGTTGGGAAGCTTTTATCTTTTTAAGACCTAGTCTTAATTATAAAAGTGAAGTATCGTTTGGTTCTCGAAGGTTTGTTACCATTTGTCAGTATGACCTTTGGGCATGCTCTTTCTGTAGAGGGGGAGAGTCCTTTTTTTTTTTTTTTTTTAAGATTTTTTTTTTTTTTTTTTAAGATTTTATCCATTCATTCGACAGAGACAGAGACAGCCAGCGAGAGAGGGAACACAAGCAGGGGGAGTGGGAGAGGAAGAAGCAGGCTCATAGCAGAGGAGCCTGATGTGGGGCTCGATCCCATAACGCCGGGATCGCGCCCTGAGCCGAAGGCAGACGCTTAACCGCTGTGCCACCCAGGCGCCCCGAGGGGGGAGATTCCTGATAACTGATTCAGTGTTTCTAACAGTTTGGTTATATTTGTCTTTTATTTCTTCCTGAGTCAGTTTTGGTAATTTCTGTTTTTCTTGAAAATTGTCAATTTCACGTACATGTTGACATTTATCGCCACGCTCTTCGTAATATGGGTAGCTGTTACTAATGCCGGTCTATGCTGCTTGTTTTCTTCTTCTCAGGAAGCACTCAGGGGGATTACATTTTCCCACTCCCTTACTGTCAGGCCGGGCCATCTGACTTGGTTTGTTCAGTGCAATGTGACAGGAAGCGATGGGTGTCACCTCCGAGTACCAGGGTATAGTTCATAGTGTGGGGTGATCGTGAAAGCAAATGTCAGAAGATCAAAGCACCCCAGGATGATGGACCACCTCCAGAGGGACGATGGAGAGTCACCTGGATACACAAAAGACCCTTTTGTGAGCATAAATCCACTTTTATTTTGTTAAGCCACTGAAATCTTTGTCTTGATTTTTACTATAACACAAACTAGTCTGGCCTCACAATAAAACAGTGCATAGTTTTGTGTTGAATTTATTTACATTTCTAATAGTGCTTTCTTCCTCTTTTTTTGACACATGTTTTTATAGATTTACTAACCTTTTCATTAGTCTTTTCAAAGAATCGGCTTTTACATTGTTAGTTATGTCTAAATATCTGTTTTCATTATTTTCTAGCCCAATCTCTCTTATTTCCTTTCTTTTCCTCTGTTGTCTGCTCCAGCTTCTAGAGTTGAATATTTAGCTTGCTTACATTTAATCTTCCTTGTCTTTTTTGATACACGCCTTTATTTTTTATTTATTTATTTTTTTAAAGATTTTATTTATTTGTTTGACAGAGAGAGACAGCCAGCGAGAGAGGGAACACAAGCAGGGGGAGCGGGAGAGGAAGAAGCAGACTCCCAGCAGAGGAGCCTGATGTGGGGCTCGATCCCATAACGCCGGGATCACACCCTGAGCCGAAGGCAGACGCTTAACGACCGCGCCACCCAGGCGCCCCTGATACATGCCTTTAAAGTTATAA
This sequence comes from Ursus maritimus, assembly GCF_017311325.1. Lineage (NCBI taxonomy): Eukaryota > Metazoa > Chordata > Mammalia > Carnivora > Ursidae > Ursus > Ursus maritimus. The sequence continues at coordinate 18,172,395 of NW_024423344.1, forward strand.
ATTTTCTCTAAGCACTGCTTAGCTATAGCCTACCAATTTTTAAAACTTTTCTTTAGAAACTATTTTTAAGAAATTCATAATTTCCACTGTGATTGACTCTTTATCATCTTTTATTGCAGATATTGAATCTATTCGCATTGTGGTCAAGGATACAATTTATAAGCTATCACCTTTTTGGACCTTTGCCGTCTAAAACGTGGTCAGTTTTCCTAACTGTTCCCTGGGTCGTTGCGAAGCATATTCAATCTCCATGGACTAGTTCAGCATCTTCTAGGCAGCTATTAGATCACGTTTGGGACTCATATTGTTCATATCTCTTGTGTTTTTACAAAATTTCTTTTCTTAGAAATTTTCAATTTTTAAGAGATATGTGTTTAAATCCACAGGACTGTAGATTTATGTTTTCCATCTGTTTGACTTTGCTTTATGCATCCACACTCATGATAACTATGTATTTTGGTGGATTGTTGCTTTTATTATTGGTAGTGTCTTTAACTCTAGAAATCATTTTGCATTTAATGCATCTTTTTCTGATAGTAGTATTCATACCTCCTTTTGGATATTTCCCTGATCTATCATTTCACATAGCTTTATTATGGACTTTTATCTCTTATTTTTCCTTAAGGTTGACTCTTACAATGAAGCACAGAGCTGGGTATTAAAAATATCATCTGGGGCGCCTGGGTGGCACAGCAGTTAAGCGTCTGCCTTCGGCTCAGGGCGTGATCCCGGCGTTCTGGATCGAGCCCCGCATCAGGCTCCTCCGCTATGAGCCTGCTTCTTCCTCTCCCACTCCCCATGCTTGTGTTCCCTCTCTCGCTGGCTGTCTCTATCTCTGTCAAATAAATAAATAAATAAATCTTTAAAAAAATAAATAAAAAATTAAAAAATAAAAATATCATCTGATAAGAATATTCTCTTTCCTATAGGATCGCTATGATGAAATTTTTCAAACAAAAGTAGTACATCAGTCCCCCCTTATCCACAGGGGATACGTTCCAAGATCTCCCGCAGACGCCTGAAACCACAGATTCTACTGAACCCTATATGCACTGTGTTTTTCCCCATACATACATACCTATCATAAAGTTTTATTTATAAATTAGGCACATCCAGAGAGTAACAACAATAACCAATAATGAAATAGAGTAATAATAACAAAGTGTAATAAAAGTGATGTGAATGTCGTGTCTCTCTCTCTCTCAATATACCTTATTGTACTGCACTCACTCTTCTTCTTGGGATAATGTGAAATGATCAAATGCCCACGTGATGGAATGACGTGCGGTGAATACGGACGCATAGTGATGCAGCGTTAGGCACTAATGACCGCCGGAGGATGTCTGCGTGAAGATCATCTGCTTCTGGACCAAGGTTGACTGCGGGTCACTGAAATGATAGACAGTAAAGCCGAACCATGGATAAAGGGGACAAGTGCATAATAAATCCCAAAACCCATTCCTCAGACTCAGCACTTACAGATATTCTTTCCATATTGTTTTATCTGCCCGTTCCATGTGTTATTTTCTTCCTTGGCCTTTTTCTCCTCCTCCTCCTTTTTAATGAGTATTTTAAAGTAAATCCCACAGCTAACTAATGAGGATTTTTCCCCCTCAAATATAACCATCATAAAATCTGAAAAAAAACACCAACAACTTCTCAACGATATTTAATAACCAGTCTGTATTAAAATTTCCACAATTGTCATGGAAGCTCTTTACCATTGGCTTATTCAAATCGGAATGCAAAGAAGGTCCATTTTTTGCTGCCTCTTAGGTCTCTTTTATTCAACGACTGTTTCCCTTGTTTTTTTTTCATGTTATGTCACGGTTTGTTGGAAAAAACAAATTATTTTTCCTGTAATATCCCACATTCCAAATCTGGTAGTTTGCTTTGTCAAGGTGGCTTTTAACTTGTTTTTCTCATCTCTGTAATTGTTATAATCATTAGATTTAGAGATTGGGTTAGATTCGGGTGTGATTTTTCGGCAGGAATCATCCACAGGCGGTGCTATACCTCCTATCGCATCATATTACTTGGCACAGAATGTCTATGGTTCCACTTGTCATGAGGTCCAATTTGTTTCCTCCGGTATAAAGTTCTCCACTAATGTTTCATCCGATGGTTTTAGCATCTATTGATGATTTTGTCCTAGATCTCTCGTTTTAATAGGAGCTGTGAATTGGTGATTTTTTAATTCTGTAATCCGTTCTTCATCTACTAGCTGAAATTTGATAAAGAACAACTTTCCTATTAACCATTTAGTTACCCAGAAATTCATTTTGTTCTAGGAAGACAGGATGAGAGTTCTATTCTTCCTCTTCATTTATCAATGTTCAGAGTAATGATTTGCTTCCTAGAATCCTCCAGTGGAGGTCAGTGAGGTTTCTTTTTTTTCTGTATCATTATGATGTCATGAATATTATATATTTGATATGATAATCTCTTATAAACTGATGACTTCTATTTAAAACGGTATGGTTTCTTATATTTCTGACACATTTCTGCCATATTACGTCATGTTTTCTTATTTGTCATGTTTTTCTTTGCTCTCCCGCATGTTTCCTATTGTTTGTTAGATTCATTGGTTATTCTTTATTTTTCTCCTACTGACTTATGCTTAGCTTTAATACTTTAACAAAAATAAACCATTTGGTAAAGTATAATGTTCTTCAAACTGAGGGCTTCAGAGGGAAGGGGGGTGGGGGAATGGGATAGGCTGGTGATGGGTAGTAAGGAGGGCACGTATTGCATAGTGCACTGGGTGTTATATGCAACTAATGAATCATCAAACTTTACATCAAAAACCAGGGATGTGCTGTATGGTGACTAACATAATATAATAAAAAAAATTATTAAAAAAAGTATAAAGTTCCTAATTACTTACATCATTCTTGCAAATAATATAAGAATCTTGAAACTTTTAACTGTGATCTTATGTTTTCATCTTCCATGCTATTTTTGTTTATTGTTTTAATTTCACTTTTTAAAAATGATCAATTATTCTCATTTTTATCGTCATAAGTTTATAGCCAATACTTTATATTTGCCAATGCATTTAAAATGTTCGTAGCTTGTTATTGTTTACTACATTCCGCTAATTCATTCTAGATTGAATTGCCTTCTTCTTGAACCACATGCTTTAGAAGAACATTAGTGAAAGACTATGAATAGTAACTTCCCTGGGTATAGGTTTGTGTACATATGTCTTTGTTTTACTCTCATTTTTCAATGATATTAATATTGATTATTTAAATCTAGATTGATAATTATTTTCCTTCAACACAGCTGAAGTATTACTTCACCTTTTGGAGTGTCTATTATTATTGTTAAGATTTCTTTCAGCTGAATTGTCATTCTTTATGGGTAGCCATCTTTAGGAAATAAAAAGGTAGAAGGATTAGGAGATAAGAAAACGTAAGAATGTTATAATTACCCAGCATAAAAGTCAACGGAATCTACAGCACAACTATTTGAACTAATATTTAAGAATGTTCATTAAGGTTAATAGCAGGTTACTTAATGAAAATCAATAGTATTTATATACATAGAGAGCAGCATGTGTGAAGGAACAAAACTGAGAGAAAATGAAATTCATCATGGCTGGAGTGCATAAAGTGGGGTAGAAAGGGGTGGTTCACTGGGTTGGGGAGAAAGAGAGGTGCCAGTTTATAAAAGAACCATCTAAGTCATACCAAAGAGTGCAAGCACAGTACCGAAAACAAGCAAATCCACTGAAGGGTATGAAGGAGGAAGCAAATAATAATATTTTTCATTTTAGAAAAATCCACTAGGCCATGGGTCGTAAGAAAAGGATTAGAGATAGTAAGACTAAAGATACAAAGAGTTACAAGAAGGCAGGTGAGAAATGATGGATTGTGAGAATGAGGCAAATGAGGAGGGGCACATCGGTAAGTTGTGTTGAAGGAAGGGAGGAATCACAGCAATGACCAAGTTTTGGCACCGGGAATGGAATAAGTGGTACTGAGAAAGATCAGAAGCTGGTTTGGCATACATTGAGTTAGAACATTTTATAGGACTTCTAAGGGGACATGTTAGAGAAAAGCTTGGTATATGGACCAGAAGCTCAGAAGAGAGATGTAGGTCCCCAAATCCACATTGAGAACGACTGTACACGGATGGTAATTGAAATCATTGAAGTGAATGAGATCACAGTGGATAGAAAAGGGGCCTAGGATAGACCAAGAAATAGTTTCAAGAAATGGACATTTCTTGGGATTGGGAGAAAACACATATATCTGAGCATTCAGTGTCACTCTAAGGAAAACAAACAGGAGGCTGTGAGGACTCAGCAAATCTTTGTTGGATCGAAAGAAGGCATAAAATCTTGAGAATTCCTCCTCAAGAGAGAACAAGAAATATAGGGCAAGAGTACCCATAGAAAAAGTCAGAGAAATCCTCTGAATCCCTAACAGAGCTGACAGAAGATACTTCTCTCCTGAAGCCAGTCAGTGAACACTGAAGGAGGTGACTGATTCTTCAAATGCAGAGATGATAATGTAAGGCTTCAAGGAGCATGGCAAACCAAGCCGACATGACACCACCAAAGGAACACAGTAACTTTCCAGTAATGGACCCCAAAGAAGTGGACATCGGCAGTTTGCCCTATAAAGAATTGAAAACAGTTGTTTTAAGGGAGCTCGGTGAGCTATAAGAACACAGAAAGACAATTCAGCAAAATCAGGGAAATAATGAAGAAAATGAGGAAAATGAGAAGTTTAAGGAAGAGAAATCATAAAAAGGAACCAAAGAGAAGTTCTGGGGCTGAAGAATTACAACGCAGGAGGTGAAAAATGCAGTAGAAAGTATCAACAGCAGGCTTGGTCAAGCAGAAGAAAGATTTTAAGGTGGAAGAAAGGTCACTTAAACTTATTCAATCAGAGGAGAACAAAGAAAGAATGAAAGAGTGAAGACAGCCTATGTGAACTGCGGGATACAGAAACAGTCTATGCAGTATTGTCGTCTCAGAAGGAGACAGGGAGAGAGGGGCAAAAAGCTTATTTAAAGAAATAATGGCTGAGAACTTTCCAAATCTGGGGAGAGATTTGGACATTCAAGGCCACGAAGCTCAAAGGTCTACAAAAATTTCAACTGAAAAAGATCTTCTCCAAGACAATTATAATTTAAAAAACTAAAGGCAAAGAGAGAATTTTAAAAGCAGCAAAAGGGGGCGCCTGGGTGGCACAGCGGTTAAGCGTCTGCCTTTGGCTCAGGGCGTGATCCCGGCGTTCTGGGATCGAGCCCCACATCAGGCTCCTCTGCTATGAGCCTGCTTCTTCCTCTCCCACTCCGCCTGCTTGTGTTCCCTCTCTCGCTGGCTGTCTCTATCTCTGTCGGATAAATAAATAAAATCTTTAAAAAAATAAAATAAAATAAAAGCAGCAAAAGAAAAATAATATTCCTCATATACAAAAAAGTCAAACTCCTAGAAACAGATAGTAGAATGGTGGTTGCTAGGGATTGTGGAGGGGTGGGAGAAATAGGGAGATGTTGGTCAAAGGGTACAAGCTTCCAGTTATAAGTTCTGGGGATCTAAGATTCAGCTTGGTGATTATAGTAAACGGTACCGTAGTATACACTTGAAAGTTGCTAAGAGAGTAAATCTTAGGTGTTCTCACCACACACACATTCTGATAATCATTTAGCAATACATACGCGTATCAAATCATCACATTATACACCTTAAACTTACACAATGTTATATGTGAATTACATCTCAATAAAACTGGGGAGAAAAGACTATGTTTCTCCCACACTGTCACCTAAAACAGTAAACAGTACTTGTCATAAAACAGTACTTGTCACTGAGTTAGTGCTCAATAATTGTTGAATGACTGAATGAAGAAAGGACCCATTAATTTTATCAGAGGCTTCCTAGAATCCAAGTAAGATAAAGACTGAGAATTCTCTAACAAGAACATTGCTTGGTGACTGGCAGGAATTGTTCCTTTGGAAGAATGGGTGTTGAATCCACCTGGAGGTGTAGTGAATAGCAGAGTAGTGAAGAGGAGGAGTAGAGAGAACTCTTTCAGTAGGAGAAAAGAAAGAAAGAAAGAGCAGTACCTGGAAGATACTGTGTGGTCATAGACTTTTGTGTTTATTTTTTGAGAGCTGAGACCCTTGACTATGTTTGGATGCTGATGGAAGAGTCAGAATGCCAGAGTGCTAGAGAATGGATGGAAGGTCCAGGAATGAGAAGGGTAGTCCTTCAATAGAGTGGTCCTCGGGGGGTTGGAGAATGCGTCCAGGGCACAGACAGGACAGCCTTAGACAATGGAGGGATACCTCATGCTCTCCGGTAGAAGCAAGCCAGTTTGCAGAGATGGTGCAGGAAAGTTAAGGAGGTTCCTGTCTGATGATGCTTAATTTTTCTGTAAAGCAGAGAGCAAAAGCATTTGCTGGGAATTAGGGAAAATAATTAATTTCCTAGGCTGCCTGGAAGTTCTTAATTTATATTTCTATGGAACATATGTCATACCCTTAGGACCTCCCCAGGAGCTGTGAGTAATTAAGGCTTTTTAATAGGCCAACTGTAAGTGCTGATTTATATAATTTATTTCCTAATTTATGCTGCTCTCCAGTAAGAAAATTGTCATGTTATTTGGCAAAGCTAAACATCTATCCCTCTCCTCATGACATTGATTATGAGGTTCCTAAATTCTTTTCCATCAGGAATTCATTTTATAATATTTTCCCACTAGCCCTTGTATATTTGAAAGACACTGCCTAGCAAATAAACTACATTTACAAAGTAATACATAGATTTCCATTTTTGATTAATTTGATGTAACATTTGCTTATAGCCAAAAAAGTAACTGATCAGCATGAGTAATCATGTTTGATTAATCTAATTCCAATCAAAATCAAAGGAATAAGACATTTTAGTTATCCTGTGCAATCTTCCTGAATATAAATGTCTGATGCTTCTTAGGTTTTTTAAAATATTGAGAACTTTTGAACTCTCCTTATTTCTTAATAGAATCATGGGGGAAAGATTACTGGTATACTGTGACCACTTGAACCTTGATCTTCACTGTGGTTTAACTTCTAATCTTAAAGGTGTCCAAAATTAAAATGTTTTCTTTCCCAAACCAATGATGTGTAGACTAATCACCCTTCATATATATTCACCTTTTAGTGAGAATTTTAAGAAGCAGCAACCTTGAAAGTTAATGGATGATTTAGCCTCTTTAGCAAACCAGACCATCATTTACTAAATTACTTTGCTCCTGAAGGAGATATTTCAACAACCCTAATACCTTGAAGTAATTGAGTTTTTTAGTTTCTCTTTGAGAATAACAATGAATGACAACTTTATAATAAAGCTCCAAGGGATGACTCTATTTCAATTCTGATGTACAATATTAGGATTGTGAAGAAAAAAATCTATTCATTCAATGAATATATCTTGAGCTCCTTCTTACGATCCACATACGATTCTGGAATACAGATATGGATATTATGATAGACACAAACCCTGTCTTTGTGTACCTTACATGAAACAAATAATAGCACAAATAGCCATAATATTCTAAAGTGCTCTAAGAGGTAAGAAATTATAACAAACTGAAACACTGAGGGAAAATATAATGTGCAATGAGGGATTATAACAAAAGAGCCTAATTTATTTACTTTTAATTTTTTATTTAAATTCAATTTAGTTAGCAATAATGTATTATTAGTTTCAGGGGTAGAATTTAGTGAATCATCAATTGCATATAACACCCAGTGCTCATTACATCAAGTGCCCTCCTTAATGCCCATCACCCAGTTACCCCCCCCACCTCCCCTCCAGCAACCCTCAGTTTTTTTCTTAGAGTTAAGGGTCTCCTATGGTTTGCCTCCCTCTCTGTTTTCATCCTATTTTATTTTTCCTTCCCTTCATCGATGTTCATCTGTTTTGTTTCTTAAATTCCACATATGAGTGAAATCACATGGGGTTTGTCTTTCTCTGACTGGCTTATTTCACTTAGCATAATACCCTTGTCATTGCAAATGGCAAGATTTCATTCCTTTTGCTGGCTGAGTAATATATACATACATGTATATCACATCTTCTTTATCCATTCATCTGTCGATGGACATCTAGGCTCTTTCCATATTTTGGCTATAGTGGACATTGCTGCTATAAACATTGGGGTACATGTTCCCCTTTGAATCACTGCGTTTGAATCCTTCGGATAAACACCTACTAGTGCAATTGCTGGGTCGGAGGGTAGCTCTATTTTAAACTTTTTGAGGAACCTCCATACTGTTTTCCAGAGTGGCTGCACCAGTTTGCATTCCCACCAACAGTGTAAGAGGGCTCCCCCCTATCCACATCCTTGCCAACACGTCGTTTCCTGCCTTGTTAATTTTAGCCATTCTGACCTGTGTGAGGTGGTAAGGAGAGCCTAATTTCAATGAGAGATTGGAAGGCTTCTCCACGCAAGTGCCATTTAAGCAGAAGCTGTAGTGTGAGTAGGTTTTAGCTGGAGATAGACAGGGGTGGGAGGGATTTCCAGGCAGAAGAAATAGAACCCTTGGATACTGTTTGGTGGAAATGAGCTATGCATCCCTCAGTGCCCTCACCCAGGGCAGGAGAGCCAGCTGGGCACTTATGGGAGCTCAGGGGATAGGAAACAATTACAGTGAATATATTTCTGTAGGGGTTGTATTTCTGGACTGTAAATACATTTGCCAAAATGATTCAGCAAAGGGTGACTCATTTACAGTAAACATTTTCCTTTTGACAGTATCTTAAATTAAATTCTGAGGAAGAAGGTGACAAGGAAATCTAAGTGACTTGCTTGGGCCACAAAGAAAGCTTCAAATCTAAATACCATGTATACTGTGTTACAAAAACATAATCCATTAGCTTCAGGAAAAGTTGAGATGGTAAGAACATTAAAATAGAAATATTTCTACCCCTTACATATTACCGGTAAGCCACACAAGAGATCACTTTCAAATGGTCACAAGCAGAAAGAACCAATGATTCATTTTTGTCTTCATTCCCATTTGGCACCTTGAAAAAAGAAATGAAATGACAGCTTTCGATTGTCAACCTCATTCTTTTTGATGGTTGCCCGAGGGAACTCCCGTGATGACATAGTTTCCTTAGCACCATTTAATAAAGAGGAAGGACATGACCCTAATTATAAATGTCCCATGTCTCCAACTTAAAGGTTAACTTATAAAGATCGGTGCTATTATTTGTAAAAGAAAAGCAGTACAAAGTTAATGCATGTAATATTTTCGGCATATGGTACTTAAAAGACACTTCTCTCTTCCTAGAAATCCTTATTGTCCTCTACTTGAGCCAGTCACAGTGCACTGCTCACCGTCTAAAGGGGGAGTAGTTGTTATAAGCCACAGAAGTATCCCCTGGTTGATGAATGGTTTGCTAAAGAGAACTTTCTAAAAGGTATAATTGTTCTCTAATCGGATTCAGACTTAATAGTTCTCACCCCTTCATTTTAGAGTGACTCTACCTCTTTTTAGACAAATAAGTTGCCAGCTATATTTAAGGCTGGGAACCTCAGACCTAATAAGGCACATGAAAAACCCATTGGGTTTGTACTTCTTAACCATTGCTCCACACCCCCTGAGAATTCATAAGGCAATTGCAAAGGGTCAACAGATGCGGTACGTACAAAGCACGTATTTCACATACAGGTACGGACTATTATTTTTTAAATGTGTATAGGACACTGTGATAAAATACGTTGCAATTTTAAAGCACCATAACTTTATCGTCCATTATATTTTTCAATTTTTTAAAATTAAAAATAAATGATGATGCTGTAAAAATTTAGAAACTATTACATGTTGAGTTGATTGATTAAAGCAGTGGTTTTTCAGCTTTTAATCACACATTACTACCAGTTTAAAAAATTGAGCTCACACATCCCAATTTGTGCATATTTCCTTATAATCATTATGCACACACTGCTATGCTAGTATATTTCAGTACTGTATAGAAGTTTATAAAAAAAAACTTAAAACAATCAGCTAAAAAACAAATATAGATGTTGACATTTCTTCAGCACTCCTGAAATCTCGTAGCTCCCTTTTAGAAGATCATTGGATAGAAAGAGAAAAAGATATTAAGGGTTGCCTGAAGAAATAAGAGGAATGAAGTTAGTATATTCTGGGAGAAACTGTACAGGTCAGTTAGACCTTGTGGAGAGGGTTCCAGGGTACTGCTGACTTATTAAATTTTCTACTGACTCTGGCCGTTAGCAATAAATCACAAGGCACATATCACATTGTCTCACCTGTTTAACACATTAGCACTGCTGTTTGGAAAGAATTATATGCTGGAAAAGAAAAAAGTCTCTCTGTCCTGGTGCCTCATGTGAACAGACCTGTATTTGGAACAATGCTGACAGCCTGCTGTGTCCTTTGATTTCTGTCCCCTTGACCATAACCCTGAGGGCTGGGCCTGTTATCAGCACAGCAGAGTGGACAGGGTGTTTGAATTCGTTTCTATGGGGACTCACTGGAGCCTGGCACGAGGTCAGAGAATGAAATTTCTGACAAGGATGTTAAATTCAGGTCAGTTTACATTTGATTTATATATTCCCAAGTTCGGAAGTGAGAGAACTATTTCACATCCTTCAAAGCACTTGGTCGTAGGGTGGAGGGGAGATGTTTCTATTTGTAGAACACAAGAAGCTATCACTTGATGAGGAAAAGGCTGGAAGGCACGGGACCGGCACAAGGGGAGCCCGCGCAGAGGTTAGCCAGAGTTAGCTGGGAAGATGGAAGGTTTGAGAGCTGGGTCACCAAGACAAGGGAACTCTTCTGAAGAGTCTGCCCTTGGTGGTGGCCTGGACGGTGAGAAAGATTTAGGATAGGAGTCAGAATAAGAGGGTTCTTCTGTGTGCCTGTGGTAAAGGTCAAAACAGTGGATGAATGAGAAGGGACACATAAGTGAGAGCACTAGCTAACTTCTCCTGAGGGAGGAAACCACAGTGGCCAACCATGCGGAGGTAGGAGCCATGCCAGGCTTGCGAAGAAGCTTGGGAGAACAGGAAGCAGAAAGGTATTCTCATCAGCATGAAGTGTTCTCAGAATGGGGACAGGAATGCTAATCTTGTGGCAATTGTGATCATTGGTGAGGGGAGCCTGGGAGATACCTCTCATCTGAGGGTCACGGTCACTTCCATGTGGAGCTGGCCTCGGACTCAGAGTGTGATAAATTGGGTTTGGCAGGAAAAGCCAAGGTCGTCTCTGCTAGAAAAATAATTTTCATGCCTGAAGATTAGGATTTCTGGGAAATTACCTGGGTTCTATTTCATCTACTTCTGGATACTTTTTCTTGATTTCAAAAGCCAAAGAGAGGGGCGCCTGGGTGGCTCAGTCGTTAAGCGTCTGCCTCCGGCTCAGGGCGTGATCCCGGCGTTACGGGATCGAGCCCCACATCAGGCTCCTTCACTGGGAGCCTGCTTCTTCCTCTCCCACTCCCCCTGCTTGTGTTCCCTCTCTCGCTGGCTGTCTCTCTCTGTCAAATAAATAAATAAAATCTTTTTTAAAAAAATCAAAAGCCAAAGAGAAAGATGAGATCAAGGAGGGTAGAAGGACTTACTTGGCACTTCACAGAGGATACGTCCCTCAGTGGGAAGTGAGAAATGTCTCTGAGTAGGCAGAAATGCAGGAACCATCTGACAGGTGAATCATGACAACTTTTAAGACAATGAAACAACACATATTGAATGAAACCAGCAGTCAAAAAATAGCTCTAAACACTTCTAAATTAAGTGGATGTGCATTTAAAAAAACATTAATTTTTATAAATCAGGTTTTAGTCTCAGCTAACAGAACTGGATTTAATAGGAATTAGATGCTTTAAAAGCTGCTAGAAATTGAGTCTGAAGGATTCATCCTAAGAATAATACCACAGAACTAGCCCACCAAGTTAACTGCTACCTCTAGCAGCATTGTGAAGAAGGGGGATAAAGAAGTTGCAAAAACAATCCATGACCTCAGGGCCATACCATTCTAGCCACAATCCAGGGATCAGGGACCTAACACCAGAGCCATATGGAACCTGCTAGATCTATCCCAGAAAAACAGATGGGGAAGGAGTTTACCAAGATGGGAGAGAAATGGGACAGAGACTCAGAGAGGATGAGATTGATCAAGGTGAAAATGTGTGGTTCCAGGAGGGAATCTGCTAGAAGCATCACTTGAAGACTACATTCAGATACAGCAACCACCTGATTCATCCGGGCAAGTGACCAAATGAGAGGGAAAATGATGGAAAGTTACTTAATAAAAGCTCTACTGCCCACTACAGTTTTTCTAGGAAATGGAATGATTTCACCCAGAGATAGTATTTTTCATTTTAGCTGTTACTTTTGAAATTGTTAGACTGGACAGAAGCTACTAGAAAAAGGGCAAATCCGACAGGCATCCGTATTGGTGCCCACTGGCAGTCACAGCAAGCCTCCAGCTCCACTGGGAGCATCAGGGCCACCGGCCATCAAGAATATCAGGAGTAAGTTAGTATCACCGCGGGGTCCAGAAACCTGGCTGGATTTTCATAGGACTGGGGCTCCGGTGCTCTAGCTAGCTGTGGGAACGGGAAGAAACGGACGAGTGCTGATGTTTTATTCTGTCACACCATCAAACTCTGGGACTGTTCTGTGACACCAGTGTAACCTGATAAGACCATCTCAGAGGCTCATCTCTCACCCTCCTGAGGGGCCCACTCCCAAACCTGTGGCGACTTAATTAGTGCAGGGGTAGGACCAAGAAACACGATTGCTCACGTGCTCACTGTTCCTCCAAAGCCGTTGTCACCATGACAGGGGATTCCACCCCGAAAATTCTAGCTGCACAAATGGCAATCCAGAGGCTGAAGTCAGGATGAAATTTATGGATTGTATGCTGTTGCTGGATGGCTATGCTCTGGAGAGGTAATAGAAATTAATTAATTAATTAATTAAAATAATAAAAAGGCCAACCAGTTTCTGCCATCCTGATGCGCAGCAGAAATGAACCAAAAAAGAAACAAGTCTTACAAACAACATTTTTGTCACTTAAAAACACAATGTACAATCCGGTGTCGCAGGCCACAAGAAGAGTGGCAGAAGCACAGGGGGGAATTAGGTATTTGGTGTCGCAGTCTTAGGACTGCTACAGAACTTTATTACTGCAAATGCATCCACCTAATTGCACCCTACTTGCCGTAGAAAACAGACACAGCGCCCGGGAAAACGCCCACAAATGAAAGGGGTGCGTAAACAGAACCAGGAGGAAGCATGAAGTCTCCGGGGAAGGACAGCAGGGGCCCGCCTATCTGGCTGGGCGCCATTGTTGCTCTCCCTGGAGTCCTGCGGGGATGAACTGACATGACTCCTTCCCATGGGTCTGACAAACACACCCAAGAGGATTCAGGGCTCCCTCACTCCTTCTGACCTTTTTGTTGCCCATTTCTTTATGTCTTCTCTGTGCTTCCTTTGAGCACCCAGGATGTCTCATTAGAGTTGTACTTTGGGCTTGTGGTTGTCAGTCCCCTGCTGACGGTGACCCATCTGGAGAGGTACCGTATGCCACCAGCGCTCAACTCGTGCTCCAGCAGGTCAGGAAGTGTTGTCTGGAGATGAGAAATGGATACTGTTTTGAGAGACGAGGTTGCTAATAGTTTGCCTCTGCCACTAATTAGCCAGGCAACGCAGCATCCTATAAACTCTCGGAGCCTCAGTTTCCTTCTGCATAAAATGAAAAGGAGGAGGATGTTTTTGGAGGCTCTTTAATGCTAACATCCTATGGCAGAAGTCTGCTTTTGAACAAAATCTGAGAGGTCCGAATGTGAGAATGAAGACCAAAGATAACTGCACCAACAGATCCAGAGCATATGAAAGAGAATGACAAGCCCGAGGTGCCACTCTTTAGTCCCAGCCACCGGTAAAGTTAATGACAGACAGATGAAGCCCCCACAACACACAGGCTCAGACAGTTTGAGGTGTAAAGGTCTGGTCCTTGGCTTATGTCCCGCCCCTACTTTCACGGCTGTGTGTGGCATTCTCTAATGATTCATTGATCCACTTCTAACCTCATTTTAAAAAGTGCTCAGTGAAAAGGAGCCACTTTCTGCAGCCAGAGGACGCCTATTTCTGTCTCCTAAAACTGTTAGCTGTGGGCTCCGCTTACCACCCAGCCCTCCGTCCCTGTCAGAGCAGAGCGAGCCCCAGCAATGTGCTGAAAGCCTGCGCCTTCTCATAAATGCTCTTCCCCTCCTGGGATTCTGCTTTAACCCTTTGAAGTCCATAGGCAAGCACTTCCAGAAACCACAAATCATTCTGATAGAGAAGAATTGAACCTCCTTCCCTAGAACAAGCCTGCATTACATTCATCGTCAGCTGCCTGCAGCCCACACCTGAAGAAAGAGCATCCTGCTGGCATTGCTGTGGGAATTCAGCCCCGCCCCGTCCTTTCTCCCTTCTCGCAAATTTATCCACCAATCAGTCCAAAACAATCATAGGAGGAGGGTATCTTTTCAAAGAACATTTTCCCCTTCTTTCTCCCTCTTCAGGTTAGCCTGTAAACTGGAAGGATTCATCGATACTTCATAAAGATATTTATATGGGAGCTTCAGCCAAGATTCTCAAAGGACTATGTAAGCATTAGCTCATAAATCTCTACCCAAGAACATTACTATGGGATTGAAGATGGAAAAACCAAGACACAAACTTGTTACGAGTGTGTCAAGGTCCCCTGGTGAAAGGTGCACCAAAATACTCAAGTGAGCTCGGCATCCTTAAGCCATGAAGGCAAAGGGGAAAATGGGCTCGGTGTCCCCTCAAATGTGGCTGATGTTGGCTTGTCCCTGCCTGCTCACTGCTCACCGTCTCTGCGAAGACAAGGCTTCACCAGGAACCTGCTGTCTCTCCCATATTCCCCATGGACAGATAATGGCGTCTCCAGTCATACGAGGGCTTCCTCAACCTCTCTCTTCATTCTCCATGTCACCAATTCCTATTAATCTTCCCTCAAAAATCTCTCAAAATCCATTCCCTTTCCCTATCGGCTGTTGCTGCCTCTAGTAAATCCCTTCTTACCTTTCACATGGGCTTCTCATAAATTTTCGAAGTGACTTTTTACCATGTCTCCCCTCTCTGAAGCATCTTTTCCTCCACCTTCTGGAGAGCTACTTCTAATATGTAAGTCTGAGCATGACACACTCCTTAGAAAAAGACATAATCTTCCAGCAACCAGAACCGCTGAAGTTGCTTCAAAAATATACACCCAAATTTTGTAAGTTTAAAAAAGTCCCTTCCTCTTCTCATTTTTCAGAGAGCCCATGGGTCTTACATTATACGCACATGTCATGTGATCACTTCTTGGGCTCCTTCCTCCAACACCAGACTTCTTCCCAATCAACCCTCCTCTGCTGCCCATGTCCGTCACCCACGCCCGGGCCACTGCCCGAGGCTGTTGCATCACTTTACCTGGGCCATCAGCCATATTGCTAAACTCATCTGGGCACATCACAGACACACCCAGAAATAATACTTAATCTGGGCCCATCATGGCCCAGTCAAATTGGTACATAACACGAATCGTCACAGAGAGAATCCATTTCTTTGCTCTTTCCAGTTTCTAGAGGCTACTTGCCTTCCTTGGCTGGTGGCTCCTCTCTCCTTCTTTAAAGTCAGCCATGGCCAGTTGAGTCCTTCTCACATTGAATCACCCTGAGTGCTCCCTCATCACATCTTTTCTTCACTCTCACCCCTTCTCTGCCCCTCTCTTCTTTGTGATCACATTAGACCCACCTTGGTAACCCAGGATAATCTCTTCAACTCAAGGTCTTCAACTTCTTTCCATCTGCAACTTTGATTCCCTTGTGCCACATAACATATTCTGTTCATAGATTCTGGAGATTTGGACGTGGACATCTTTGGGCCTCCATTATTCCGTCTACCATAGTGGGATGTGGGGGTGGGGGTGGGGCAAGGATAGAGTGGAGCGCCTCGCCTGAGCATGTGGCCTCTGCACTCCGCAGAACTGGGCTCAGATCTGTGACCAGCAGGTCACTTCACATCCATGAGCTCAGTTCCATCAGCTGTAAAGTGTGGATCGGTGAACCTTAATAACAAGACCGGAGCACAGAGCCTGAAACAGAAGAATAACAATTAGAGTACCTACTCTTTATGAACTCTTCCTAAGTGCTCAGTAAAATCGCAGCTATTATTCTGATGATGATGATGATGATGATGATGATGATGATGGTGATGGTGCTGAGAGCGTGAATTGAAGTTTGGTGAGTTAACAGTCTAACAACTGGGACTGAAATCTAAGGATTAATACCACAACATGCTGGAGCCTGTGATGGTCTTAGTAATCATCGTTCCAAACTGGCCTGAGAGCATTTGCTCCAGTTAAGGCCTAGATAAATTATCTATTGCATCTCACTCTACTTTCCTGCCCTTCGGGCTTCAAAGACCATTGCTAGCATCTTGCCTGACTCTTCAAGTTCACTGTCACTGGCAGCATCTCTAGATGCATAAAGAAGTTCAAAGGCACATCCAAATTATCACGGCTTAGGATCTGTGTCTCCAGCTGTCTCCTTGTCACCTACGTGGTTGAGTAGAGGTGGTAGCCTTGAAGTGATTAAAAAGAATATCCTTGTGTAAAACACGCCCTCTTCATCTTAGAAAGAACACTCTGGGAAGTTGTGCAGCTAATGGCATATTAACTGACAGAGTGATTTAGCAACTGTCATCACATTACACAATAATGACATCTTGGGTTTCAGGGAGAGACTGACTTACTAGAAGAGAATGTTTCAAAACTACTTAGACAAAGTAGCAACTATATATTTAAATCGAGTGACAATTGAATGTGAATATCACGAGATAACTAAGAACACTTGCATATCTTTCTTACTTTGTTTTTGATAATATTGAATGGGCTTCTTTTTTTTTTTAATTTTTTTTAAAGATTTTATTTAGTTCTTTGACAGAGAGAGACAGCCAGCGAGACAGGGAACACAAGCAGGGGGAGTGGGAGAGGAAGAAGCAGGCTCATAGCGGAGGAGCCTGATGCGGGGCCCGATCCCAGAACGCCGGGATCACGCCCTGAGCCGAAGGCAGACACTTAACGACTGCGCCACCCAGGCGCCCCTGAACGGGCTTCTTATTTTAAAATTTGCCCCGTGTACGAAATCATTTGCTGGGTGCCACCCTACCCTCCCTGTCTCCTGACTCATTTAAAATAGAGCATGGTTTTAAAGTCTAAGTATCTAGAGCAGAGATGATCGCTGGTTGGTACTCATGCCCTGCATCTGCTCCTCGTGCCCCCCGGACCCCATGACAAGCATAACTGAACCATGAGCCGCAGAATCTCAGTCAATTCTGCGCTACAGGCCGACGCTACAAATCTTGTAGGATGGCCCACAAGGTGAAACTGAGCTCACATACACACATACAGCATTTCAGTGATGTGGGTGAAAGGTTGCTGAATCTTGCAGCTATTGCCACCGGAGAACAAAGAGCTGCTCACATGTCATGGAAACAAAGCCAGCAGCAAAGGTCATACAATAAACTAGAATACTCTTTTTAAAAATCATTTTTCATTAGTTAAATACATAGCCAATTAAAATATGTCACATAAGGTTAGAAATCTCTTTTGCCACCCCTGTAATCTCAGTAGTGTATTTTCCAGATCTTTTCTGATGTATCTAAAGACATACATTTATACACGAAGAAATGTACATCATTGTTAAATATTAGTTGGAGTCCTATAAACCAAATTGTAACTGCGAAAAATTAATGAAGGAAGCATATAAACATAAGTCACAAAGTAAGATACACAAATGACTGATAAACATTTGAAAAATATCCAATCTTTTAAAAGTCAAAGAAATGTAAAGTAAAATAAGTTATTGTTTTTGCCATCAAATTGTCACAGGCCTGTTATACCAATATTGGCAAGGCTGTAGTGAGGTGGGTTTTCTTGTAACACCAACAAAATAACGAATTGCTATAACTTTTCTAGAAGGCATTCTACAACAGTCATCAGGGAGCTAAATATTTAGACCTCAGATCTTAGTAATTTAATTATAAATATTTATTAGATAAAGTTTAAAATATATGTACATAAATATTCATCTCATTGTTTATAATAAAGAATTATAAATCATATACACAGAATTTATAGTGGACTCCTTATATAAGTTATGTGATTTTTACAGGACATATAATCATTAAAAGGAGAGGCTTTTGAAGAATTTTTTTTTTAAAAGATTTTATTTATTTATGTGACAGCCAGCGAGAGAGGGAACACAGCAGGGGAGTGGGAGAGGAAGAAGGCGGCTCCCAGCGGAGGATCCCGATGTGGGACTCGATCCCGGAACGCCGGGATCACGCCCTGAGCGGAAGGCAGATGCTTAACGATTGCGCTACCCAGGAGCCCCAGCTTTTGAAGAATTTTAAGAATATGAGTAAATGGATAAAAGTGTATATACACCAGGGTGCTGGGGTGGCTCAGTCAGTTAAGTGTCTGACTCTTGATTTTAGCTCAGGTCATGATCTCAGGGTCATGAGATAGAGCCCCACATTGTGCTCTGGTCTAGGCATGGAGCCTGCTTAAAATTCTGTCTCTCCCTCTGCCCCTCCCTCCCCTTAAGAGAAGTGTATATACACACATACTCATTATGTAAAACACACACACACCCAAAACTAAAACTAAAATGATATAAAATGATAACAGTGATTATCTTCCCGGCAGTGAGATTGCTATTGATTTTTATATTGTTCTTTGCACTTTTCCACATTTTGCACATTTTCTACAGTGAATAGTTTTTACTTTATAATCCAAAATATTTATGAAACTAGTTAAGGGATCTTGCCACATTTGGAATACGCAGAGATTTCTTAAATAGGATACAAAGCATGCGAAACATAATATAAAAAATATTTATGCAATAGGAAACATTAAAACTAAGCTAAGAATTTGTATTTATAAAAATGTAATAATGAAGAAAGAATGGGATCTAAGAGTGAGAAAACATAATATATATATATTATATATATTTATATGATATTTGGAGATACATATATGTATATATATATAATATATATTATATAATATAAATATAATATAATATAATATAAATATATATTTAATATATATAAATATATATTTATATAATATAATATAATATTTATTTGTCCTGTATTAGTC
>NW_024423344.1:18191600-18193603 GCF_017311325.1 Ursus maritimus
TAAGTCTGGGATATATTCTCTCCAAATAAATAGGTAGAGAGACAGATATAGCGAGAGACATATAGATATATCCATTTATCTATCTACCTGGAGAGAAATTTATAGAAAACAGGAAAAAAAAGTCAAAGAATAAAATCTTCAAGTCAGTTCAAGACTGGAAGAGGCACCTCACACAAAAGGATATCCAAATAACCAGTAAATATACTCAAAGATTTCACAATCTTAGGCTCCAGAAACATATAATAAACACACTGGGTGGCCACAGTACACCCAGCATAGTTAAAATAAAAAAGATGAAAAATGACAAAAATGCATGTGGAGTAATTGGAACCCTCACACACTGCTGGGGGAATTGTGAATTGGTACAGTGACTTTGCAAAGGCGTTTGGCAGTTTCTATTAAGAGTAATTGTATACACATCTATGACTTGGTGAGGCCACCATCAGATGTATGGTCAGGGGAAGTGCATAAGTATGTTCCCTGAAAGGCAAGTATTAGAATGTTCATGTCAGTACTTCCCCAATGCCCATCCACAGTAGAATAGAAAAATAAATTGTAGAATATTAACAGTGGAATTCAGGTAATGAGAATAAAAAAAACACCCACAACATGGAGGAACTTCACAAACATAATGTCGATTGAAAGAAGCCAGTCTTGGGGCACCTGGGTGGCTCAGTTGATTAAGCGTCTGCCTTCTCCTCAGGTCATGATCTCAGGGTCCTGGGATAGAGTCCTGCGTCGGGGTCCCTGCTCAGGAGGGACTCTGCTTCTCCCTCTGCCTCTCCTCCTGCTTATGTTCTCTCTTGTTCACTCACTGTCTCTCTCTCTCTCTCTCTCAAATAACTAAATAAAATCTTTTTAAAAATTAAAAAGAAAGAAGCCAGTCTCAAAATAGTACATAGTGTATGATTCTATTTACATGAGTCCAAAAAGAGACACAACTACTCTGTAGTGGGGTAGTGACTGGAAGGGGCCATGAGAGATTTCTTGCTGCAGCTAACATTGTTTCATGAGCTGAGCAAAGATTCTTGGGAAAGCTCATGGAGCTCCCTTTTATTGTTCTTATATCATAGCTTCAAAACTGGAAAGGGGACTAGTCTTGATGCTCACATCAGCTATTCTCAGTCAGCTTGGTTTTTAACTCCCACTGAGATACATCACTTGATTTGACTTTACCTTTCTTTGTTAAATGAATAGCGTAATATTGGCCCACTGTGGAATCTTAATAGATTTTAGCTATTATTTTGATATTCTCATAAAGAGAACTTAGAAGATGAAAACAAAGAAAAAACTCATGTATAGTCCCACAACTATAGGGCAGTGAAGGTACAGCCTTGTGATCCTTTATCCAAGATGGCGGTGATCATTTTCAAGAGCCATCCATGTGTATGGCTCTCCTTCGTACTCTGGGGTTATGGCACGTGTCCTCCATCTCATGGCCGTGGCCTCCACTGTGCTGTTGAGGAGTAAGCACAGGGTGGAAAGCTCTGATCAGGAAACCCAGTTTACCTTAGCAAAGAACAGGTTTAAAGTTGGCTAAGTCATTCATATTCTTGGAACCCCTTCCAACCCTGACATTCTATTATTCTGTCTCCTCATCTATCAATAACTTTGCAGTAAAAATATCATCTTCTGTTCTGTCGCATTGGTTCCCTGACATCTGCAGACTAAACATGCACTTGATGGATGGACTCTGCATGATACCGGACACCTGGCTACAACCATTTTATGTTCATTTGCTTTGGCTTCATGTCTGCACTGCCTAGATTAGTCACTCTGTAAACCTTTTGTCAAGGCATTATAAAGGGATATATCTTAATGACTAAAAATGCAGAGCTCTTTAGACCTCTCTCTCATATTTTCAACAAGATGTTTAGTACTTTGGCCTATTTTCCCAAGGCCTGTGACTCTTAGCTATTGAACATAATAATAAATAACTCTACCTAGAATTATGTTCTGTAAGTAAATTCTCCTTTTCATTCCTTTATTCAGTTATCCTCCTG
>NW_024423344.1:18193611-18287529 GCF_017311325.1 Ursus maritimus
TCTGCTTCTTAGCACTTCATTAATTTAAGTAATTTCTCATGTCAATTTTTGAATTTTGGTCTTGTCACTAAATAGTGCTTCCAGGAGAATGGTAACTATGTCGGTTTTTTCATTTTGCTGTCTTCAGAGCATATCGCCGTACCTGGCACGTGGTATAGAGCCAATACATATTATCACTTTTAATAACACTTATAGTCCCCTGTGCTGAGGATACAACCATGTTTATTAGACAGAGCAGACACACAGTATTCATGCAACTGTTCTGTAAGATCAGGCAGTTCTGGAAGTTTCATTTCAGGAAATAGGACAACCATCAGAGGCAGGGTTCTCTGCTTTTTTGTCGGCATGGTGCATTCAAAACCCAGCCTAACCAATGGCCAAGTAGGAGACCATTAAAGGGTAAGCCTAGGGCACCGTGCTTGAGTGTAGTTTAGAAGCTTGGCTGCATACTTATAGGCACTTTAGGCTAAAGTAGAGAGTGGCTCTAAACTCTTATGGTGAATCCACTTACCATCGAAACTTTTAATTTCTTCAATGAGAGCTCTAATAGTCATCACGGTAATAAGTCACTAGCTTTTCCTGACACTTACTACACTAGAGTATGTTGCTTATAATGGAGATACGGTTTCCAGACGGCTTGTAGTAGCTTCCCCAAGACACAGAGCTGAGGACCGCTGGCCCGTAGACTGTGTGCTCTCAATGGCGAGTTAGCGCACCACTTCCTGGCTTAAGCATAAGCTGTCTGGCACATACATAATAGCACATCGATAAACTGAAGCATTTTAGTGAACTAGTGACGCTATGACACTCTGTCCAATGCTACGATTAAAAGAAAAAGACGAGAACCTTCCAAGGCTGGGTGAAGGAAGCACCTTCTAAGAAGAGGGGACAGTTTGCAGCACCTCAGACCTTCCAAACGTATTTCCACCTCAGACCCTTTGCACTTACCTTCCCTTCTCCTGGAAGGTTCTTCCCCTAGATGTTCTCATGGATCTGTCCATCACTTCACTCAGGCTTCTGCTCAAAAGGAAAAGCTTCCACAGAGAAGCTTTTGCTGACCAATCAATCTAAAATTCCTCCCACCATCGCTCTCTGTTCTCTTAGCAATTTTCATCTTTCTTCATAGCATTTTTCCTATCTGAAATTATATTCTATAACTTTTTTAAACATTTTTTTTTCTATCTCCCTTTTCAGAACAAGCTCCACAAAAGGAAAGATTTTGTCTTGAACTCTATCCTCAGGCCTAGAATCATTCCTGGTACAACACTGGTCAATAGGAGGAACTGATACATCTATATTTCTCTCTGAAAATATCCATACAGCAATGTCCAGAATGGTATTTCTCTAACTTTAATGATTATTTTGGAACAAGAGCATTTGGAATGAGTTTTTTCTTTCTTTTTAAACCTTTCTTTGTTTAAATCCTTGCTAAAGATGATCATTTTCACATGCAAAAATAATCATTAATTAAAAAAATCATCTCTACTGATATGTGCAATGTGGGAGAGTGGTATTAGCAGTGGGCAGAAAACCAGCAGATGTGGGTTCACCTCCCAATTGGCCACTTACTTCAAGCCATTTCTTCATTTTTAGGTGGATATGCCAACACTAGCTCAATGGAGCTAGTCCAAGATATAATACATGCAAAGGGTACATGTGTGCACTAGTAGTTTTTTAAAGTCAGGCTTAGTGAGATATTTACCTTCAGTAAAATTCACCCTTTTTAAGTTCAATGAGTTTAGCCACCACCACAATCAGGATACAGACTATTTTTATCACTCCTGAAAGTCTCTTTATGCCCTTTATCAGCTAATCATCTTTCCCCATACCCAGCCCCGACAACCACTAACTTAGGATTCTATCCCTAATTTCCAAAAGGTCATATAAATTCAGGATGTAGCCTTTTGAAAGAGTCTGACCTCTTTCCCTAAATGTGGTGCTTTTAAGAGTCATCCACGTCGTTGGGTAGAAATAGTAGTTTGTTCTTTTTCATTGCTGAGAAGTGTTCCATTATATTTATTAATTGTAATTTGTTTATCCAGCAACCATCTGATTGGTTGTTTCTGGTTTTGAATTATTACCAATGAAGCTTCTATGAACCTGCTTGTATAAGTCTTTGTGCAGATGTGGACATCTGTTTACATTTCTCTGGGTAAATGCTTAGGAAGAACACTGTTAGGATATTAAATACTTGTTTTAATCTGGAAAAGCTTCATTTTGAAAGTTTTGAGCCTCTTGTATTTCTTTATCTTTTCTTTTTTTAAAGATCTTATTTATTTGAGAGAGAGAGCACCCACAAGTGGGGGGAGGGGCAGAGGGAGAAGGAGAAGCAGACTCCCAGCTGAGCAGAAAGCCCAACGCGGGGCTTGACCCCAGGACTCCAAAATCATGACCTGAACTGAAGGCAGATGCTTACCCAACAGAGTCACCCAGGCTCCCCAAGCTGCTTGTATTTCCTAAGTGATGAATTTACCTTAAAAAAAAAATTCTCCATATGTTCTGAGAGGGGGAGAAAAGGAAAATTAAGTATCGGCTTACCCTTCTAGAGAAACACCTAAATGCAAGAAGGTAAACAATGGTGAATCTCCAAGCTGAGAAGTTAGGAGCTATTTTTAGGAATATAAACTAGGTGTATGCTTTAAGAGAACTAAGTGATTTCTTTAAGTGGGGGGTTGGAATTCCTTAGATTATGTAGAGTTCTATGTGTCCTCCAATGAACATTTGTTTGCAAGAATATGGAGACACAGTAGAGGGAAAGGAATAAAGACATGCAGACATTTTGTTTTTTTTAATGTCATGTTGGAGAAAAAGACTGAAGTCATCCCAAATGAACAGGCTTGTTTGTTTGTTTGTTTTAAGATTTACATAGATTTTGGAAAAGTACATATGTAGGACTTTTATGGTGCTTAAAGAAGTAAACCACGTGTCGACGGGGGGTTTATTCTGAAGTAATAATTTTAACAATCAGTATACCTGAAAATAAATACACCTAACAAACAAACAAAAGATCTTCCTACTGCTAGCATTATAAGAAGAAGTCAATTGTGAAAAGCAGCCTTTATATGACGGTGAGGAGAAACCATGGCCTCTTCTCTCCAGAGCCAGGAAGGGGGAATTTGCTGTGGACTCTGAGACATAGGGATGCTTCAGTCAGTAATGAGATGGGCTGGGCAGAAAGTGGGGAGCAGCTGCGAATAGAGCCCTGCCTCTTCAAGGCAGGCTGGCAGAGATCCTGAAGTCCATTTGGGTCTGTGGGATCTAAAAGGAGACACTTTTAGTAGTAATTGAAAATTGCCTCTTTTTTCCTTGATAGTTTTTCCTCCTTTATCTGAGCACCGACCAAGTAAAATCTAACTAAAAGATATAACTGTGCTTCAGCTGTGCTGGGGACTTAGAAAGGGGTTGGCCTCGTATTTTGGACACTAGGCAAGAGAGAGGTCCCCTTCCTCCCAAGGCCAGGGTTTAACAATATCCTTGCTAGCTGGTGACAACATTGTTAGAAGAAACATGACATCTTGAGTGTCATGGGCATCAAAGCAAGAGTGAGGGGCTTGACCAAAAGTACAGAGAACAGGGTGTGAGACCTGAGCCTGATCACCCCCAAAACAGCTACCTGGGAATGCTCAGAAATGCTGAGGGGACACTTTGAAGGAAGATAATCTCTGGCTATGATAATTTGGGCATTGAAAAGAATTGTGACTTTGTAATGTTCTCACATGGTGCTAAGGCCTGGAATATTTATTGGGTGTTTATCCCAAAGCCTGCATATTGTACATAATTAAATCATCAAATGTCTGAAAAATAGGAATTCAAATCTTGATTTCACTTCTGCACAACAAAGCTTGACTCTTAAGGAATTTAAAAACACGCCTCCCTTACCTCCACGTCCAAATCTAAGAGATTTATGTCAAGTGAGATCTCGTCCTGGATGTAAAGGAATGTTGAGACAAATTTAGGGATTTACATGGGAGAATGGGTGTGACTTCTTAAATCAGTTCAAACTTTAAATATAATGTTTTATTTAATGGGTTCTTCCTGTGTGCCATTGTAACCCCTCCGCCGTAATGCCATACATGGAGTCCGGAAGTTTAATCCCCTAAAACACAGATGCCTCATTAAGGGGTTAGCAAAATGACTACCCCAATGCCCCAGGGGTCCAGATGCAGGTTTAAAATCCTCTGGCTCCAGCCTGGGGCTCTAGGTGGTGGTTTTTAATACAGATGAGAAGTTTCTATGTTCTGAAATGTCTGGGGATCCCAGGACAGTAACCATGATTCCAGGAATGTTTTATTAGTTGACATCCATTTCGTAGGCCCTGTCTGAGGATATTGGACATGAGAGTACAGGGGCCGCCCTTTTTTTCCCCCACTTCCTGAGATGAGGTGGCAGCCATTTCTCCTTCCCACCTTCCACTCCCCCGCACCTCTAGCTGTGTCCAGTCCTCTCACAGGAGAGCTGGGGGAAGCGGAGAGCCAGACTCATGTCTATGAAGTTCGATTTTATTTCAAAGGCTTAGTCCATTATTTTATTCAATATATTTAAATATAATGTAGTACATTGTTGAATGCAGTGTATTTTAAAATGTCTAGTTAGTCTTTTTGTGGTTTTAAATTGCTATAAAATATGTTTCTTTTCTGAGAGTGATGTTTAAAGGCCAGCAAGTCACTTACGTTTTTATTATTTTAATGATATTTTTCCTTAAACCATATGGCTCTGCTTTGTCATTAATTAGACATTAACCAAAGAACCCATCACATTCAAGCAAGAGCTATACTCAGCAAAAATCAATATTTTAAATCCTAGCCTCCAGCTCTTCATGCAGAAGGTCTTGGAATAGAAGCTCTCCATACTGGAAGGAAAATTAAAAAAAAAAAGGCAAAACAGATCAGCTATAAAACTGTTGTTGTACTTGTCAAAATCTAACTTGATAATAATTCCCTAAGCTGTCTCTATAACGCAGACCTCTAGAAAACTTTTAATATCTAGCTTAGACCCAGGTGGGCCTATCTTAGAAACATATTAAGCTTTTGTTGAATCAATGTAAAAAAAAAAATGAATTAACAAGGGGATATAGTCCAGCCTGCTGATTTTATAGATCACAGAAACCAGGTTCAGAGATGTCAAGTGTCTGCCCAAAGTCACACAGCCAGAGAGTGACTAAAATGGTAGTAGAATGTTATTTGGTTATCAAACCAAAATTGTTCCCTCTATTCTAAAACGTCTTGGACTTGGATTTTATTTTATTTATTTATTTATTTATTTATTTATTCAACAGAGATAGAGACAGCCAGCGAGAGAGGGAACACAAGCAGGGGGAGTGGGAGAGGAAGAAGCAGGCTCATAGCAGAGGAGCCTGATGTGGGGCTCGATCCCGTAACGCCGGGATCACGCCCTGAGCCGAAGGCAGACGCTTAACCGCTGTGCCACCCAGGCGCCCCTGGACTTGGATTTTAAAAACCTCAATTCAATTTTAAAACTTTATTTTTTTTTCCTAGAAACATTTTGCCCCGGTGGTGGTTAGTTTTATGTGTCAAATCGGCTAGACTAGGGTACCTAGTTGTTTGGTCAAACAGCAGTCTAGATGTTGTTCTGAAGGTATCTTTTTAGATGTGATTAAAATTTAAATCAGTAGATCTTTGGTAAAGAAAATTTCTCTCCATAGTGTGAATGGGGCTTATCCAATCAGTTGAAAATTTTAAGAGAAAAGACTTAAGGGCTCTCTGGAAGGAAGACATTCTCCCTCCAGACTGCCTTTGAACTCAAGAGTGCAGGATCAAAAGTGAAATAAGTCAGACAAAGAAAGACAAATGCTATCTGATATCACCCATGTGTGGAGCCTAAAAAAGTCAAACTTGGAAAAACAGAGAGTAGAGTGGAGGTTACCAAGAGTTGGGGTGGGAGAAATGAGGAGATATTGGTCAAAGGGTATAGCTTCTAGTTATACGATTAACAAGTTTGGGGATCTAATTTACAGCATAGTGATTATAGCTAATAATACCGTTTCATATACTTAAATAATGCCAAGAAGAGATCTTCATTGTTCTCACCAGAAAAAGGAAATGGTAACCATGTGACATGATGGACGTGTGAACTGCTGTGGCCATAACTGTTTTGCGATATATACATGAGTCGAATTAACACACTGTACACCTTACACAATATCATGTGTCAGTTATATCCCAATCAAGCTGAGGGCAGATTGCCAGCCTGCCAGCCTGCCCTACAAATTTGGGATTTTTTATCCCCAATTCCAATGAACCAATTCCTTAAAATAAATGAACCAGTTCCTTAAAATACTTGCCTATTTTTATCTATCTATCTATCTATCTATCTATCTATTCATCTATCTCCTACGGGCTCCATTTCTGTGGAAAACTCTAATATAGTCCCCAGTAAAAATCTACAGATGACCAGAATTAAAAAGATGTGTGTTGTTTGATAGGTCAAGCAGTATTCTGGGCTCTGGGCAATAAGAGAACTGTAGGGGTCATCTTAAAGAGTTCTGAGATGGAAAAGGGACCATGAAGTTGCCTCATCTTGGGGTAGATTGCTATGAAATTTTGTACATTCTGAAGAATGAGATCATCCATCCAGTTGCCTGGGTCAGCAGCCCCCACTGTTAGACTCATTCTTGTTGGGGGTCCTATAATCCTCATCTCTCAATAGACATTCTTCAGCCATCTTCTTGGAAATCTGGGCTCCCTGTTTCTTGATAGAAAGTTTCTATACTTTTCTCCAGGAACCATCTCAGCTCGAAATTATACCTAAACATTTCCACTGAAATCTTTCAGTGAAAATCATTATATATAATTATATATATCATTACATTAATCATTATATTATATTATGCAGGTAAAACTCAAGCTATATTTATCCACTTTGGTTAATACAAATAAATTCCTATTTAAAGATTTTCACAAGCAAGATTCCATATACATGAACTAAATTTTCACAGCACTCTAAATGAGGGGTAAAGTTATGATATAACACAAGGGCCGTAAAAGAGGAGCCTCTGAAGAATGAGGGGTCCCCTCCAATTCCTCATTATTACAACATAGCAACTTCTCAACATAAGGAGAACCCTACCCATTGGCATAAACTAAGATTGTCCGCATTCAGTTGGTTGTTGGGTTAGAACTCTGTGAGTTCTGTCAAGTCCCTAGCAAAACTAACTTTCCCCAAACCTCAGACTTAAAGACTCTTTTACTCATCTCAAAGACTATCTGCTGTAAATTCTTGAAGAAAATCTATTGTCGTTCTCCACACCATGACTACCCCTATCTCAGGAGACCACCTATGAAAGTGCCCTCAGCCTGGCAAGCCTGGGTTAGGGCTGAATGAGGAAAATGGTAGAAAAAGGATTCCCCTGAGAGAAGTAGCTTCCACTCCTCACTAGTCTGAGGACTGACAGCTGCTCAGTCCTAATCAGCAAGTTCATTTACAGCAATCTTGACGCAGCCAGCAGCTTGGATGACAGGGTTCATTCCCAGAGAGCAATCTTTTCCCTTGATCACACTTCTGCTATGTTCCGCAGACCTGCCACAGCTCACAGAGATCCGAGGTGTGATAGCTCACAGAACTTCACCAGAATGAGAGACAAAGCCTGCGCTCCTGCGCGGAGGAAGGATGACAACGCACCAAGAGCTCCCCATTCCTGCTGGTCTGCAATTCCCGTCCGGTTTGTGCTCTGCTAACTCAGCCCGAGCTCACTCACAGTGCACGCACGGGGCCGCAAGTTGAGGCACATATGTTTTTAGGCGTGTGTGAGTGCCAACTTCTAACACTGACAGCAGATGATTTTACTTCAAGATGAAATTGGTTTTTTAAAAAAATCTGCCTGGACTTTCTTCTGAAACAAGCCAGTATTTATTTATAATTGTTTATGCGGTGTACTGCGCACGCGGCTCAGCAGGGGAAATAGAATGGACTAGAAAGTTTAGCGGTTATGCTGCAGAGAAGCCAGACAGCTTATGTTCTTATAGACACTCAAACAATATTAGGGTCATTTGTTACACAGGGTTGAAAATCGAGTTTTATTATTCTGGTTCATAAAACAGGGTTACTGTCGCAGAAAAATGGTCGATGGGCTGTCGCCAAATAACTGCCTCACCTCTGGTACCAGTCAGGGTTCAACTAGAGAAGCACAGCCATTAGGTGATCTATATTAAACAATTCATTGCAAAGAATTGACTCCTGTTGGCCGTCAGCAAGGCCAGGCTGGAAATCTCATCCACGCGGACGTGATTAAATCTGCTATCCTCAGGCAGAATTTCTTCTTCAGGGAGGCTTCCACTTTGCTCCCAAATCCTTTCAACTGATTGAACGAGGCCCACCCGAACTGTCTAGAATAACCTCCTTATTTTAAGATCACCTGATTAGAACCTTATTCCACCTACAACTTTAATTCTCCCTCGCCATATAACATAACATGTTGACAGACTGTGACATCTTTGGGGGTTATTTTTCTGCCTACACATCTCTCTAGTAATCTTTTTGTAGTTGTTGTTGAGGGAGAGAGAGAATCTTCCCACACAGGTCAAGAAATACTACCTTCTGCCCTAGCACCATTTCTCAAATTGTCCCCTACAAGGTATCTGCACTTGTTTTCTTTCTAAGGTCCCTACTGCAGGTGTCACAGAGAACTCACTACTTTCCTTGGCTGGTGGCACTTGGAGATGAAGGAATTTGTGGGAATTTTCTCCACCCATACTTTCTGTGTCCAGATGATTGCTTCCAATCCCCCAAGGAAGTATCTGAAATTGCCGTTCAATTTTAAAGGAAGACAACATCTAAGAAAAATGAATTGGATGTTGCTACAGGCTGGAGGAATCTATGTTGGGGTAGGAAGATGTTCGTGATATTTGTTTATTTGGACAGTAAGGGTTGTATCCTTCCATTCAGGCCTCAAAATAATAATTTGCCAAAGATAATGATTAAAGATTAGATTATATTTCATGCATAAAAACACTTTTAAAAGGTTACAATACTATCGCTACACCCCCCAAAAAAATAAATAAATAAAAAGAGTCAAATTCTAGAGCTTAAAATCAACTAGAGATCATCTAATTTCATTAAAGATATAATGCACTTGTTTTTTCTCTTCGATACTTTTTTTGATGCCTCTTCTGAAAGTTCAGAGGAAAGTTTTCTCTAGAGGTTTGGACTTCTCATGTTTCATATCGCAAGATATCAACCTCATTTTCAGGGCAGAACAACTTATATATAATTCATCTTTATATTTCTAATCTCATGAAAACAATTTTTGATTTCCAAAGAGTAGTAACACAAAGTAAGCATTGCACATTATTTTAACATGGGTGTCCTTCAATGTTCCTGCAAAAGTTTATCTCTTATCTTTTGGTTTAAGGAAGAGTTGGGGCATCAATGTAGCTTTTCTAGGTCCCGTTTCAGAATTCCCCTTTATACCATCAGTTTTTGTAAGGTATTTACCATTGCTCCTGTTATCTTCCTGATCCTTCAACACTGTGCTTGACAGTGGCCTTCAGATGGCCTTATACATTTCCGCTGAGCGATCTATGGTCATGCCTGTCACCTTTGTGAGCAGAAGCACCCTTTTCAAGGCAGTAAGCCACTTCTTCCTTCTTTGTTTAACTAACTTTTTATGCCTAAAACTGTAAGACATGGAAGAGAAACCCAGGAAAATCAGCATACTGCTTCCTCTCAGCTTTCCTACTCGGTCATGTTATTCCCTAGTAAAAACACTTTGTGACTCCCATTTCCCTCGAGTTAAATCCCAAACTCCTAGACTGCCCTACAAAGACTCAGATGCTCTGGCCCCTGCTGTACATTCCATTGTCATCGTCTTCTTCTTCTTTTTCTATCAGATTTATTTATTTATTTGAGAAAGAGAGAGAGAGCACGAGTAGGAGGAGAAGAGGCAGAGGAAGAGAGAATGTCAAGCAGAGTTCCTGCTGAGTGTGGAGCCTGACACAGGGCTTGATCTCACGACCCCTGAGATCATGACCTGAGCTGAAATCACAAGTGAGACATTTAACTGACTGAGCCACTCAGGCCCCCCACCCGTTGTCTGCTTTTGTGTTTGTTCCTCCCTCAACTCTGCCTTGTGCTATAGTCCCCGAGACCCACAGCCAAGCCTCTCTGTCCTGTTTCTCGGCTGTTGCATATCAGGCTTCAGTGCCTATGGCACCTTCTCTACCGCTTGACCACCTTGGATAATTGCCTCTTGTCTTTCAAACGGCAGCTTAAATATCTCCTCTTTCAGGAAGTCTTCCCTGACCACTCGCCAACTAGGTCAGCTTCATCTCCAATGTGATCCCGCTGCTCTGTACTCAGCCCTTATCCTGCCCTTAGCATAGTGTATGGGTCTTTCTGGATTCGTTCTCTGTCTTCTCCAGAAAGACTGTTGATCTTTCTATTGTCAATGCCCAGCAAAATGAAGGCCCTGAGGACATACTGTGGAATAAATGAGTGAATGAGGAACTGAAAGAAGGAACCATGTGGCCTCTCCCTCACCCAGGCCTGGGCACAGTGTCCACTACATTGTCACACCTCCATCCACCTCTCTCCTCCCTCTGAGGAATGCGTGGGAATCCTATGGTCATTGCAGACTCTCAGGATCCAAGAAGAACAGCGCCTCCGGAGGCCTGAATTGTATGTGCACCTGTTCTTCCAGGGGGACCTTGCCTTGGAATTTTGATATTAACCGTGACTCATAAGAGATGCTGAGCCCATGACGGGCTGAATTAGGCTCCACACACATGGAAGGCTGATCCAAGTCCGGGCAGCAGGTAGGGCACGAGATTTGACTGTCACCATCTATAGTCCTGTGAGAAATCGATTTACATAATGCTTTTAATAAGCTTCTATTGGGAGAGGACAAAACCAGAATTTGGATCATTATTTGAAGAAATGTTCAAGAGCACCTTAGAAATATCTTCTTTTGAGCGAGGTTCTGGCAAGAATTGACATGATTTGACATAGAATTGCAGCTCCGTATAGCATTGCCCTGAAAATCAGCATACTGCTTCCTCTCAGCTTTCCTACTCGGTCATGTTATTCCCTAGTAAAAACACTTTGTGACTCCTACTTTCCCTGAAAGTAGTCTTTTATTCTCTTCCGAGACACTGCTGGTCCTTGGTAGTTTTCCCCATCAATCATGCTCAGCCTGCCTGGTGGTGGGTCTAGTGAGACTCATGGGAAAGACATTCTTCCTTCCCTTTCTTTTCCTTCTTCCCTTGTGGGATAGAAGAGAGGGAAATGGAGGAGGAGGAAATAGATTTGTTTTAGTGATTAACATGAGAAAAAATCAACCACACCCTCACCTAATTTGACAGTTGACTTTTTCATCAGGAGCCCTGATTCCTGTTGTAAATACATGCAATTGTTTACAGCTTTTGTTCTTGATTTTGGCTTGCAGGTGACAGGAGAATCCAAATAACAATCCCAGCAAGGGAACTGGCTTTTTAAAGAAGACTATGGGGGCACCTGGGTGGCTCAGTCATTAAGCATCTGCCTTCGGCTCAGGGCGTGATCCCAGAGTCCTGGGATCGAGCCCCACATCAGGCTCCCTGCTCTGCTGGGAGCCTGCTTCTTCCTCTCCCACTCCCCCTGCCTGTGT
Organism: Ursus maritimus; assembly: GCF_017311325.1. Classification (NCBI taxonomy): domain Eukaryota; kingdom Metazoa; phylum Chordata; class Mammalia; order Carnivora; family Ursidae; genus Ursus; species Ursus maritimus. The sequence continues at coordinate 18,205,211 of NW_024423344.1, forward strand.
TCCCTCTCTCGCTGGCTGTCTCCCTCTGTCGAATAAATAAATAAAATCTTAAAAAAAAAAAAAGATTATGCAAGTTTCGTTGCTTCCCATTCGACCACTTTAAGTTAAGAAATTTAATCTTCCTGTTTTATTTCTTCATTATTCATATATCTGCTCATGGAGGGGCCTCTAGTTCCTCTATGTTTTTTAAAAAAGTATTTATTGAGTGCCTGTTCTATATCAGACTCTGCTGGGGGATAGTGAGGCGATATCTTGGTTACTGTGCATATGCCGTAGTGCTGGGAAGATATGTTAATCATATCATAACCATAATAAATGTAAAATTACAGCTGTTGTAAAGACTCTAAAAGAGAAATTCATAGCCCCATAAGTTAGTAATTTCTGATAACAAGTACCAAAAAATATCTCAGCAACCATGAACAATAACCATTTCTTTAGCCCTATAGCTCAGCGAGGATCGCTGGGTCTGAGATGGGCTGAGGGGTAGCTCTGTTCACAGGGCTTTCATGCTCCCTCTTGGACCCGGCAGGCAGCCCGGGAGGGTTCTTCTCATGGCAAGGGCAGAGGCATGAGAAGACAAAACTAATGGTACATGAGATTTTCAAAATTCTTCCCTGTTGTCTACTTTCATGCCATTGGCCAAAGAAAACCAATAGCAAGCCCAACATCAATGGATGGGGAGCAATATTCCTCCCTTGGAAATGGAGAAGGGTATACTTTTTAAAAAAAAATTTTTTTATTATATTCTGTTAGTCACCATACAGTACATCCCTGGTTTTTGATGTAAAGTTCGATGATTCATTAGTTGCGTATAACACCCAGTGCACCATGCAACACGTGCCCTCCTTACTACCCATCACCAGCCTATCCCATACTTCTGAATAATAATCCAACTTCCTGCCCTGGCTCATGGAGAGTACTTTGTGGATGATTTGAGTAGGAATGAGCTAAGCGAGGCAGAAGAGGAACAATTTGACTGGAAGCTCTATGGCGAGAAGGAACATGGCGGGTTTGAGGTATTGAAAGAAGGTCAGTGAGGTTGGCGCTCAGAGGATGAGGGGCAACATGGAGCAAACTGCATCTAGAGAGATAAAGAGGGGCCAGACCACAGAGGGACTGGCAGACTGTGTGATAAGGACGTTGAATTTTTATCTTAAAGATTCAACTGTCGGTCTTGGAGAAGAATTTGTACATCATGCTATTCTCTTTCCCTCCTTCCTTTTCTTCTTTAGGAATTTGGAACAAAAAATAAAAATATAAAATTAAATAATATAGATATGGTTTTCAATATATACTTTCAAAAGTAATAACAAGCCAGGAATTCCTTTAGTGGTTTTTTTTTTTTCCATTTTGAAAGGTTTCATAAACTTAAGATAAGACACATGGTTAAATTTAAGCAGAAAATTGATGTTACAAAGTATCTTCAAATGGTCTGGCAAAATAAATAAAATAAAATGAAATAGTATGGTAATAGCATCTGAAATTACATCGTGCCTTACATTACCGTGAAAACTTTGTGCATTTTGCTCAAAAAGTAAAGGTTTTGCCTGATAGCATACCGAGTAAATCCGGATACTCTTTTTTTGCTTATCCGTATTTGGTAAGTGGACTGAAGCCTTGGCATAAGCCTTCTCCTGCCTCATTTTCTCTTTATAGAATATTCTAATTTCCACTCAAAGATACATTTTTTAAATTTCTTGGCAAAGAGTATTTTCATAATGTGACTACATCTAGGGTGATCGTATAGTTTTGATCCAGTCCAGCATAATTTTGAGAGTGAAAGCAAGACCCATTAAGAATAACATATAAACCAAGACTGTCCCGGGCACCCTGGAGGTCTGCTCACCCTAAATATATCCAGATAGCATGAAGCCCATTAAGACAAAACGTGGTTCTTCTTCCCCGTATGGTTAGGAACATGATCACCAGTACAGGGTCTTGTGCATGATACCGGGAGGTGTGTTTAACTTGGGAATTACAAAATCTGACACAAGATTGGTTGCTAATGACTGGAAAGATGAAACATGTTTTCTGTGGAGAACTGTGTGTGCAGAGAAGGGTACCGGCTCTTACGTCCAATAGCCCTGTGTTTGCCGTTCAAAGTGCACTGGGGACACACTGTATTACCGTTCCGTGCCTCAGTTTCCTCTTCAGCAATGCATAGACTTGTGAAAAGCTGATGAGATGATACCTAACACATAGCAAACACTCAACAAAGGTTATTATATGCTGGAAACTAAAAAGATATATAATGGATTATGGAACTGATGTCCAGTTCTTCCTTACTAAGAAACTGGTGATAACCCTTAATAAGGTGACTAAGAGACAATTTCCAGTATGGCCCCTTGGGTGCCCCGATTTCCTTGCTCCCTGAGCTCTCTGTTTTGGGATATCTGCTGCTTGTACCAGGGGCCTTATTATTCATTTTGGAAAGTGCCTGTTTTTTGTATTGCAGATGCTACAAGGAGACACTGTTCACTGAATCTTCATGGATTGCCATCTTGAAAGGACTCTTCTCCCCTCCTGCAGCTCTGTAGCATGCTGGCTCTCCATGCCGCCTGTGGATGGACACAGACGCGCTCTCTGCCGAGATCAGAAGTGAACACGGGTGGAAATGTAAAATCTTCAAAGCTATTTTGGAGATAAGAGATTTTAAGCTTAGAGCAACAGCTGAGAGTGGGTCTCTTGCACAGCTCCTCAACACTTCCTAATAACACGGTAAATATGCTCTAGTGACAACAGGTCAGGGATAGTGTTGCTTCATCATTTCCTGCTTCCGTCTTTAGGGCTAGATTTCACCAACACCTCGCGTAGTTAGCTAGTCAGTGTCAAGGTGCTATCCCATACCCAGATGCCTACCAGGATTTCAGCCAGATTTCTGTTGCTCTCTCTGGATCACAATATTCCAAATGTATTCAAGGGAGCACTTGTACAATGTACACACATATCCACTTTCAAGGTCAGATGCAGCTGGGAAATGCTGCGCACCTTGGCTCCTTCTTAGACATTGATAACTCATTAGCATATTAAAGACTGGTATGTCCTACAGACATCCGTTTAATGTTGACTCAGTATAACACAAACGTATTTGACCATGGAGCTCTTCGGTCATTAACAACTATTAACAATCATGGCGCTGGTAAGGAACAGCCATAGAAAATGCTGCTCTATAAAAGCTAATTCTATTCTTATTCATCTCAGATATTCCTTTAAAAACATCTGCTTTTGCAGGCATCATGCCGAGATGATCTGTGTTGGAAGGCACATCTGATCAGTAAATTCAGCTCCTAAGCGGTTTACGTGATTACATGATAAATCTGAAGCACATGCAAATTGTCCTGGAGTCTGTGCAGGATTAGACCTACTGGAGAGGAACTCAAGCTGTGGGTACACAATTAAGTACTCTAATAAAATATGAAAACAGAATGGATAACACAACTCATCTATTATGCCATCACTTCTATGCAACTGACAAGCATGGAATAAATCTGGGGTTAAAAATGATAAATCCAGTGCACTGATTTCTGATTTAAGAGACTGAAACTCTGAGGGGTTTGGGCTAGCCAAGCAGTGGGGTTAAGGTGGTCAAATCCTCTCCTTTGGTCAAATTCTCACCTTTGCATGTTCAGAAACTTAACTTCGTGAATCTCTCCAGGTGTAATTCAATTCTAAGGAACTGATCCAAGTCCATAACTCCTGGAGTCGCAAATCTGAGTATAAATTTAGTTATTCATAATCGGGTGCAGGACTCTATGCATCACTTCATTAAAATCCCTGCGCTCACTCTCATTCTGACTCCCTGGACCTTCGTGAAGACAGCTGCCTCTGGCTCCCCGAGAGTGAATTTCTTTTCCATAAAAGTTTGATGCCTGAGAAGTTCTGTGGTAGCCCCCTGTGCCCTCCTAACTTGAGAATCTTAGCCGTGTGGACAATCCATCAATGAATCCAATCCATCAGTGAATCACTGCCTGTCCCATGAGACTCATCCGTCCTCTCATAGATGGAGCCCCTCTCAACCCTCTGGTGGGTTGACACAGACCCGCCTATACATGTCTGACTTCATAGCACAGAGGCAGCTTAAGTTCTCACACGAGGACCCTGCATAAACTATTACAGAGATTTATATCCGTGAACACTCAGCTAGTGACGACCATTAATTAGGGCACTGATAGCATTGGGAAAAGCACTTGGACGTTACAGTGCTGTAGCTATCGCATACTGTTTCTTCCCCAGAAGCAGTCAATTGTACAGATATTCACATGGGGGATCGTCAATTTTCTAGATACATGCATAATAGCACGTGTGACATAGCTTTGAAAGTAAGTTTTGTGTTCACTTACCGTGCTGCAGGATCGAGATGAATTGAGCCACTTAGACCTGTCTTCGCTAATGGCTTTCAGCTTCGGAGTCTTTTCATCTTATTCTTTTCTCTTCCTTCTACTCCGTACATTTTGAATATGAAATTATGTGTTCCAAAGAAGTTCCTAACATAGACTGTGTGACTATGTGATAGTAAAAAAGCAAATGTCAGTATATGTTCTACTGCAAGACATTACCGAAAGCATGCAAATGCAACACAGGAAGGCAAGGGGGCAAGCCCTTCAGCGCAAAGTTGGAGCTCACACATGTGGATCCACGTGTGAAAGCTGAAGATTGTTATTCCTATCTTTCCAGAAAACGTATAAGGCATCCCCACGCAGGTGTCTTTGTTCATAGAGTAGCAAAGAACAGGACAGCAGAGTGCTGAAATGAGCCTCCAGGTCAGCCCCATACCAAGCCAGCCCCTCTGCTTCCCATTTCCATTTGGAAAAGGAACAGACCTTCTTAAGTATCCTCTTCGCCACGAGCAAGCACTACTACCTGGTGCTACAAGGGCTGATTGGCCACTTGAGGTCAATGATCAAAGGGTTATTTACTCTGTAAACTTTTTTAAAAAAGATTTTATTTATTTATTTGAGAGAGAGAAAGCATGAGAAAGGGGAGGGTTAGAGGGAGAAGCAGACTCTCCATTGATTGGGGAGCCTGATATGGGGCTCAATCCTGGGACTCCAGGATCATGACCTCAGCTGAAGACAGACACTTCACAAACTGAGCCACCCAGGAGCCCCTATTGTAACTTGTCAATAGTTCAGGCATAATTTGGAGAGGTAACCAGAATGAGCAGCCAGATATCATGCATAGGGCACCAGTCAGGAGACAGGGAAATCCAAGTGTCCTTACATTTCCAGTTTGTCAAAATTACTGAGTACCTTTTCCCTGATAGAGGGGGGTAAGCATACACAAGAAAGAAAACACAGATCGCACCTGTGTAGTTTTTCTAATAAAGTGAATTGATTGGTTGGAAAGACTTTAGGATCCTTTCAGCCACTTTTAACTAGACTAAGTACGCTGTTCTTAAAGTATCCAATTACTGTAATTGCAACAGAGGTGTTTTATAAAGCGGAAATGTACATTTCTGATATTCTTTTCCTGGGGGAGAAGGGTTGTGGTTGACTTTTTGAATCCAAAGTAAAATGTATTGACATACTTTTTTCTATTATATTCTATACACTTTACACACATTTACCTTTAGTCATGTTTTGCAAAGGTATGAAGGATAGGGTATTGCAACTGATTTGACAGATGAGTCAGTTAGGCCCACATATAGTAGATGTTGAATAAAATACTCATTTGGTAGAAGACCTCATGCATAGTTTGATGACACCAATTGCTAGTAAGGTTGTGGAGCGGTAGAAACTTGCATTCACTGTTGGCGAAATGCAACAACACAGTCACTTTGGAAGACCATTTGGCAATTTATTGTAAAGCTAAACACAGTCTTACCATATAATCTAACAATCATGCTCCTAGGTATTTATTCAATTGATTTGAAAATTCATGTCCACACAAAAATCTGCATGCAAATGTTTATAGCAGCTGCATTTATAATTGCCAGAACCTGAAGTAACAAGAAAGTCCTTAAATAGGTAAATAGATAAATTGTGGTACATTCATACAAGGTGATATTATTCAGTGATAAAAATATAAGCTATCAAGCCAGAAAACACCTGGTTGAATCTTAGATCCATATTGCCAAGTGAAAGACACTCATCCAAGAAGGCCATATACTATGTGATTCCAAATATGTGACATTCTGGAAAAGGCAAAATTAGAGATAGTATAAAAATCAGTGATTGCCAGGGATGTGGCAGGAGGAAAAGGGGATTGAATGGGTCAAATATAGATGATTTTTAGGGTGGCAGAATGATACAGTATGATACTGTAGAGATGGGTATATGACTCTGTGCATTTGTCAAAACCCACAGAACTTCACAGCAAAAGAATGAATGAATAAACACATAAAATTAAAAAAAATAATTTGGGAGGGCAGGGATTCCAGGATGAAATACAGAAAGTGCCAAAATTATCTAAATGCATTGCATATGTTTGAAACAACCTCACTTAAGGAGTTGGGGTAAAAGACTCTGACAGAGATAACTTTGAAAAAGAATAGAGTCTGTAAGAATAAAGGTAAAAGAGCTATACATAAGTACTAAGCTCCAGTTGATAAGGTTGTTTCCCACAGAGTTATGTTTAACATCATGGTCTGTCTACTATGCATGTGCGTTTGAAATAAACAATTAAGTAAATGGATGGCCGATGGTGGGAATCAGTTTTCTAACCGTTGAAGTAGGAGATCAGAGATCTATGTGCAAGGGGTGAAATGCCTAGAATGATCTGTAATGATCTAGTAATGGATTAGAGGGGAGACATTAACATGAACTCATGTTTACCTTAGTGTAGATACAGATTGTTAGGTATAGAAATGCTCATGGGTATGTGCACACACACACAGGTTAGTATCCACAGAAGCAATGACACTCCAGTAGAAATGAACACAGCAAGCACCCAGCGCTTGGTGTCTAATGCCATTCTCCGATGAAAGGAAGCAGGGTTCTTTGGAGAAATGACTGATTCTAAGACTTGGCAGGAAATATATAAGATGTCAAAGGGACATAGCCATCTAAAAAAGATCCCAAAGGCCTAAGCTGGAATAATTTGAGTAACAAAATAAATAAAATAGCATTAGATGACAATAAGTATCTATGAGCCCACATTGATATAAATAAATGATGGAATAAATAAATGGCTGAAAAGAATAATAAATAAATAAGAGACACATCTCCCGGGCAGAATAATTTCAAATCCTTTATGTAGATATTCTGCCCTCAAGGAGGTGGAACATAACTCCCCACTGCTTAAGTAAGTGACTTTCTTCCAAAGAGTATGGTATGGAAAGGAGAATAAAAATCAACTTTACATTTCAGTAACCTGACAAACACTACCTCAGTCTGGGAATTAAGGTCCACATCAACAGTGTATGTCGGTAGTATGTACGCTTGATATGATGTGATATGAATGGCACTTTACCTCCACGGCCTTCCTCTCCAAAACCCATAGCCCCAGTCTCACCACAAGGAAAGCATCAGAAAAATCCAAGTTCAGAGGCATTCTACAAAATACCTTAGCAGTACTCCTGAAATCTGTCAAGATCACCAACAACAAGGAGAGTATGATGAACTGTCATGGCCACGAGGAGCCGAAGGAAATATGACAACTAATGTAATGTGACATCCTAGATGGGATCCTAGAGAAGAAAAAGGTAATTACATAAAAACTAAAGAAATCTGAATAAAGTATGGACGTTGGTTAATAATAATATGCCCATATAGGCTCACTGTGGCAAATAGACCCTACTAAGATACAAATAGGGGAACCTGGGTGTGGTGTATATGGAAACTCTGTATCAACTTCAGAATTTTTCTGTTAATCTAAAACTGATATAAAATAACAAGTTTGTATTTAAAATACATCTGGATTTGATCTGGTGCTATGTGCAGTGTCAGAAAAAAAGCACCAGGTCCTTGAATATTCTTTAAGTAGGAAACTGAAATGGGGGGGGGGTGTTTCTTTCAAAATGAACATTAGTAGAAATTATGGAAATATTCTCATGGCTGGCAGGAGGAATGATATATACTGAGCGAAACATGCACACATACAGACTTGGAAACCAGATTCAAACATCGTATGAAATGAAGCAACATAGCAGAGGGAAGGGAGGCAGACCGCCGCACATCCCCCAGAGCACCACGTCCACAGCTGCTCCATGGGCTCCAGGACATCGCCAACATTGCCACAGAAGCAAATGACAAATCATCTCAATTACCCTAGAGCACTTTGGCAAAACCCAAAGGGCTCAGAGTAGCGCTATTTTTTTTTTTTTAGTTTATTCACTCAAATTCTTGTCATTAATCTCAGAGAAAAACTTGGATAATATTAATCCTCTCATAAAAATTAGAATATCCAACTCTGATTAGCAGAGATTTGATAAATCTCTCTCTCCCCAATTTCTGTAACTTTAAGAGAAAAAAAAAGCAGAAAAAAACAACTGCCTCAGATTGCTGTAAAAATTACAACCCTAATTAGAGCAGAACCGCATGTCACCACGTGGATGTAGGGTGTATTATTAATGCCTACATCTTTTCAGTGTCAGTGCCACGGAAGTGATGGGTTATCACTGCAAACGGCATCATCAAATTGTCCTGCTCCCTGAGGCGCGCCCTCAGGCCACTGTTCTCAAAACTGGAATCCCAATCAGAGAGAGCATTTCTGCTACATTTAAGTGAGTTTGAAAGAACACTATTTAACCCCACAAGCTCATTAATAAATATGCAGTAATGAAGACTAAGCCATCCATGAATTCAATTTAGTTCAGCAAACAGAAACCATCAAGGTATTTCTTGAGAGGTCTTGCTAAGCCACTGAATACTACTTCCGCCCAGTCTGTGTTGGCAATGTTTCAGGCAACGTCCTCTGTCGGAGGCTGGAAAGACAGTAAAAATTCTGGAGATGAGGTAGCAGAAATCCTGCGATCTGGCCCTGGATCTGCCACTAATTTGGCCTATTTGGACCTCAGAATCTTCAAATGTAAAATGAGGGGGTTGGTCTAGAGTAAATATCATTGTTTTACAAACTTCGCTACCTTAAAGGAACTTAAATCTTAAGCCCCAGGATTCTAGAGCTTGTTGCCAAAGAGACTTCTCAGAAAGAAGGTAAAGTGTTTGAATTCTTGGGTTTTATCTGAAAATTTCATGTGCCCTATATACTCCTCATAACATGTGTTCATATTTTTAGTATAAGAATGTTTTAATTAGTTACTATTAAATCACTGTCATTGTTACTTGCTGTTTTCCTTCTACTGGAAAGAATAAACTTCATGCTCATGGCAGAGCTATGCCACATTTATGCTCTGGCTCTTCAGAATCTCTTAGTATTCCTACTCCAATTTATGAATCAGCAAGACCAAGGTCCTGCCTCTATAAGAAGTTTCGATGCCTTGCTACGTTCTCAAACCATAGTGTATTTAGGCTTGCAAATGACACTGTACTAAAAGACCGATGACGATGTCTCACACTCCATCATCAGAGGAAGTGTTTGGTCTGAGTCTCATGGCCTCTAAGCCCCTCCCCTCTGTGAATGTAAACCAGTGGAACTTTCAATCAGCCCGTGGCCAGACGCATTACCAGTATGATGGTTTAAATGGAGTTGACCAATTTGTTTCAATCAGGTACAGGTTTGAATATTTCATGGTTATTGAAGGGTTGGAAAGCTAAGGAGCTTGATTTATTTGGTCAAAATATTCCATACAATCTTATTTAGACATGACGTGAAAATTTCAGGACTTATTATTCCAATTCAAACAATAGAAAAAGGGTGTCAATAAATAAGTGTTCAGACGTTGTGAGGGTGCTTCCCACAGAGACTAGACTATTGTGCAGACATCTCTTGGTCCTTTGAAGGGGTAGTAATGATAATGATAAAACAATCATAATAGCTTTTTGTAAAAATTTTAATTTGTTTAGCAATTTTATCTCCTCTAAATCTCACAGCAGTCAGAAGTCATAACATAGGTTGTGTTGTCTTTCTTTTTCATATTGATTTGTAGGAAGTCTTTATATATTTAGGATAAGAGTCCTTTGAAGGATATAGGTGTTGCAAGTGTGCTTTTCCGGTTTATAGCTTGCCTACCCATTGTCTTACTGGATCCGTTCTTTTTTTTTTTTTAAAGATTTTATTTATTTATTCGACAGAGAGACAGCCAGCGAGAGAGGGAACACAAGCAGGGGGAGTGGGAGAGGAAGAAGCAGGCTCATAGCGGAGGAGCCTGATGTGGGGCTCGATCCCAGAACGCCGGGATTGCGCCCTGAGCCGAAGGCAGATGCTTAACCGCTGTGCCACCCAGGTGCCCCTGGATCCGTTCTCTTAATGTTCTTTTGGTAAACAGAAGTTCTTAATGTTAATATAGTCTAAATGGCCTGTTCTTTCTTTTAGGATTACTGCCTTTTTCTGTTCTTTTAAAGAAATCCTCGTGTAGCCCAAATTCATAAGACTGTTCTATTTCTAGATTCATCTTCCAAAACCTTGACAGTTTTAACCTTTACATTGATGTCTCTGACCCATGTTGAAGTTTTGTGTATGATGTGAGATGCTGTCAATATTCATGTCTTTCTAGATGGACCTCCAATTGACCCGTCACCCTTTACGGAAGATATTATCTTTTTCCCCGTTAAATTTCAATGAAGCTTTAGTAATAAATCAGGTGACTGTATATGTGTGTGTATATGTATGGATTCCTCTTTCTGTTCTGCTATTTGTCTATCCTTATGTCAATACCATAAGTCTTATAGTAGATAATACAGTATATGAGTTATAGTACATAGATTTACAGTAATTTTTGATGTCTGAAGTTTTCTTTTCCTTTCCTCAACATTGTATTTCTGATTCTAGGTCCCTTGTTTTTCTAGAAACACTTGATAATCAGCTCGTCAGTTCTATAGAAGAGCCTACTGGGTTTGTTACTAGGATTGCATTGAATCTATGGGTCAGTTTGGGAAGAATTGACACCTTTAGCAGTATTGAGACTTTCAGCCACTGATTGTGGTATATTCTCTACATTTATTTATATTTTCTTGAATTTCTTTTGTTATTTTCTTTCTTTCTTTCTTTCTTTCTTTCTTTCTTTCTTTCTTTCTTTCTTTCTCTTTCTTTCATGATACATTCTTACATTTATCTATATTTTCTTGAATTGTAGTTTTCCATACAGAGGTCTTGCGCATCTTTAGTTAGATTTATTCTAGGTATCTGACATTTTCTGATGCTGGATACATAGATTTTTAATTTCTCTTCCATAATTTATTTTACCATCCTCATTATTTTAAAGCATTCAACCTGTTCCAAAATTTTCATTTTGTGGTTAATGCAGTGACGAGCATTTTTTAACTGGGGGGGCTGTAGAGAAGACATTTTTATGTTTCTGCACAGTTAGCGTTTTCTATACAAGTGTTACTAAAACTTGGGATTTCAGCTAAAAGCAAGCCTTGGAGGAATTATGAATGATTGAATAGTGAGAGAATTCTAGAGGTATTTTCCTTCTGGAGTTCTGTCTGTGCATTTCAAGGGAGGCTGAGAGCTGTGACAGTGGAAACATCCCTGGATACTAGCTTATCTTCTCATGGAGAAATTTATTTTCACTCCACAAAATCAGGGTAAGAACCCCAAATCTTTCCCATTGTGTGTCCAAAGAGATTCTCTCAGAAGGGAAGGAGGGACAGCTGCCCCTCCTAATCCAGAGCCAGACTATTTTGTTTAGGGTTTTTCACCTGTAACCCCTTCATGTACAGGTTGTGTCTGGTTCTCATCTCATGACTCTAGAGGCAAGAATGGAGGCGCAGGTGAACCCTGTAGCTGTTATTTGCTGTAAGTAAATAATAATAATCTGCTCTGTTCTCCAAACATTGTTTATGCATTCAGGATGATATTTATACATACGAATATTAAAATGTTAATCATAGTTTCTTTTCCCATGAGAACAATGTGTCTGGTTTTGATTGCCATGGTGTATTCCTTGGCATCTAGAACTGTCCTTAGCATTTAGGAGAAACTCAGTAAATATTGGTTGTATGATGTATTAATTATCTGCTGCTGAACTAAGTACCCCCAAATTCAAGATATTAAAACAACACACACTTAATACCTCATTGTGTCTGTGGGTCTGGAATCCAGGAGCAGCTTAGCTGGGTGGTTCAGGCTCAGATTCTCTCACAAAGAGAAAATGTCTCTTGGGCTGTACTTTGAGGGCTGACTGGCCTGGAGGATCTGTTTCCAAGTTCACTTGTGTGGCCATTGACCAAATGCTTCAGTTCCTTGCCATGTTGGCTTCTCCATAGGGTTACTCATGACAGAGCAGCTGGTTTTTCCAAGAAAAAGTAATGAGAAGGAGAAAGAGAGAGAGAGACAGAGAGAGAGAGAGAGAGAGAGAGAGAGAGAGGCGCTACACTGCCTTTCATGATTTAGTTTCAGAGTGATATTCCATCACTTCTGCTTTATTCTGTTTTTTAGAAGCACTTGACTAAGGCCTGCTCACATTCAACAGAAGGAGATTACATGATCATATAAAGGCTTTCACAGTACATGCATTGTGTGTGTGTGTGTGTGTGTGTGTGTGTGTGTTGGTGTGTGCTGGCACAAGTATGAAAGCATGCCTATAAGGTGACTTCTGCTTTTCACGGATATCATGTGCACAGATCCTGTGTTCAGTACTTCCTGTGAATCACTCTTCACGTTTTAAGCACGAAGGCAATGCCATCAACAAGTTTCATTTCCTATCATGGGATCACAACTCTGCTGGTTCCGTTCTTGAATGGTGAACATTTGCAAAGGCTGTAAGGAATCCAAGCATTTTTCAAAAGGAAAAGAAAAATGGAAAAAGTCGAGCAACACTGTGCCCACACAGAGTACTCTGAAGTCCAGGGCTGGATCACAGTATTTACTAAATGGCTGCTGTGCACTCGGCATGGTGCTAGATGCACGGAAAAGGTAGCATGTAGAACAGACAAGATGTCTTCCCTCAAGGAAAGTAAAGTCTCATAGGTGAGGGTAGCCATGAAAGAAAAAATCCTGCATGTAGATATGGAAAGTCAAATAACTATAAATAGTAAACAGTGTTCTCATTGGAATGCAGAGCTCTAAATGTTACTACAGTCTCTAAAAACACATAGAAATGACGTATGTACGCATAGGCACATGTGAGTGTGCATGCCCATTTCGTGTAATGTTGGGCCAAGAGAGACATATGTGACCCATGGATTCACTAAGAGGGTCTGGGGTCTGGTTTGTCCCTTTGTTACTTCTTTAATTGCTTCTTAGCAGTGTCAATAGGTAGGCTGGAACCCTAAGCTAAATCAGATTTTTTTCTTGGATGGGCCTGGCACAGCTTGGCATGATAGTGAATTTAAGATTAGAAGACATAGAAATATTTTTTTGTACTCCATCAATATAGACTTCCCAGTGCAAAAGCAATCATAAAGTCATTGCGAAGAAAGGTCATAATATAATTACTTTATTTTTAAAGATTTATTTATTTATGAGAGAGAGAGAGAGTGCATAAGCAGGGGGAAGGGCCAGAGGGAGAGGGAGAAGCAGACTTCCCACTGAGCGGGGAGCTGGACCTCTGGCTCAATCCCAGGACCACAGGATCATGATCTGAGCCAAAGGCAGACACTTAAAAAACTGAGCCATCCAGGCGCCCCATAATAAAATTACTTCTCAAAAAAGGTACATTTATAAATCATGGGGATGTAATGTACAGCATGGTATCTATAGTTAATAATACTATATTGCATATTTGAAAGTTGCTGAGAGTAGATCCTAAGAGTTTTCATCAAGAGAAAAAAAGTATCTCTGTAACTATGTATGGTGACAGATGTTAACTAGACATTGTGAGGATCAATTCACAGTGTGTGTATATACATAGATACATATATACATATACATATATGCATCATTATATTGTGTGGGTGAAACTAACATAATCTTGAATGTCGATTATACCTCAATTTGAAAAAAGGCAAAATAAACAAAAGGTACCTTTGCCAGAGTTTTGCCACCGAACCAGTCTTGTTGAATGTAATGTTGTATTGAGTCACGCTCCATATGCAAGACCCCATTCTAAACACTATGAGTAAATGCAGACTTTTATAATACACTCTGTCCTAAAGGAGCAATGATTTGAAACAGAACTGGCATCAGAGCAAATTACTGTAAAGAACAATTCACCTCTGCCAGTTTGTCTTAATAATTATGTTTATCAAGTTTTTAATGGGCCCAGATGGAAAGGGATTGCCTCATGTAGCCTTGTGACATAATGGAAAATACAATTTCATAATGAGTTAATAATAAATGTACGGGCTAAGCAAAAGCCCAGTTAGTTTTTAAGATTCATTAAGTGGAGGACCTGACTGTGCCTTTGAATTCCGAGTGTGCACGCAGTCTTTTTAAATGAAATGGAGATGAAAGCCTATGATTTCATTGTTTGGTCTACTCTTCTTGGGAAAGGCACATAGAGTAATACTTGTGTCACTTTATTGCTTTACTCTTTGGAGAGTGATGAAATTATTAATGCTTAATATACTTTTAATCAAACAGAAACTTGGATTTAGGGTAGAGTCATACCTAGCAATGCTCCGGGGATCAGTTTATGCGTGGGCCTCTATGGCTGTCTCTGGGATGGGCCAACTGGGGTCGTCACCATGGTCTCCATGTGCAGGCTGTAGGATCCTCAAAGAACTGTAACTTATGATTTAAATTTTACTAAGTACATATTTTACAAATTTTAATTAACAAATTAAATGGTATACATTTTTACCCAAACACATACCTATGCGTTTAGTTGTACCAAGACAACGACTTTATAGGGATGTAACCGAACATGTGTATCCCTGCATATTTGAAAAAGGGAGGACTGCAAGGATACAGGCTAAGCAGACGGCCACTCTGGCATGGTGAGCTCTCTGGGGAGCAGAGAGTTAGGTGAGCAGAATTGTTTATTTGGAAATACCCTTGGGAGCGCCTGGATGGCTCAGTCAGTTAAGCGTCTGCCTTTGACTTGGGTCATGATCCCGGAGTCCTCGGATGGAGCCCGGCATCGGGCTCCCTGATCAGTGGGGGTCTGCTTTTCCCTCTTTCTCTCCCTCTCCCTCCACCCTCCTCTCATGCTCATTCTCTCTTTCTTTCAAATAAATAAATAAATAAAGTCTTTAAAAAATAAAAAAAAGGAAGTACCCTTGGCATCCACACCTGCAGAAGTAGGGGGAGGGAACAGTTTGGGCAGAGGGAGATGGCAAGCTGCAGTACATTCCAAATGGGCCTCGGACAACCCCATGGGGAGCTCTGCCATGAAACCATCCATCAGAGTTCTTTTGAGTTAGGCTGAAATGGCCAAGCCTGCATATGCCCACCTTCATTAGTCATTGGCTATGGGCCACCTGGAAAAAAGGTTTGACTTTGTGTTACCAAACCAAAGTGGGCCCACTCCTTGGTGAGTTGCAGATAGAGACTACCCCAGGGGGGCTTTTGCCTCACAAGGTCAACTATATTTTAACTAACAAGGAGATGATGGGGAATAATTTCCAAAGCTATGTCTCCCCAAAGGAGGAAAAGCACTTAGGATGAATATTCAGAAGGGGATTTGAACATTATAATGAGGCCTAGGTAACTGTTGGTCACTTCTGGCACTTTCTGGTTCATCTGTGCCGGCCTCTTCCTCCAATATTTCTTTTTCTGTCCCAAAAGTTCATTAGTTTGCTTCTAAAAGGTAAGACTGATGGTTAAGCAGAAGCTTCTGCTAGAAATTTCCTGAGTTCAGGGGGTCAGGCTCGTGACACTTGTGCAAGGATCCTGTCTGTAGCCGGCCAAGGCAATCCCTGAAGAGCCCACAGGGCAAGACTGTCAGCTGGCAGCGCGGCGAACAGGTGGAGGAAAGGTCCTTCTTTGATCAGGTCCTTCCTCATGATGGCATCTGTCCACTGGTGACCCAGACAGCCCTACAGAGCATATAATCCCATAAGGACCGTCCCCCGCTCCCCCACCAGCCGAGTCAACAGGCCAGAACCCTGCACTTCCAGCTGGTAATGCAAACTCCAAAAACAGTGTCTCATATTCAAGGCCTTTTCTCCTCTTTTCTTGGAAAACAAAATGCAACTTAATGAAACTCCAAACATGTGCAACAAACAAAATTCAGTGGTGTGCCATGTAATTAGCAAATCTGAGGCAAATATGGTGAAACCACTATGTTGTATAAGCAATGACTCATACACTGAAACCAAAACAGAAATGTATTTTTGTCTCCCCCAACTCTTTAAACGGTACTAAATAATCTTCCTGTGCTCCAACCTGCAAGCGTTGGCAGGCGTTTCACTTTTCCTCAGTCTCAAATAAAACAGAGTCCTTTTGCTGCTGCAAGCATCACTTCACAATAGTAATTGAAATATCCGGCCTAAGATTGCGTTAGCCTGAAGTCTTCTCCCTGCTTCTTCATTCCAGAAGCCTGACTGGTGGGCGGAATCATATGCTGGCTCTGTACTTCCTGGTCATGCCAGATGATTAAAGATCATCTCTCGTCTTGTGGGGATCTTTTGAAGGCTTCTAATGCTCCCTGGCAGGTCCCTCTCACTTGAAGTTTCCTTGATCCGTCAGTTTCTGGCTGGTTTTCTTTTGCCGAGGTCTCCTCATAGCTCCAGGAGCAAGATCTAAATACAGTCCACATTGTCTTTTCCCTGCAGGGCTCACAAACTGGGATGGCAGCCTGGTCCCAAGGGAGCCATGCCTCTATCTAGGTCTACCAGCTAAGCACTGAGGACTCCCCCACCCTCTAGGGGCCCAGGTGACAGAGACTAAGCCTAGGTTTATAGTTGGTTTTTTGTTTTCTCAAGCAAGAATCTGGGCTTGGGCCTCTGAGGTCATTACCAAGGAGAATACATTTCAAAGCTCTCTAAGGGATTTTTCCAAAGCTTTCCTCACTAGACTTGGAGCTGGCTGCAGTGCTTGGTGGCCAGCATCACAAGCCTTCAGTTTCCTCCCAAGAATTCTCTCACCAGTCTCTTCACAAGATCCTCTCACAGACCCTCGTGACATCTCTGGTCTGGCTGGGAGAGTTAAGAGCTATGGGAAAAGTTCTTTTTTTTTTTTTTTTTTTAAAGATTTTTTTATTTATTTATTCGACAGAGTTAGAGACAGCCAGCGAGAGAAGGAACACAAGCAGGGGGAGTGGGAGAGGAAGAAGCAGGCTCATAGCAGAGGAGCCTGATGTGGGGCTCGATCCCAGGACTCTGGGATCACGCCCTGAGCCGAAGGCAGACGCTTAACCGCTGTGCCACGCAGGCGCCCCGGGAAGAGTTCTTGAAACTATTTCCTTTGTGTATCTGAGTACGGGGACACATCCAGTTTATGCTGACTTTGGTAATCGGGTATCTACTCTACGATGCCCCAGTGTCCCCTGAAGTGGACAGAGTCCCTGGTAACATTCCTTTCTACACTACAGTGGGCCAAGCTGCCGACGAAGCCTGGTGGTGAGGGGCGGCTGCTGGACGGGCTCAGAGCCCGTGGGCAGATCCTGCCACATACACTTCTTCCTCTACAGTCTTCCATCTGAGTGTAGACAGATCTTGGCTTCCATGGAAGCCAAATATCCTGTAGAGAATAATCCAACTAAATTATCATAAATCATCAGGGGGCGCCTGGATGGCTCACTTGGGTTAAGCGTCTGCCTCTGACTCAGGCCATGATCTCAGGGCTCTGGAATGGAGCCCCAAGTAGGGCGGAGTCTGCTTCTCCCTCTGTCTTTCCCCCTACTCCTTCTCTCTCTCTCAAGTAAGTAATTCAATAAATAAATAAATAAATAAATAAAGTGAATCTACTTTCAGGGCAAAATTAAAAAAAAAAATAAGTTGTCAGAGACACTCAATTTTTTAAAAAATGTAGAATAAGTATTTTATAGAAGATTGATACAGCTCAAAGAGAGCTTATTGACCATCTAATGACACATCTTTATTTTATAAACGAGGATACTGTTCTCCCAAGAGGTTTCGCATTGTCATTTCTTTATTCAACAATATTATTGTTGTCTCTTTTTTGCCAGGTGTTACTAAAATGCTTGTGCTATAATAGCTAATAAGTCAATCCTTGCCCTTTGTGGAATTTATTTCCTGGCGAAGTCACATATATAGGCTATTACAATACATTGCCATGAGAAAGTTCTTGTTCGAAAGTAGCTTCAGAGCGTGTATTGTTTACTAACCCAGGGTCAGCTTGCTGGGATGACTAGGAATGCGTTTTAGAACTCACCATTGGGAGAGGGCTTGGGA
Organism: Ursus maritimus; assembly: GCF_017311325.1. Lineage (NCBI taxonomy): Eukaryota > Metazoa > Chordata > Mammalia > Carnivora > Ursidae > Ursus > Ursus maritimus. The sequence goes on from NW_024423344.1 coordinate 18,223,450, forward strand.
ACTCAGGGCTCACCGTTCATGAAGAGTTCCAGGTATTAATCTCGACTGTAGTCTGCGTGTCGATTGGCTTTTCAATGTGAATTACATGGAAGAATTTTAATCTTATAGGATGATTTACAATGATTGAAAACCAGCATAATTTAACTTTTAAACTAAAATTAAAGCATCTTTTGACAAACTTTTTTTTTTTTTATCCTAACAGGGTATATCAGCTTGAAAAATTCCTGATGCCTTTTGACCTTTGGAAATATCTACAGCAGAATGTTGAATTTACAGACTGTTATCCACCTTCCCCACTGCAAATAAAAAGAGCTAGGTAAATGTTAGCAGGGACTCATTTCTGAACATTGGGCACTTTGCAAAAAAAATTGCACATGCAAATAGAGGTTACCTCTTTCAAACTTGGAAGAGAGGTCCCCGAGTGGAAGCTAAGTAATTTCTCTTCTAGTCAGCAATTTTGATAACTTTTAGCATCAAGCTGGCACATCTTTCTATGTGTCTTTAATTTCCAGTTGTGAGAAATTCACCTTCTTTCCAGGACCTAAAATCATCTCAGGTGAATGCCATATTCCAGCCAGCATCAGAGAGAAAACTCTAAAAGTCTATAATATTAAAAAAAAAAAAAAAAAGTACTAGTGTAGACGAAGTGGTTACCTGTGATTGTGAAAACATTTTCTATTTAAGATACATATTGAATATTTTGGAAAAAACAAATTAGCAAATATCGATCAAATACCATTACTGATTATGGCATCTGGGAAGGATTTTGTTATAAAGGCTTCTGTTTCCCTCAGTGTTGATAATATTAATTGTAACTCAGTTCAGTAAAGTGCCTGTCATGATCATGTGAGAGACGAACATGTGTAAGTAACACTTTATAAATACACTGTGAAAACGTGCTGTTTTCCAGAGGCAATAATGTCTTACTAAGTCTATTTTTATTTTTGTTGGATGTGTGGGTAAAAAAACATTATCAAAGTCTTTGAAAGATAAAATTTTTAACTTCAGCGGATTCATTAGAGATGGCGCTCTCTCCTCAGGATGAGGTGAGAGTAAGATGAGGCAAAGGAATGAGGGAAGCCATTTTCGACTAATGGTCTCTCTTTGAGGAAATTGGTCATGACACAGCTGACTGTTTTCTATACCACTACTGCCAAATTGTAAAGCCTTGGTGCCCTGTTTCCAGTTTAACTACATCCCCCTTTAAAAAATTCTTAAAGGAATTAGGTAGAATGATGCTGAACCTTGTATGAAACCAAGGGTCGGGGCGCCTGGGTGGCACAGCGGTTAAGCGTCTGCCTTCGGCTCAGGGCGTGATCCCGGCGTTATGGGATCGAGCCCCACATCAGGCTCCTCCGCTATGAGCCTGCTTCTTCCTCTCCCACTCCCCCTGCTTGTGTTCCCTCTCTCGCTGGCTGTCTCTATCTCTGTCAAATAAATAAATAAAATCTTTAAAAAAAAACAAAACAAAACCAAGGGTCAATTTAGTATGAATGGCTGAAGATGAACATAAAAATGCAAAAGAAGTCCATTGTTGTGTAGATAGAGTAATTAAAATGTAGCAGGTGGCATTAATAGAGCCCCTGAGCTTCCAGAAGGTCCCGTGCAGGGGGCTGAGCGGAGCCCACCGGTTCCGGGCTGCAGCGAGGGGCAGCCAGCATGGATCTCATGGCTCCCACACTTCACACATCACCCAAGTCTGGGAGTCGGCAGTTCTGAGACAAAAACCTCAACTTGCCTCTGCTGATCTTCTCGGTAAAAATCCTTACTTATTTATAGCTACACTTTGCACTTTTATTTTCATTGGAGGATTTCAAATAGTTTCTGAGGAAAGAGGACTGGTTCATGCTACTTTACATGATTGGGTCAAGGTCTTACCAAAAGCCATCGTCTTTTCCTGCACATTTCCAAGTTAAATTTTTCGTTTTTTTTTTTTTTAAAGATTTTATTTATTTAGTTGACAGAGATAGAGACAACCAGTGAGAGAGGGAACACAAGCAGGGGGAGTGGGAGAGGAAGAAGCAGGCTCATAGCGGAGGAGCCTGATGTGGGGCTCGATCCCGTAACGCCGGGATCATGCCCTGAGCCGAAGGCAGACGCTTAACCGCTGTGCCACCCAGGCGCCCCCCAAGTTAAATTTTTCTGCACGACAGATATGTCGGCAAGAATTGTTCTTTAATGAGAACACAGAGAGTGAGCACCCAGAATTTGTTCCTTGCTTTTTTCCCTGTGGAAGTTATATTCATTCAAGAAGACAAGTGTAAATACTGTACAGTTATGTCAACTGCACTCTGAATATGCACTTTCTCATTTATTTCCTGAATTGGATGTTTAACAAAGTGGAGTCTTCTGGGCTGGTTCTACACAACATACGCTGAACTCATGAACTTGGTTGGCCCCTCCTCTTTCTTTTTCAAGACCCTTATTTCAGCTAACCACAAGGGAAACACTCCAAGTACATATGCAAAATAATCCATATTTGCTCTTTTAAACACATTGTTTCAGTGACGGTGACAGTCTGAAACACATCCATATATTTGGAGATGTGCTCTAGAATGTGTGACTTTCTTTCTATGCTTTGATCAATAGGAGCTCCTGACCTAAAGGAAATGGTCTAGGTCTGCACAAGCCCAGTGACAGGCACTGGGGGCCAGGGAAGCAGGGGGCAGTGGGTGAGGTTGAACAGAAGTTTCTTGACAATGACAAGAATGTGATATTAAAAACTGGATTTGGAGCCACCAAAATGTCTGGCCTCCTCTATTAATGAAAGATGATTACCACAGATAATAATATTTAGTGATATTTTTGATTTAAAAAATTTATTTAAAACCGATTTAATTATTCATAAGATAGCTGAGAAATGTGATTAAGTATATGAAAATAATATATTGCTATATATTTTATTATTAATAATTTATGAAAATGTCATCTCAAATAAAGATATGTCAGCTGCAGACACAAAGGTTTCATTATCCACCTTTGGGCGATTCAAGGTTAAAAATAAAAGGCTATAGAAACAAAGAGAAAAAAAGACTTTTATCAGCTTCTAAATTTAGGGCTTTGGATGATAAGGGCTCTATGTGTCACAACACAAGGCAATTTCACCTCCAAAGTGCTAAAGTTAAATCACCATTTATTTCAGGTCTCTGAGATACTGTGTTTCATTTTTATTCTGTTTTATTTGATCTATTTCCTGGGAGTAGGCTCGGTCCTACAGGGGAAAATATGAAAGCTGCCTCCGTACTATGATACGAAAACTGTGAACAGCCCTGCCTGGAAAAAGTGATTCGAACCACCAAGTTTATAGCGCAGACAGCTGTACTGATGAGGGAACAGAAGGCAAGCTGAGGGCAAAGCAGAAACTAACACCCCGCGACACCCGCCCCCCACCATGGGAGGTACGTGACATTCCTCAGGCACTCCTGGCTGCCCTAAAGGACAAAGAAATAGTTAACCTATAGATACCACAATCCCTCGGTTTACAAATGTCTTAGCAGTTTACAAGAACGAAGCATTTCTATCAATAACCTAGCTTCCGGAAGGGAATGTAGATACGTAGATATTAAATGTCCTTATAATCTGCAGCCTCCAGGAAGTTCCCAACCATCTTAATGTTAATGCCTTGCTAGAGGGAAAAACAACCTTAACTTGACAATGGCAAGGCCTCTGGTATCTTGTGAGTCTTCTTTAACATATGAAAGTATTTCCTCAACCTCCCTTTTTCCTTACCTCCCCCAACCCCATGGTATATAACAGCCACCCCTCACAACCCCGGGGCAGTAGCTCTTTCTGCCCACCGGTCCTGTCCCTGTGCTTTAATAAACCACCAATTTTGCACCAAAGACGCCTCAAGAATTCTTTCTTGGTCGTCAGCTCCGGACTCCACCCCACTGAACCTCATGAGTATTCCGTGTCCTCATCAGTACCATCGCATCAGCTATGGCGAACCAAGAAAACTCCGCTTTCAAACGTGTAGATAGTATCTGACCAAGGACTTTGTGCCTTCTCTCACTAGCACCTTGGGAGAATTTATTTTTTGGAGTTAAGATACTGATGGTGCATTGGGAACAGGAAGAAAGATGGAGACTAGGAGGCAAGCCCCCCAACCCAAAGGAGAAAAACCACTGAGGCGAACAAGATTTCCATTAATATTTGCTAGAATCAGGCCTGCAGAGAAAAAACTGGGTTTTGAAAGTTTCTTCTGATCCAGGTCCATCCTCAGCTACCCCAGACAAAAGATGAAGGCCAGGAAAAAGAAGGAAAAATAGGAAGGGGAAGATGCATAGACGAACCAGGAATGCTGCATCTTCAAGATGCTGCACACCAGAAATTGTGTGAGAACCTTCTGGAAGCTGCCATTTCTCTCTGATTTTGGAAGGGAAGAGGAGAACAGTTTAAGAATAATCAGAGTACTTTCTCCTGTAAGAATGACGTAGCAGTTGCCAACTCTCAGATATTTCTGAAAATGTAATGATGCTCATGTGCCTTACAACCAGCAAAGCAAGGCTGAATGTTCCAGCACTAAGATCCCACACTGCTTAGGTATATTACAGTTCCTACATTCTTTTAAATTTTATTTCACACGGTTTAAGCGCAAATGCAACTGAACATATTGTTGGTTATTTAGAGCTCTCTATTTTTCAGACTCTTCATCAAATGTCAGGGTTAATGAATTTTTACAAAGAAACTGCATTATATAGCAGAAAGATCTCTGAACTTGGAACCACAAGAGCTAGGCTTGTGGTGATTTTCGCTAATTTGCTTTGTTATTTTTCATAATTCATATAAACTGAGTCATCCAGTTTTCTGGGGAAAATCAGACAATGTATATGCAAGTATTTTATAAACTGTAAAGGACTAAATAATTTTTTTAATCAACACCCAGGTTTTTTTAAAAATCAGCATGAAATTGGACCTGGCCTTGGTTAAACATCTAATAAATTTTTAAATACATGTTATAAAATTTGGGCTCTCCTAGTTACAATGTAGCCTCCAACAGGAAAGGGGAAGTCAGTCACTGATTCTATCTTTACACTGATTCTATCTTTAATCTACACTCCTTCCTGGAGTATAGGACATTGGGAGCATTGCTAATCCAAGACAGTTGTCCAAGATTAATTGCAATCCTCACTTTAAAAAAACTAATACTTTAGAATGGAAAGTTACAACACATAGAATCATTTGTTGTGTTTTTGAGGGGGTGTTTATCCTCCACTCCCTATTCTGAAGAAATAGAGAAAAAAAAAAAAGGTAAGGCAGATGGGAAATCAAAATACCACCTTTACAACTGAAATGAAGTTTGGAGAACATAGTTTAGTTGGAGAGCCTGATATGTCTGCTAGCGAATGTGGAATTAGAAACACTTACCCACCCAGTCAAAAGAGTTCAGTGGGGTAACCATCTTATATATGACCAGCTTAATTCAAACTTTACCAATGGGGCAAACCACTACGCCACTGCCACCTTGGGGTGAAATGAGTAAAAGGCAGAGAGGCTAGGAGTTACACTTAATTGTGGTCCCTTCACAGAAGGGAAACACCAAGAGTAGTGAAAAAACATTCCTTATCACATTTCTCATTTTGATCTCTTAACTCTTTGGGTTTAACTCTCAAGCTCCCATGGGGAGGGGACCATCAATCTTTCAGGAAATTTCTGTTCTCATCTTTAGGCCATCTTTCCAGTAACAACCACTGTTACTCCAATAATAAAATCTATAGGCATACCTCAGCAACAAATCCAATAACATGGGTGTACTAGACTGAACAGAAGTTTGTTTTCTCACAGTCATGGAGGCTGGAAGTCTGAGATCAATTATTAGCAGGGTTGGTCTTTCTCTTTGACTTGCAGATGGTCTCCATCTCTGTATGGCTTTCCTTCTGTACCTGTCTGTGTCTAATCTCTTCTTTTTATAAGGGCACCAGGCAGATTGAATTAGGGACTACCTTAATGACCTCATCAAAGCAATAACTTTTTAAAGACTCTGTCTCCAAATACAGTCACATTTGGAGATACTGGGAGTTAGGGCTTCATCATGTGAATTTTGGGAGAGACACAATTCAACCCTTAACAACTGAGATACTCTGGATTTTAACATAACCCTTCTTTTAATTTTAAATTTCCAAAGAGAATTACATGTTACATCCCACTGCAGATTACAGTCCAAAATTAAATTATCTTGCCCTGTGGACTTAGATGTTTAAAGACCAGAGTTCTTGTGAAAATGAAACCAAGGACTATGCTCTTTCTTGCTTTATTCTGCTCAGTCCCAGCATTTGGAGTTCTTGGTGCCTCAGTAGGTGCAGTCTGAGCTTTCTCCAGATGGAATGTGTGCAGTTTCTTCAGGGCCTTGGAAATCATAACATCAAGATTTGTATATCCTTCATTTTTTTTCACAGAGTCCAAGAGTTAGCAGGATGTGTGATTTTACCAGGTCCTACACCCAACAAATTTAGAAAACAAGCCAAACCACAGCCCCTAAAGCAAGAAAGAATTATGTTTCCAGGCTTAAAACTTAGTATTGTCTAAGGCCATCGCAGAACACTCAATGGTGCCTGAGAGATAGAGAAAGAGCAAATGCATCCTTGGTTTCAGCTTGGTTAGGTTGCCAGTCAGTGCCGGTTTTGTGGAATCCACAAACTGCAAAGCCAATAAATTGGGGAAAATCTCCCAGCAAGAAACTGAACTTGGCTTCATGAGCACAACCTCCACGATGTCTATAACTCAGTCCACCCACAGGCTCAGCCTTTGCCGAGGCTCAGACCCTTTGTTTAAGACCCAGGGAGGACCTCAATAAAAACTTCTACTTGCCCGTAGACAAAGTCATCACTAACTGTAGTTAATAGTCAAACAGCAAAATACTATGAGGCTTAAACTAAGCCGCTTCTGGGTGAAGAAGTTAAGTGCCAGTCCAATATAGACCACTATGTGCCACCAGCTTCTTAACTTCCTGCCCGCACACTATAGACCACAAGCCCAAAGCCACTTATTCTGGCACTACCAAAACCTCAGCATGTATAGACTTTTCCCCACAAACTCTCTTAAAAAATAAACTCCCTCAACATTGATCTGTTCCATACCATTGAACAAAAGTTTGGTAACTTTTATTTAAAACTTATAGAAAAGTTATAAGAATAATACAAGGAACTCTCATTGAGTGTGTGTGTATTAAATATGAAACACATACTATCGGTAAATGCATACATATGTCATTGATATCTATGTGTATATAGCAAACACACGCACATACACATACCAGGTTCACCAGTTGTATTTATTTTGTCCCATTTAGTCCAAAATTCCCTGTGTATGTGTCCGTGGGTGTATGTATTTATTCTTGTCTGAACCAATTTAGAGTAAGGGGAAACATCCTATCTTTTTACTGATAAAATCAGTTGTTAAGCCAAGAAGTCTCACATTGATAAAATTATATTATCTAGTTCAAGTCTATATTCAACTTCTATCAATTACCCCTTTATACTTTTTATTCCCCTGGCTCAGAATTAAATTCCAGGTCATGGGGCGCCTGGGTGGCTCAGTCGTTAAAGCGTCTGCCTTCTGCTCAGGGCGTGATCCTGGCGTTCTGGGATCGAGCCCCGCATCAGGCTCCTCCGCTATGAGCCTGCTTCTTCCTCTCCCACTCCCCCTGCTTGTGTTCCCTCTCTCGCTGGCTGTCTCTATCTCTGTCGAATAAATAAATAAAATCTTTAAAAAAAAATAAAACAAATTCCAGGTCTTAAAATGTCTCTTTAACATCTCTTACTCTGAAAGAGTTCTTTGACTTTTCATTTTCTTTTTGACTTTACTCTTTTGAAGAGTGCCAACCAGTTATTTTGCAGAGTGTCTCTCAGTTGGGATTTGTCTAATGTTTTCTATGATTAGATCCAGATTTTTAACAGGAACACCCTTAAAATGATGTTGTGTCCTTGTCAGGGTATTTTATTAGAAGGCACATGACCATGATATTAGAAGTTATTTCCTCCTAGTATTGATGATATGAAGTTTAATAACTTGCTTAAGATAGCAATCAACAGGTTTATCTTGTAGAATTATTATTTTCTCCTTTGCAATCAATAAGTAAGTTGCAAAATACTCTGTGACATCCTTGACTGGCTCTTGACTTTAGTGCTTGGCCATTCAGAAAAATATCTGTTGTCTTTCAAAAATAGTGTTTATCAATCCCATATAACTTAGAGCTTTGAAATCAAGAATACCTACTCTGTTTCAGTAAATAAACTTTCTGCATCTATTCATCTAATTATAAACCTTTCATTTTAATTAATTGAATTAGGTCGACAGATTTTTTGACCATAAAAATAAGCCTTGCTTTCTTAGATTCTGGTTTACTCAGTCAGAGTATCTCGGTGTTTTCATACAGTGTTGCATTTTATTTGCCAATATTTTATCTATATTTGTTCACCTATATTTAATACAGATGATTGTTTATAGCTTTCTTTTATGTACTATCATTATGAAATTATGATATTAAATCTGAGCTGGATTTATGAAAGAAACTACTGAGTTTTTAATCTTTTTCTGGGGTCGAAAATAGTTTAACAAATGATAGAATCATCTGTTTTTTTAATGGTTAGATAAAATTCAGCTGTGAGCCCATCTGGTGCCAGCACCTTCTTAATGGAAGTTCTTTGATCACCTTTTCAATCTCTTTTATGGTGTTTGGTTTAATCACTTTTTTATTTCTTAATTTAATTTGGATATTTTATATTTTGTCATGAAGTCTTTCATTTCTTCTATGTTTTTCAAATTTGTTGCCTTGGAGTTGCAGGTATTGTTTTATAATTCTTATCCATCCAGTTTATCATATCCTATTTGTTTTTCCATATATTCTCTATTGTTTTATCCTCCTAATACAATCATATTAAGTAGGCATCTAGGCTGAGTCTTTTGGGGAGTAGATTAGGGGAAAAATAAATACACACATACCTAGGTGCCTAAACGCGTTATCAACTGCAATACCTGGGTCCATGGCATCCGATTCTGGGCACTTGGCCCTGGCAATTACGGAATGAATGAATCACCTCATGCCTGTTGCATTAGCCAGCCCAGGCTGCCATGTAGACTGGAGGGCTTAAACAATAGAAATTCATTTCTCATAGTTCTGGAGGCTGGGAAGTTCAAGATCAAAGGGCTGGTTAGTTCCGTTACCTGGTGAGAGCTTTCTTCCTGGCTTGCAGATAGCTATCTTCTGCTGTGTCCTCACGTGGCAGAGACAGGGCAAGCTCTCTGGTGTGGCTTCTTATAAGAGCATTATTCCCATCATGAAGCCTCCACCCTTATGACGTCATGGAAACCTAATTTCTACCCAAAGACCCCAATTCCAAATACCATTACACTGGGGGGGGGGAGTTAGGGCTTCAACGTATGAATTTTAGGGGGACACAATTCTGTCCACAGTGCCTGCTATAGTAATACCAACTACTCATGTTGTGGGTTTAACTGTGTCCTCCAAAAGATGGGTTCAAATCCTGACCCCTGATACCTGTGAGTGTGACTCTGCTTGGAAATAGAATCTTTGCAGTTGTAATTAAGGTAAAATGAGGTCATAGGAAATCGAGGTGGGCTCCAATCCAACGCCTGATGACTTTATAAGAAAAGGGAAATTTGGACACAGACACAGGGAGAGAACACCTTATGATCACAGATACAGAGACTGGAGCGATGCATCCACAAGTCAAAGAATGCCAGGGATTGCTGGTAACTGCCAAGGCTGGGAGAGAGGCATGGAATACATGTTCCTTCAGAGTCTCCGTAAGGAAGCAATGCTGCCAATACCTGGGTCTTGGACTTGTAGCCTCCAGAACTGTGAGACAATAAATTTGTATTGTTTTAAACCACACGGTTTGCGGTACTTTGTTATGGCGGTCCCAGGCAATTAAAACACCTGTTGTCGTTGATTCTGGTTGTTATATTATTATTTATTAACCATTCGGCTTAATCCTGACTGAAAAACCCTCCTTAAATATCACTCACATTACATCACTTCTTTGTTCAAAAAACTGATCAATGAAAGGGCCTCTGGGTGGCTCAGTTGGTTGAGCACCCTACTCTTGGTTCCGGCTCAGGTCGTGATCTCATGGGTCATGGGATGGAGCCCCATGGGGCTCTACGCTCCGCAGGGAGTCTGCTTGGAGATTCTCTCCCTCTGCCCCTCCCCCACTGGCTTTCTCTCACTTCCTCCCTAAAATAAATAAATAAATCTCTTAAAAAAGAACTGATCGATGATACACTATTTCCTCCAGTTATCACTAAACTGTTTATCTTATTCTCAAATTTCAAAACAATTACATATGTTGTTCATATTTTCTCTTTTTCAACCAGTTGAGCTCTTCATTGTCCAGAAACACTCCACATTTCTTCTGCTCTCCTGGTTTGTTCCCTTCATGCATCTCTACCAACCTTCAGTGTCAATCTCACACTTTGTTTAAGGTTGAAATCAAAATGCAAATCAAGCTTTTCATTCATTATGCTAACACTTCTTATCGCCCTCTCCTCTGAGTTTATAGAAAAGTTGGAATCTCTACCACAAAATTCTGCTCCTTATTACAAATCAGTTGCTTTATCTGTGCTTATCGGGATGACTACTCTTAGAGGGGAACATGATTTCATACTTCTGAAACTCCCTCAGGCCCAGAGCAGTGATAAGATATGCAAGAAAGACTTTCTAATTAATTTGCACCCACTACATGCATACTAATTATGCCTACTGCATGCATAATAAACCCCGCATTTAAACATACATGCATAAATCCTGGCCAAAAATTATACTGTTCTGACCTACTCCATTAATAGGACTTCTGACCTAAAGTTTTTCCCACTTCCAAAAAACGAAGAGGAAAGGAAACTTCATTCATTCAAAATGCAAAAAGGATCTAGGGCATGAGGACAATTCAACAAGTCATTTGAAGAAACATAGTGCTTTTCTCCATAACTCAGCACAATAATCCATTATAGTCAGAGAGCATGATAAGGAAACAGAATTTCTCTTTTGTCATCCACAAGAGTCATTTATTGGTCACTTTTGTCCTGAAAGCCACCTCACGGGAGATTCGAACTATCTGCCTGTCTCAGCCTTGGTCTTTGACAATAGTTACTCATTATCTAGAAGAGTGATTCAGTGTCTAGACTTTCCCTTTGCCTCTCCCATTGACAGTCCAATTACTGGCAGCCTCAAGTGATTCCCAAGTGCCCGCTTATCTTAGTCTGTTCTAGTTGCTCTAACAGAAATACATAGACGGTTTAGCTTCAACAACAAAAATTTATTTCCCACAGTTCTAGAGGTTGGGGAATCCAAGATCAAGGTGCAGACAGCTTTGAGTCTCGGGGAGGGCCCTATTTCTGGTTTACAGATAGAGGCCTTCTCCCGGTACCCTCACATAACAGAGAGAGAGATCACTTCTCTCATGTCTCGTCTTTTAAGGGCACCAATCCCATATGAGGGCTCCACTCTCATGACTTAATTACCTCCAGGAGGCCCCACCTCCTATCATCCCATTGGGATTAAGACTTCACTCTATGAATTTGGGGAAGGGGAGACACAAACATTCAGTCCCTAGCACTGCTCTCATTTAAGGTAACTGCATACGCTACCACCACCTTCCTACTGATCTGTCTCCTAATGTTCTCCCCTTTGTCCACGCTGCCCTGGCCACACGGCCAGCTTGCTGCTCCTCAGACATGCCCAGTGCACGCAGTTCTCTCTGCATGGAATGTTCTCTCTCCAGATATCCCTATGTTACTTCATCCAGCAGGTCTCTCCTCTGATGTCACACCCTCTGTTTAAAATACGTACATTGGTAGAAAGTTTGAGGTAGGTAAGGCCAACAGACCAGAGACAACTGCCATTGAAAGGGTAGTTTGCCGCTCGCAGTACCAAGAGGAGGCAGCATGCCAAATCATGTGGGGCCACAGGGGGAACACCGGAGTCTGTCAGGAGGCAAGGCGGGGCGGTGGGGTGGGCAGTGGGCAAGAGGTTACATTGTTTCCATGAGAAGGAACTGAAGAGACAGGATAAGTAGATTTAGGATTGACTAGTTTAAATAACCTCAGTAGATTGTGCAGCAAAGGGTCTGGCCCTAGTTGTCTGATATCTGGCCCTGGAGAGATTAGAACAGGTGGATAGTGGCCCGGAGCATGAGGGCCAACAAAGGAAGTGGTTGAGGGGTGGACTCTGGATTGGTTGGTTTTAGTTTGAAAAACATGTTCATGGGAGAGCTGTTCACTACCCATAAGAACTGGTCAACCCTGAGAGGGGTGATCGCTACAGGGTCAGGAAGACCCCAGATGTCAAAGAATACAGAAAATAAAAGAAATGGTTAATATAGTCCTCAAGAGGCCTTCACTGATATCTTAAGAAAGCACCTCGCCATCTGTCTCCATTTTCTTACCCTCTGTATGTCTTCATAACACTTCACAGAATGTTCCTGAGAGATATTTGTTGTATGCCTTCCCCATGCTAGAATATAAACTCCATCAGAACGCATTTGCCATGAGGATACTACCGTAACCCCAGCACATGAAATGTGCTTAGATCTGTTCTCTGCCCACAGCACATGCTCAATGAGTACTTGCTGAATAAATGCATAAATATTATATAAATGGTTACATGTAGCTTGGGATATAATTTTCAGTGACCGCGTCATATGTGGATTCTGCATCACCAACAATTACATGGACATAAAGAAAAAATGTGCTTGATGATGGCTCAATAATGGCAGTGTATGTGAAAAAGTATGTGTAAAACATTTGAATAAATTTTTTCAGGAAATATTAAAATGAAAAAACAGTATTTCTAAATTAAACAAAATTATGATACATTATACAATTGTCTGTGTTTATAATATGCGTTAATTAAGCATTATTTAATATGTAATTGATATGCATGTAATTAACACATTAAAATTTGCAAGCTGAAATTTAACAATTTCATCTACATCTCTCAAAATGTGTATATTAAAGTTGGTCAAAAACATTATCCTTGGGAGAATTACCTTGTATCGGGGTTGCTTTACATTCAGGGATATAAAATACTCTTTAAGTCCACTTATTTCAGAATTCTGTTCATGTCAAGGCATTGTTTAAAAAAAAATTGCTAGAAAGACATTAAAAAGCTAAGAAGAGAGTAAATTAGTGTCCAGAGTAAGTTAATGTCAATCATGTAAACACAATAGGTATATAACCAAGCCATATCTTACCCTGGACAAGGAAAAGATCAGTTCCCTTCATGCAAGGAAGACACGGCAGAGGACGACAGAAGCAGAAATCACTACAGGAATAACCTGGAGCCCGTAAGAAGGGAATTAACTTCCCTTCACTAACAACTATGCTTTGTCTTGAAGGCCCTAGGGAAAAAAAATAAGAAACCAGAATTTTGAGGCTTGGTGAAGCCTGAAAGAGTGATGGTGCCATTGGGGAAACTGAGGAAAGGAGAAAGAGTCAGGAGGTGGGCTGTGTGAGATCTGGTTTGTAGATTTTGAGTTGGAAGTCATTGCAGAACATCCGAGAGGTCCTGAGAAAGAAGTGAGTTGAGCTAAACCGGAGATTCTCAGGCATGGGTGCAAATTAGAATCACCTGCAGAACTTCTAGTGCTTGAGCTCTCTTCTTCTCCAGAGATTCTGATTTGGTTCCTCTAGGGTGAGGCCAGGGCATTTTTTTTTTAAGTGGCCCAGAACGTTGCAAATCTCCTGGATGGAGAGAGAGGTCATTTTCAGGCTATTTATGTGGAGTAATCTTTCCTAGCTTAAGGCACTGCGGTTGATGGCACAGTGAGAGAAGCTCACGTGTGGGTTTTTGTCTCTGCTCTGCCACCTCCTGGATGTCGGAACCTTCAACAAGGTCATCAACCTTACTGAGACTCTTAGCTTTTTCATATAATCTAGATAACATCGTCTATCTGTAAGACTCGTGAGAAGATAGAAGTCTGCTGACTTACTGTATCTACTCAAACGATTTTTGTTCTCCCTTCCTTCTCTTTTTATGTATGGAAGTCTTGAAAATGATATATATATTTTTAAAGATTTTATTTATTTATTTGACAGAGAGACAGCCAGCGAGAGAGGGAACACAAGCAGGGGGAGTGGGAGAGGAAGAAGCAGGCTCCCAGCAGAGGAGCCTGATGTGGGGCTCGATCCCAGAACGCCGGGATCACGCCCTGAGCTGAAGGCAGACGCTTAACGACTGTGTTACTCAGGCGCCCCTTGAAAATGATATTTTTTAAAGCCATTTGGATAGTTGCTGATTTGTAGTATGTACTTTGCTTTAAAAACAGTTATTGACTAAGTAAGTTCTGTGCTGATTGAGTCGCATATCCTATTTACTGGGTGCTGTAGAGGTAGTAATTGTGCTGATTAATAGAGCTTGTGATAGATGACGTACATTTAAACTTCTAAGATGGACAGTAATTGCTTGCATAAAACAGTGGAAAATGCTTCCTGTCCATGCCTACAAATCCAGACGGACCGTGGAACTTATTTTTAAAACGTGCATGTATAATCTACACTTATATTAAACATGCAGCACATACATAGCTCTGTGGTCTTCATCTGTATCTGTGAAGACTCATGTGTCCTTCATTTCCTTAACAAATCTTCATTTCCTTTTATATACCATGGAACTCAAAATCCTCCATCTTCTAAGTTATGCAGACTCTTTGACAGGAGGGATAATGTCTAAACCAAGAAATAGAGTCTGTGAGCCTCGGTAATAATAATAATAAAAAAGCAACACCCAATGAACTGAACTAGAAAGAAAAATCTAGGGAGACCTTTAAGGTAATTTGTGCTAATGATGTAGTTTGCAAAGCTAGCTGAATTAAACATTTAATCGGCATGCTCTCATTTGGAAATGTTTCTATTGACATTGCTCCCTTGGCAAACACCCATTTTCTCTCAATAGTTAGAATTTATCAACTACAGCACCAGGAAAGAGAGCCAAACACATGTGATCATCCAAAATGCCTTCTTACTGTTATTCAACTTTAAATAATCTACAAAATTATAGGAAAGCGTCCAAATGTTTGCTATGGTCCGAATGTTTGTATCCTCCCAAAATTCATATGTTGAAATCCTCACGCCCAACATGGTGGTGTTGGGAGGGAGGTCTTTGGGAGGTGTTAGGTCATAAAGGTGGAGCCCTCCTGAACACGATTAGTGCCCTTATAAAGGAGACTTGACAGAGCTCCCTCACCTCTTCTACCACGTTGAGGACACAGCAAGAAGACGGCCATTTATTTATGAACCGGGAAGCAGGCCCTCACCAGACACACACCAGACTATCCAGGCACCCTGGCTTTGGACTTCCAGCCTCCAGAATTGTGAACAATAATTTTCTCTTGTTTTTAAGCTGCCTGGTCTATGGCATTTTGTCATAGCAACCCAAACAGGCTGAGACATGATAGTCATTATCATTATTATTATGGTTTTCAAACTTGACCTCCAACTCTTCATTTTCCCCCACTGTCTTGAGTTCCAAAGAAGCAGAACTAGAGATAAAGGTTCATATAAAATTGATTTATTAAGAGAATGAATATTGGGAGGCACTTCTTCATGGGTCTCTCATATTTCAACTTGTTTTATCAGCACTAGCTTGTTCTGAACTATCTTTTCACGGTTATTTAGTTAATAAAGGGCCTTAGAAGTTAGAGATAATGCCTCCTTCCTAAGTAAAAGATCAGTTTGTTTATTGTATAACATAATAAAGATAACATTTGCTCCTGGGACAAAGGTCAGATACGTTTGCTTATTTGCCAGCATAAAAGATTGAAGTTCCCTAAGCTCAAGGTTTCTCTCCTATAATGTGACCTACTGTGTGAGTGCCAATGGCTCTCTGGGCTTCATTCTATGGGAATTAGGGCGTAGGGAACCAATGTTAAAATGGAGATACTCTGGCTACTGCTATTGCTCTGTATCATAAGCTGTCCTTTGTCGCTGACACAGCAGTCTCCTATCTTCCAGGACCCATGAACAGTAGCAGGTGGCCTGGCTAGCTTGCAAGGAGGGTAAAATCTCGGACCCCTCACAGTTGTTGACAGTTTTAGCAGGAAGGATGGGGTGCTGATAGGGACGTGATTTTTGAAAGAGGAAGAACGAGAATTTCTTGAGTCACTTAACAAAATTTGAAGGAAGTCCATGGAAACCTGTAGTGAATATTTTAGCCAAATTTTGTGCTCAACCAGGCAATAGGTGGTCCTCAATTGTAGTGTCTATTAATGAGGATGAATGGGGAAGGTGGTTGTAGGTCAACTATTAGGAAGTAATTTCAACACAGCTGTCAGAATGGTACCTCGAATGTTGCAAACATCCCTCTGGGTAGAGGGGCTTCCTTACCAATCTGGAGATCAGCCTCACATCCACACCTTTGTAACAACCAGTATAAAGGAGGGTGGCAGGAATTTCTACACTCTACAGACAACAGTTACAAAGATGTAGATGGTGAAAAGAGAAAAAATTTCAAGGGCAGAAACAAGTGAATTGTTAAAATTTGGGCTGCTAAGCTTGACCCATGAGAATGGGACATGTAGCGTGGCCAAATGGAAACAGGGCAGCCATCTTGTGACTCAGCCCTTCCTGCTGTTCCTGTCAACATTAGAGCTATTCAGAGATAAGAAGTCGTAAATTCTTTTGCAGTAGGTCGTGGCTTCAATGAGGGAACACTGACCCTCTTGGGGAGATTGATCTCATAAAAAAAAAAATAAATAAAAACTCTCACAGGAAACTACAGACGTGGCATCGGCTAGTAATTGAGCTCCTACCACTCGGGAATGGGTCTACACTGCTGATGAACATGACTCTCTGGTGTATGAGAGACTGACACGAAGAATTCTAGGTAAATTTTGTCATCAGCCCTCCTTCCAGAAAAACTTCCTTAGCCTTATGTTAAAAACAGGTGAAAAATTAAGAGATGTTACAGAGGCAACAAGCAGTAAATACCTTGAATTAAGGTTGAGCCCTTTCAAAAGTTGTCACTGCAGGAGTCAAGCCCAAGCCAGCAAGCACGTGTGAACTCTACAGCCCCAACTGGGAAACAACATGGCTGTGGCTGTGCAATCCAGGGGCCCCCACAGCCGAAACTGATGGCATTGGTAGTGATGAGCTTGCTGATTGATACAGGGCTTTATGTGGACTGAAAATATTGGGGCTTCCTCTGGTTGAGACTTGCTCCTCTCCTGTGCTGGCTGAAACCGAAAGTGAACCCACCTTGCTTACACAGCTGCTCTGATCCCATCCTCCCCTGTATTCCAACCTCAGCTGCCCTAAGGATGTCTTAAGGTGACCAAAGGCCATATGCATATGTATGCGTATGTAGGAAGGGAGGAGAAGATCTGAAAGTTTTATGGCTCTGTAGGATGCAGGTACCCAAGTCACCATGCATCTCTTGGTGAGGGAGGACTCCTGGATTCAGCTAATGAGTGGGGTTTAGGCAGAGCTCACAGTGGGGAGCCTTGTGGGAAGAGTCCTTTGGGCTGATTGGCTGCACTGTTGTCGTGGCTGAATGTATTCTCAGCGTTGGTGCTTGTTGTGCTTGTTTTGTGAATGCTCACAAGTGCCAAGCAGATTCTTCTGAGTGAGAAGAACCGCATGTGGAGAAGTTCTCGTGCCTTCGGGACCTCACAGCTTTAGTGAGTCCTTTGAGCTACAAATCTTCGACTAGTCATTTTGATGATTTGAGTCTCTGGTAAAGGAAGGTGGTCTCCACTTGGAGATGCCCTGTACGGTTTTGGACTTGTTACCTCCCTGATATAACTGCTGGGTGCACCTCTTTTGAGGAGCCATCAGCTTGCTGGTGGCATCTTGTCAAAGCTGCGTGCCTAACCCACAGAGGTCTTGTGATTCTCAGCCTCATGTTCTTATTTTGGGTAGGACAACATGGAGCTCAATGACTGACAAGGCAGGAAGGGTTAAACAAGTCCCACTTTCAAATGAAAATGAAGCGTGAAGCCAGCTTGACACCAGGCAGTCCCTTCAAAGTAAGAACTTGGCTCAATTATTCCACCTGAGCTAGGAACCCTAAGGGCTACCAGCCTGCCGGGAGGCCACCTTGGAGACACTGTCACCAGCAATCTGAACACCTTTTTCCCCAGGCTGCCATCTGTGCCCTCAGGACTACACTTACCTGGAAGGCAGATACGAACTTCCCTCCCCCTCCCAAAACCTGGTGATTTAAGAATTCTTTAAGTGTGTAAGACAACATAACAAATGGATCATATAGTCCTCAGAAAACTAAAGATGTCTTTCTACAATGAGACTCCTTTGTTACGGGGCCCGGGTGGGGGGAGATCAATGGGAAAACTGAGTCATTATTTTTGTGTACCCTGAAGGAGTTATCCCTGCAATAGGAACCATCCAGTTAGAAAAGGCAATAAAAATCTGTCCCTGACTGCTGCTGAAGTGATCAAGGACAATATGTTGGTTTTTGAAGGCATTCAAATGGGTCTCAACTAACTGGCCAGAGCTGTCAGGGGTAGTAGAACTGCCCTAGACCTCCTCCTGGGGGCCAGTGCAGAGTCCATGCAATTGCTAATGTATCCTGTGTATCAGAATGAATGCCTCAGGCAAAGTGGAAGGGTCACTATGGAAATGAAGGAGAGAACTCTTGACTTTCTAGGTTGGAAGCCTATAGTTTATGAGATTTATTCAGCTGCTTGAGTCTGAGACTCGGGCTGCGGTTGGGATCAATATTGCAGGTTGGCCTTACCCTGGAGTACTATTAGCCTTAGCCCATATGAAGCAAGGTGAACAGTTTGGTGCCCACGTCTGTAAGTCAGGCCAATCAAAGTCATTGACGTAGTATAATGGTGGATAACTTCTTTCAGACACCAAGAAGATGTAGAAATAAGAGTAGAATACCGCTGAATGACAACATTCTCAGGTCTGTCGTGTTTCTGTATGCTCTGTGGTCAGAGGAATTGGTTGCCTGTGTTCTGGATCACCTTGTCAAGGATGTCTGCATGGCGATCCACTTGGGAAGATAGAGATAGTAGAGCCTGTGCGCTAAGGACAGGTTTGCTCACTTCCTGCTATCAAAGGTTCAACATCCCTAAGTTCAGTGAGTTTCTCCTGCAATGAGACTCCTGGCCAAGTCATCATTTGGTCCTCTGGGTGCAGGGACTGGGGAACCAATGCCATAAAGATGCCTCTGGCTACTAGCTTGCTGTGTGTGAGAAATTGTCCCTTGTCTCTGATCCAGGCACTCCTCTTCCAATATCCATGAAACTGTGGCAGGCTACCTTGTTGACTCTGGCACATCTCCAGCCCTCCCCAGTTCTTTACAGCGCTCTCAGGAGAAACCTGCTGGGGAAAGAGAGCAGCCAGATGGGGAAGAAGGAGTAGCTAAGCAATGCAGTGGCTTCAAAGGAAGTCAGTGCTTACTCTCATCAAATAGGGAAACACCGGAGTTTAAATTAAACCTCAAGTCTATCCTACTAGAGGTGAGAGGGGGTGTTTCGTAATCCCCCCCCCACCTCAGGCTGTCATTGACCCTGGGCCCCCCTGGGGTGATAGTGGGGGAGGGCATACCACCCAGACACGTCCTAACAAAGAAGCTCTGAACGCAGAGAAACCATCCTCCAGAGCCTGCTGGAGTCTGGATTAGCAGCACCCACTGCAGCCTGCAAAGAAGACCCCTGGGGCACACACCGCATATGCCACACCCGTATTCGTTAAATGCCTCCATTGTGGAAGGTAGTGTTCTATGGAGGGTCTAGGTTGAACCAAAGCTGTGCTCAGAAGCACTTCTGGATGAGTATCATGGCCAGAGACAAAAACAAGCCAAGGAAAACAGCGCTGGCTCCGCGGCTGGACAGCAGCCCGCACAGACAGTCAGGTTGGCCGAAGGGGAGAACTAGAGAAATGTGAGGATTTCTTTTCCTGCCTGTACTTTGTTATCTTACTTCTTTCCCCCTTTAAAACTTAGTCCCTGCAAACCGCCAAGGGGGAAATATGGCCTTTCTAGACATTTGGAAAAAGGCCAAGAAATAACTTTAAAAAATCTTTTCTAACTACATCAAATACTAATAAATTGCTTGGGTGAACTGGAGTGTCATTTCTGCAGGGGTGTTTTGTTGTGTTAGACAGAAGTTAAAAAAAGAAAAAAAAAGACATAAAATGAAAGGTAGAAAGGGATAAATAGATGTTCAGAGAAACAGGGTTGTTGTTTTTTTTAAATATCTTCAGAGCTATTCTGGGCTACTCCTCCCCTAAATTAATAAATCATCCCCCTCCCCGAATACAAATAGCATCACTGGAGAACAGCCGACACACACGCCCAGTACTACATACCTTTGTCCAAATAACTCTTGTCGAGCAGGAAGCTGCTCTCCCATCACACTGGCACCTCGGAATTCAACTTCAGCGATTGCAGGGCAGAATAATGACCGTGTCCATTGCACACAGCCTGTGGCAGGTGCCTTCACAGTTGAACGGCTTGATACAGCAAGAGCCACTCGGTACTTTGGATCTGTTTTGATGCAGCTTTATAATCTTTGTCCACACCGGTCCAGCAAAATACAATCTAGACAAGACTAGCGACTGTGGACGAAATGAAGAGGAGCGTGGGCAGTTAGAGCCACATCCAGGAATGTAAATCCGGAATTAGATCGGATGGACATCACTGAGGAAAAGTCTAGAGAGACACCTCGGAGAATTGCTCACCCTTAAAAAGAACAGCCCGAGTTGCAGAACACTAGGGAACATTCTGAGCAACGACAAAGCTGATGGTCTTATTTATTGACTCACCTCCTTGCAAGGTCGGCTTTGGCATTTTTTATTTGTCTGCACTATTCTTTTTCTTCATCATTTCTTGGCAGAAATGAGGAAAGATGGTAATAGCTTGAGAGAAGGAAGGCACATTATCGGAAATATTAAGCAGATTGATAGGGCTGGTATGTGGTGGTGTGTTACAAATAGAGCACCCCGAATTGGACGGTGTGTTATAGGAGAACCTGGCCGATGCCATGTTTTTTTGAATGGATTTAAAATATTTGCTTGCTCTCCTTTCTGGATACATTTTATTTGGGTGTTTGTTGGCCCTACAGTGGTTCTCAGCAGTTATTAAAGATGTTTCCATGAGAGCTTGCTCGTGATGTATTACCACAGACCTTCTTTATGCATTTCTTTTATTTCCTTTTTTTTTAAAAGATTTTATTTATTAATTTGACAGAGATAGAGACAGCCAGCGAGAGAGGGAACACAAACAGGGGGAGTGGGAGAGGAAGAAGCAGGCTCTTAGCACAGAAGCCTGATGTGGGGCTCGATCCCAGAACGCTGGGATCATGCCCTGAGCTGATATATACACTCTTCAGCAAGCATTTTTACCATTTCTTTGTTTTGCAATATTACGTAGAGATGGAAAAGTACCTCTATTTTTAGTTTTACAAATATTCATAAATTGAAAATTCATGGAAACCCATTGAGGTCATGAGAAAGAACACTGGCACTATATCCCCAGAAAATCAAGCCTCTGCACTCCCTGCAGTCAGTCACTCCCTGCCCCACCCCCTATGCGTCATCACCCTTCGGAAGTTTGTGATAATAATATCCTTACCTTTCTTTATGATTTTACTTAATTTGTAATTTTAATGGCATTCATAAAACAATAGTTTTACATGTTTCCGAACCTTATATTAACAAAATCACACTACATGCATGCTTTTGCGTCTTGTTTCCTTAGCGTAGCCTCAAGTTTGCAGAATTCATCCTCGTTCACGATTGTAGGGGTAGTTCACTCATTTGCCTGGTTACAGTCATGTTATGGCTACCCGACGATTTAGATACGCATATGTCCATAGACTCGTGGGTGGCGTTCAGGGTGGTAACAATGCCGCAGGTATTCTAGCGCGTAGTTACGTGAGATTCTTCGGGTATACACCTTGGAATGGATTTGCGAGATCACAGCATGATTCTTCTAATGTGTTAGTTAACACCAATCTGTTTTCCAACACCGTTGTACGAATCGACCTTCCCACCAGCTCTAAGTGAGAACTGTTGCCGTTCTACATCCTCACCAATACAGAACTATGTCAATTTTTAAGCTATTTATTGAGAAAAACATATATATACAAAAATATACGAATCATAAGTATATAGCTCATGAATGATCAATAGTAAACACAACTAGGTAACTAGCACACAGGTCAAGAAATAGGACATTACCAACACCTCAGAAAATCTCCTTCCTGCCCTCCTTCCCAAATACTAGCCCTCCCTTCCCTTCTTCCCAATGGTAATTATTAACTGGACTTCTGACACTATAGGTTTGCCTGATTTTGACCTTCATATAAATGGAATCTTGTAGTATGTATGTGTGTTGTCTCTGACGTTATTCACTCAAAAGTATGTAAATGAGAATCTTCCATGTCACTGAATGTGACATTCATTTGGTCTATTTACTCTATAGTATTCTGATATTTGAATAAACCACTATTTATTTATCCAATCTGCTTTTTTTTTTTTTTGCTTTACTTCCTTTTTTACTTTTTTTTTTTATTAACAGTTGTGAGTGTGTGTTTTTTTTATTTGAGTGTAGTTGACACACAGTGTTACATTAGTTTCAGGTGTACAATGGAGAGACTCAACTTCTCTACATGTTATACCAATGGATAAGAAAGACATGGTGTGGAATATCGAATAGTGGACTATTATAGAATATTACACAACCGTAGAAAAGGATGAGATTGTGCCATTTGCGACAACATGGGTGGACCTAGAGGGCCTTATATTAAGTGAAATAAGTCAGACTGAAAAAGAAAAATATCATACAATTTTACTCTTATGTGGTATCCAATCTGCTTTTGATAGATATTTGGATTATTTCCCCCTTTTGTCTATTGCAAAGCATGTCGCTATAAACATTTCTGTACATGTCTTTGGGAATATATTTGCATCTGTTTCTATTGGGCATATTCATACTTAGTGGGTAGAAATGCTGGGCCATAGGCTATGCATATGATTAAACTCAATGGTTAATTCCATAGAGATTTTCAAAGTAGTTTCACCAACTTACATTTTCATCAGCGGAGTATGGGGGGTTCCCGTTGCTCAACAGCTCATGTCTTAGTGTCAGTCTTTTAATTACAGTCAGTCTGATAGACACGATATCTTTAATTTTCATTTCCCTGCTTGCTACTTAGGTTTCATATCTTTTCTTTTTTTTTTTTCTTAAAGATTTTATTTATTTATTCGACAGAGATAGAGACAGCCAGCGAGAGAGGGAACACAAGCAGGGGGAGTGGGAGAGGAAGAAGCAGGCTCATAGCAGAGGAGCCTGATGTGGGGCTCGATCCCATAACGCCAGGATCACGCCCTGAGCCGAAGGCAGACGCTTAACCTCTGTGCCACCCAGGCGTCCCTCATATCTTTTCATACATTTATTAGCCATTCAAATATTTCTTATATGAAAGGTCTGTTCAACTTTCTTGACCACTTTTCTATTGGGTTGCCTGCCTTTCACAGATCTCTAAGAGTTTTTAATGTATTCAGAATATGATCCTCTTTTATATATGGCTACCTTCATTTTGCTAATATTTTATTTAGGATTGTTTCATTTATGTTAATAAAATTAGCCTGTAATTTTTCTTTCTTTTATAGTTCTTTCCAAGTTTTAGTATCAAAGTTATGCTGGACTCATAAAGTAAGTTGGGGTGTATTTCTTCTTTTTTCTTCACTCTGGAAAACTTTGTATAAAATTGGTAATATTTCTTCCTTACATTGTTTGAAAAAATTCACCCATGAAGACAAATGTAAATGTGCCTAGAGTGCGTTTGTGAGAAGTTCTAAGTTTTGCACCCAACTTCTTCAATAGATACAGGACTATGCAGATTTTCTATTAATTCTTATGTTCACTTTAATAAGCTGTATTTTCTAAGAACTTTACATTTTATCTTAATTTCAAATTTTTGAGATATGTTTGTTTGTAATAAGCTGTTTAAAATTTTTGATGCTTTTCAAAACATGAAAAGATACTCTTTTTTTAAATTCCTGATATTAGTTATTTGTGGCTTTTTCATTTTCATTCGAATTGTTATATCTTCCTGGTGAGCTGATCATCATAAACGATCTTTCTTTTTATACAGGAGTGATTTCCCCATAAAGACTACTTTGACATTAATATACTTGCTTTTTTTCCGTTAGTGTTTGCATGGGACATCTTTTTTTCATCCTCGTACCACCAAACTTCCTGTATCTTCAATTTTAAATGTCAAATTGTAAAGAGGAAATAATTGGATTTAGTTCTTTAATCCACATGGCAAACTTTGTCTTTTACTAGAAGACTGTATCAATTTAAAATTAATGTTATTACTGATATTTGGGGGTTTAAAGATAGCTCCTTACAATCACTGAATTTATTATCCTTACTCTCCTCTCTACATTTGCAGTTCATAATGCTCCTCAAAACTTATTTTTATTTGATCCGTGAGCTGTAAGACAATAATCATTAGAAAGAAATAAAGAGTAGAAGTTGAAGCCTCAGATGAGCAAAAAATAGTATGGTCTGGGCAAATTATGTCTCAGAACACTGAAATTACTTTTAAAAAGATACATGAGACATTGCCAATGTTTTCTGAAAACCTATGAAGAAAAGAGGAAGTGCTAACGGTATGTGACTACATATGGTTTTGATTCTTCGAAAGAAGAAAGTAGATTATTTTGCATCTGACAGCCATCTTAAGGAAAATCCTAAAATTAATGTCTTAGAAAGAATAGTTTGTGAGGCAATCTTTAGAAAAAGGAATGGTGATTACCAACCTACAATGTGTTGATTTAAAATTCACATATGATTATCTACATTTTCTTTTTCTGAAAGGATTACTAGACCGTTGGAGCAGAAGGTGATAGATATAATGGCTCTGGAACTCAACAAGCCATTTGACATAATATACAGTGGACATGCTGGGGAAATTTGGGTTGGATAAGATTACAACTGAGCCCATTTGAACTGATGAATCAATGGTTGCTAAAAGCACTGATTGATTTTCTTGGCCGCATCTGGTTCATGATTTTAAGCAATAGGATGCTTATAAAATTTGTGAGTGACATGAAGCTATGAGAGGGGAAATATGCATTGAGTGACGGAATATGGTCTCAGAAGGATCCTTTAGGCTACCCTTCCATATTTAGGGTGGATAAATAGAAGGTCAGGAACTTGAATCCAAATATAAAATTGTTTTGAGACCAGGCTTAACAGTGGTATGTGTGAAAAGGGTTTTAAACCCTTTAGATTAAAGTTGAGAGCAAGTTCAGTACGAGGCAACAGTGCAATGGAGCTTCCAGAAAGTCTATGTGGCTACTATCATAAAAGTATTATATATCAAAGAGAGAATGGCATTGGTCAGAGATACTTGAGATATCAAGTCCCCCCCCACCCCAGTAATTTTACAACACCTACTGAAATGTGGTATCTCATCAGAAATTCTAGAAACCAGATTCTTCACAAAGCAATGGAAAACTCCAAAGACAACAGAAATTCCAAAGTGAAAGAATGTAACTTGGCAATTTTCCTTGATGAATGGTGATGGTTTGGGTATTTGGAATACTGTCATCAAAGACCAGTTGTTGGTATGCGAGGGCAAGATCAAATTTTACAAAGGCCTCCCTACTCCCCCCGGGTGAAATCCATAGAAAGTTGCTGAGCCAACAGTAAGCTGTGGGAAACTGCATAAAAAGGGTAGGGACTATGTAAGTGCTTCATGGACAGTGCACTTGAACTCTACGTGACTTCCGTTTCCATTAGGCACTATTGGCACCTATGTAAAAGGCTCAAGAGCACAGTTACGAGTTTAGTCCTTAGCAAAGTTTTTCTTTGTTGTTTTCCCCTCCCTCAGAGAAGTTTTTCTCAAAAGGAGATTCATAGACCATTTGTTCCCCAAGAACCAGGACAGTAGTGATTATGGTCAAATAAGCAGGCATGCTTAGTTAACAGCATTTTAAAAAGAATTTTTTTATATTGAAATGTTGTTATCAAGTAACAAAAGAACACAATGTTTCAAAATCAGATGCTTCCACAAACTTAAATAAAAATCGTGGTACCTCATCCCCTTCTTTTCATACCCCATTCTCTTTATGTGAGACCCAACTTTTGTTATTTTTTAACCTCTCTAGAAACTTTTAGGAAGTTCTTTTTGTTCCCTGAATTTTGAAACTTCATATCGTTCTGTTATATTGTGTTTTTTCTCCCAACGAATGCACATTCTGCTTTACGACTTGCAAAATTTTGATGCCTTTAACTAACATTTTAACAGCAATTAAGGATGGAGCAGATATAAGTGTACGTGTGTTGGATCCACTTGGTTTTCTAAACATTTTCTTCACTGCAGGACTTCTCAGAACCTAAAAAATGTGAAAATCTTTGTGGATATCTGAGGAGGGATATACTTTGCAGTATTTTTATATTGGTTCGCTTTGCTGCAGTACCAAGCCACTGCTCAATTTCAGCAGCTTACAACACAGCAAAGGCCTCTTTTACAGACATGTGAGTAGATGCACCGTAACGCAGCTCTGATCCACACGTCTACTCATCCCAGGACTTGCGCTGAAAGAATAGACATGGCCTAGAACATGCTATTTTTGTAGCAGATATGAGAGCAAGGAGGCTAGCGGAAACTTCCAAGGCATCTTGGAGCTCTCTGCTTGGATGCTTACATTCCATTGGCCAAAGAATGTCACAGCCCAAGCCAAAGGCTATGGGGCAAGAAATGTCTCCCCCAGAAAACACTATGAATCACACAGAGATTAGCAGGGTGCATGCTTCTCTTAGAAGGAAGAAGAGAGTAGATAATTGAGAATAAAAGTATCTATCAACATATCACAAACATGCTTGACCATGGAACACCCCCCCTCTTTTATAACAACTACTAACATTTCATAGGATAAATGTTTCGGGGAACACAATTTGGAAGAATGAAGTTCTATTGATCAGGAAATAGAGTGATGTCAAGGGAAAAACCTCAGTTTGAAAGCCAAACTACATTTTGACAAATAGTCTATCACTTGCTTATGTGTGTGGCTTTGGGAAAGTTGATCTCTGAAGCTCTTTCCTCATTTGTAAAATGGATATAATAATATGAACTCCTCAGCTTTGATGAGAAGATTAGATATGAGATTTCCTTGATGTGAAGGGTCTGGTGTGTCACCGTATGTCATTGGTAAATATTTATTGAATAAATGAATGAGTGGCTGAATGAATGTGTGAATGAATAAAAGCTCTTAAGCGAAGTGGTATAAAGGCTCGGTTCAGTTGAATTGGGGCTGGCTTTCTCATTTTAAGCTTCTAATGTCTTGGAAAATTTTTTGAGTAACTTGTACCTGAATCATAGTAATTACACCATTTTAATAGTGTGAGTGAGTGCTTTTTAACACAATTTCTTCCCTAGAAACTTTTGCATTGTTCTTCTTGCCAAATTTATATTTTAAGCCTGAGTCTGCAGGCACAGTGTTAGTATACACTGTTCCCTACATGATCAGAAGGACCCGGGAGGCAGGAATTTCCTGTGTTCCCATGTTACACTGATGGCACATGTTCTCAGCTATATGTTATGGACATTTAGAAGCTCTTTCTTCCATTCTGAGCCATGTTGTGAATATACTATTGCTAGTATGGGTTCATTTTATTAGATGGTTGTAAATAATAAATTTCCTCCACCAAGACATGGCTTTGAAGAAATTCACCATGAACTCCAGATACAAAGATACATCCCATAATATATCACCTAAAAAGTGCTTTTACCTCCATAAAAAGAAGTTGAATGAGAAAGATAATCGTGTAAATAATTAAATGACATACAAGTCAGAACAAAATAAGAACTAGAACAAAGCCAAAAACAAACAAGTCATCAGAATATCAGTATGAAAACAGATCTTTTGGCTATATATAATCTAACTGGAATTGCCTTTACAAAATTGTCATTTCTTTTTATCAGATGTTTGGCTCTGAATCATTTTCAATCATGTTGTTGAAAAATGTACCTTTAATTATTTCAGAAGTCTTTCCAATGCCCTAGTTTTAGATGATGGACCCATGGTGAGACATTGTGTCATGGGAAATATTTGCACTTCGTGAATTGTCACCAGTACATTGCATCTGGCTGAGAACACTCTATTGTGTTTTCTTCCAGACAGAGTGAGAGCCACTGCTTTACATGGCTTTCAGGAGGCTGACTGACTAACCCCATGTTCATCTAGATACCCATGTCGTTTACAGTACATGGTCTTTGGGGGTTCTCTGGAAGAAATCACATTAATAGTTAATTACTAGTACTGGTAATTTTTTTTTTAAACTTATTATTATTGTAAGTCAAGATTTCCTTGAGTGGGGGGAGGGGAGGGAAAGGCAAAGAGACTGTAAAGGCTTAATAAAAATTTTCTTTCGTTGTGACATAATTATTCTAGTGTAATTCTGTAGATCACTGAAGCACGCCACCCAGAAACTCAAAAGGATTGAGAAACGCTAACGTTAAATCACACATTTCTTTGTGTATGTGCATAATAGATCCTCCCACCTTAAATGAAATGGGAAAAAATCTGAATGGGGTTTGTCTTTCTGAAAGAATTTTGAGGTGCTCTTTATCACTTTATAGGGAAAAATTAACAGTGAAATGAAAATATCCACAGGATCTAATACCAAGGGAATCTGTCCTCCCATGGATTGCCTCTGAAACTTTTGTAAGGAAGAAAATGATGCAGAGTGACTCACTAAATTAATAGGTGGAAGAACTGGCTTTCTGGAAAAGAATGAGTAAGGAAGACTTAACAGACTGTAAGAACACAAGAAGGTATTTTTCAGGTCAAGCTATCTGGTATCCTAAAATAGATGTTCCACTGTTAAATCAGGAAGAAATGGACCAATTTTTAAAGCTTTAAGGGTCTAGTCAATGGAATTCATTAGAATATTCTTTGGTGTCCATTTGGAGACTCCGCCTTCCTGTCATCAGCTGCCTGGCTCATGCTTCATAGCACCTTTCATCAAATGGAGAACATAATCTGGGTTTTCA
This sequence comes from Ursus maritimus, assembly GCF_017311325.1. Classification (NCBI taxonomy): domain Eukaryota; kingdom Metazoa; phylum Chordata; class Mammalia; order Carnivora; family Ursidae; genus Ursus; species Ursus maritimus. Next base: position 18,252,444 of record NW_024423344.1, read on the forward strand.
TCAAAGCAAAGGGCCTGGAAGAACTAAGTAGGAAATAATAGTTTGTAGCTTATCTTTCATCAGAGGACCTCAAACACTTTCTGTACATGATCTTTTTTCATCTTTTCCTAAGTTCTTGCCAGGTTTAAGATAATAAATACTTAATAGTTATGGAACTTGTGGTCTATGCTTGATTTCCTTGACCCCGAGATCTGACGACTAGGAAACAGTTAACATACAGTGGAACAAATGTAGAATTATAAAGTCATGTGTGAGAGTAGAAACAGACTTTGTTTGATGATGAACCTGTTTCCTTTGCAATACTTGATCTTCCACTACTTTCATGAAAGTGATTTTGGGCTACAAATTACAAGTGTACGTGTTCAGTGTCCATCTCAGAGGATCCTCAATACCCATTTATGCTCAAGGTCTTTAAGAGAAATTGTCATGTGCTTCTTCAGATGCCCATCTAAATGTCTCAAAGAAAATTTCATGGAAATTGTAAACTCCGAGTCTCTCTTTTATAAAGGAACTCTTTGAATCAGAGGTGATTTTTCCATCAGAATTTAGGCTTATGTACTACTTGTTTTTAATATCTCAAGCTTCATATCTTTCCTTACATCCATGTCCAAAATGTTAACAAAGGAAACTTCTTTGGAAGTGTGCTTTGGACTTGAGCTTACTGCAGAGTGCAGAACCAGGAGTGTTTCTCAAAAGCAGAGATACATTTGAAAAACAATATAAAAATGGACAATGACTGGTCCGTATGTAAAAATAGAACTCTGACCCACAAACTGCAGCTACCTGCCTAGGAAGCCAAGTCCCTTCACTACAAGGCATACCCCAGGAGGCCAGCCTGCCATGCATAATACAGGAAGCCAGATTGCCACCTCTAGGGACAATCCAGGAAGTTGCACAACTTTTGTAATACTCAGCCTCAAATGACCATGATCTAATTAATAATTGACAGCTTCTCTCGTTTTTGTCCCCTCTCCCAGCTTAGGACCAACCAGAGAAAGCCAGATGTGCACCTTAACCAATCACACAGAATGCTCTGCTTCTCTTTCACCTTCCCTTTGCCAACAACCTCCAAGCAGGGCACACCGGCTCCCTTCCTGCTTCCTTCCCTTTTGCTGCCATACAGCTCTCTCACTCCTCTCTCTGCCTTTGAATCTCTGCCAAATACAAGTGATGGAGGCTGACTCCTTTGCGTAGCAAGCCCTGAATAAATAGCCTTCGCTTTTCTCATTTAATTGGCCTTTGTTTACTTGCACACGTTTAACTTCTAAGAGAAGTATGACAACTTGTTCAAGCTCTCTGGGGCTAGTGAATGTAGTGAGAATGAAAAAGTCAGGGGAATATTGAAGTGTTCTATTACCAAAATTAGCAAATATTTAGAGCTGATATTGCAAAAATAACACTGACAACTAAAGAACTGGCCTGTCTTTTCAAATGATTTGCTCTTCCCAAATAGGCCTGATTGAATGAGGTCAGGATAACACGGCATTGTCCAGAAGAGACAAAGTTGTTACAGCTTAAAACAGCGAGGCATGCATACTATGACAGACAGGCAGTTGTGGTGCACCGTTTCCTGCAGGAATGCATAATTACAACAAAATCTGTTGCCAAAACAGAACGGCTGGAATATGAACACAAGAGGTTTAAGTTTCACGCTTAGGCCTATAATGTTAGTAAACCGGGAAAGAGGCTGCCTTGTCTGTAATACTTCTCTGTAATTTTATATTGAACCCTCCAAGCAAGGATTAAAGGGCTAAGGTTGCAATAATAGAGATGAAATAAATAAAAAAAAAACCAAAGGATGTTTAAAATAATGACGATAGAGGTCTAATAATATGAATGTATGTCTCTCACCAAGAAGCCTGTGATTAGCTATGACACTTTAGAAACGGAGGTCACAGGGGAACCAGAAAAGGTAGAAAGGCCATTGTTGTACAATATTTCAGGGAAGAAAACACGAGAGTACTTCACTTTGGGTCAAAACGATCATACTCACTCCTAGTTATTAGTTAGGATGAATGAATTATTGGAATTAATTATTGCTTGTCAGCTCTCAGTATGTATTTGCTAAATGACTGAATGGCTCCACAATCAAGTCTTGCCTGAAAGGATGAGAGGAGACTTTTCCAACGGTACTGGGTCAAGGAGTCATTGTCAGTGAAGTGCCAAGAACCTACATTTATACTGCTACCTTTTTTTAAAAAACATTTATTTTTGTTTATTGATTCATTGATTGATTGATTTGGACACACAGAGAAAGAAAACACGAGTGTGGGGAAGGGGTAGAAGGAGAGGGAGAAACAGACACCACCTGAGTAGGGAGCCCAATGTGGGGTTCGATCCCAGGACTCTGAGATCATGACCTAACCGAAGGCAGATGCTTAACCAACTGAGCTACCCAGGCACCCCACACTGCTACCTTTTAATGAAAGTGGCCCCGACCCACTATTTTGGGGGGGTCGGCATATGTTGCTTTGATTTCTGATCCCCGCTTTGTTACAACTGATAGCACCAGGTACGTGTGTGTGAGCGGAAGCATCTATATGCAGGGTTGGTACCAGGTAAATGAACACTTCTGGGAAGTCCTCCGTACTCATCGGCTATCGCTGCCATCGTAAACTACCACAGCTTTAGGCAACACCCACTTATTAGCTCAGCATTTCTGTAGCAGGAATCCCTGAACAGTGGGGCTCAGCCGGCTTACTGCACAGGTCTCACGGTGTCGACAGGACGGCATTCAAGGTCCCTGTTTCCTTATTGGCTGTGGGCTGGAGCGTTCCCAGCACGTGGGCTGCCTGCATTCCAAGGTTCACGGTTCCCTTCGTCCATAGGCAGAGCCAGCAAACACAGGTCAAATCTTTTCCCTGCTAATGCATCTTTTCTGTATCCTCTTCCTGCATCTCTCACTGCCATTTCTATGCCCCCCACACGTTCCACTTTTTTTTTTTTAAGATTTATTTATTTATTTATTTGACAGAGATAGAGACAGCCAGCGAGAGAGGGAACACAAGCAGGGGGAGTGGGAGAGGAAGAAGCAGGCTCATAGCGGAGGAGCCCGATGCGGGGCTCGATCCCATAATGCTGGGATCACGCCCTGAGCAGAAGGCAGACGCTTAACCGCTGTACCACCCAGGCGCCCCACCCGTTCCACTTTTAACGGCCCATGTAATTACACTGGGCTCACCTGCTAATCTAGGACAATCTATTTTCAGGTCTGTAATCTTCATCTCATCTGCAAAGTCCCTTTTACCATGGAGGGTAGTGTATCTGAAGTTTCCAGCGACTGGGGCATGGACCTCCCTGGAGGGCCATTATTCTGCCTACCACAACCTTCTCTGAGACCGCCACAGTATAGATATTCTGTACCTGTATCGAGGGGCAGCGCGCCCCTGCCATTGAACTTAGATGAACCAAGGTAAAGCATGTCTCTGGAGCTCTGGTTCTTGTCCCTACAAATGCAGAGCTATTTTTCCAGTGCACTGTGAAAGGTCCCTTTATATGTTCTGGTCAGGAAAGAAATGAAATCCTGGATGCTTAGCTCCTGTTTACGTTCTTGTGTGTCTTTGCAAAACATTTCTGACAATCCTATCTGTAATCTGAACCTGTGTCTATTTCTAGCAGGCCCACTGGATCGTCTGCTATAATATAGAAGGTCACATTGGTGCTGGGTCTTTAAAAATTAGAATATTTGGGGAGAAAATAACATTATTGAGGCCCTTTATGTGTTCAAAACTCTGCGAGGTGCTTCACATGAGTGATCTCACTTAATCCACACAACAGCCTTGTAGGGTGGGTATACTGTGTGTGCATTTTGCAAGTGAGAAAAGGGAGGCTGTGAAAGACCACGTGACAACTACTAAGTGGTGGTGTCAAGGCACAAGCTCCTACTCTAAAGCCAGTGCCCTGTCCTCTTCAAGTTGGAAGAAAATGGGGGAAAGAGGAGAAATCATTATTCCAGAAGATAGCACGGCTAGGTCCAACAACATGTCACTGATGGGGTTCATTTTACTTTTAGCCAGGGAAGGAAGGAGAAACGATGGACCCCAGAGAGCTGGGCCTGACAACGACAGAAGGGACAGAAATAGGAAAATGAGCAGGGACCTGAAGTCTAGATGCACCATGTGTGTCTAAGACTTTTCAATAAATACAAGACTTAGAAAGTCCAAGGATAAGATTTCTTGCAAAACTTGTAAACTCCCAGAACTGCAGCCAGACCAGAAATTCCACAGGCCCAGATCACTGCTTGTTTTCCTCTGATATTTCTACTTTCATTCTCTAGCGTACTCGGGAATGTCTGAAGTTTGGGAGGGGACCTCATTCTCCTATCATCCTTGTCTCCGTCTAGTCAACAAAAGTAAATCTAACATCTCAGAATTTGTTCCAAAAGTAGTAAAATAATGAAGAAAATTCTTCTTGTTCCCTGTCACAATTTGGCAGAAAAGAAATATGTTAGTTAGGATTCTCCAGATAAACAGGGTGTGTCTAGAGAGAGAGAGAGGAGGGAGAGATTAGAAGGAACAGAATCATATGATTGTGGAGACCAGCAAGTTTAAAATCTGAAGGGTGGCCCAATAGGCTAGAGACCCAGGGAAAAATCAGTGTTGCGGTAACGTCTGAAGTCTTGCTCAGGGTGGGATTCTATTCAGGCCCTCAACTGGTTGGTCAAACTCATCCACATTATGGAGGACAATCTGTTTTACTCAAGTCTACCAACTTACATTTAAATCTCATCCAAAAACACTCTCACAGAAACATACAGAGTAATGTTTGACCATATATCTGGGCCCCATGGCCCAGCCAAGTTGACACATAAAATTCACCACCACAGATAGGCAAGTTAGCAGCAATTCATCAACGTCAAGGGCCACACCGTATTTGTGCTTTAAGATCTCTTTTTGTTGGGTGCTTGGTGAAGTAGGTGGAGCTCACAGTATCCACTTGAACTTCTTGAAATGCCTTGTAGAGGAGAAATATTGTGGCCTCTTTCTAAATGGCTGATTCAACATGTCAGAGAATTCTATAACCCTGGGGTTAAGTTAGGAAAAGCTCTGGAGCCTGTACGATTCAATTTGTATTTAGCCATAGTCAATACACCTGCTCCAGAGAATAAAGGATGAGCTATATGAGACAAAAAGCTGAGGAAACTCACATGTTTTCTGAGGCACAGAGGAATGTAGAGGCAAAAAAATACTAAATCACTTGAACACATTTAAGCATTTTCCTATACACATTTCCTGTGCACACATACAAAATCACCTAAAAAATTTCAAGTATTCCTTAGATAAATATACACATTTATTTATGTGTGTGTGTGTGTGTGTGTGTGTGTATACACACACCTCACCTGGAACATTTCTGTATTTAAATAAATATGTATTTACATCTATACATTGAAATATCTTCTTATCATATATTTTAAGTAAAACCCAGCCTCATACTTAATATTGAAAATGCCAGAGGCATTCTCATTGAACTCAAAAGCAAGATAAGGATGTCTACTCTTCGTTAACATGGTTATTTAGCTCTTTTGTAATGGCAGTAACAGATGAGGCAAGAGAAAAAACTTAAGAGATAAAACATTTTAATAGGGAGTACAAATCATCTTTTAGATGATATGACTGTAGGTCTAGAAAGAACTCAAACCAATCAACTGAAAAATTATTCATATACAATAAGGGATTTCGGTAAATGGGTTCAAAATGAGTATATAAAAATCAATAGCCTTGCTAGATATAAGCAGCTATCAACTAGAAAAACTAAAATGGAAGAAAAGAAACTATTTATAAGAGCAACCACAAAGAAACAAATAAACAAGCAAACACTAGGAATAAACCTAACAAGTGATCTGTTCGATCCATAAGAAAAATATTTTAATAGTTCAAAGAGGAGTTGACTATAAAGCAAGGTATACTCTGTTCTTAAGAAGAAGACTAATAATATAAACATATCAATTCCTTCTAAATTAATCTATAAATTATATTTTATCCCACTATAAAATACAAATAGAAAAAATTTAAACTTAACTAATTTTAAAGTTCATGTGAAAAAGTAAACATTCAAGCATATCTAGAACAATCCTAGAAAAGAAAAAAATAAGCAAACTGGGATGTTAAAACATTTTAAAGAAAAAATAAATTAAATATTGTGGTACATAGAAAAAGACTTATCAAGGGAAAAAATGCAGACACAAAAGAATACAAAAAAACATGTTATAAAGTTATAACACGATGAAGGAGGCATTGCATGGAGGTGGGAATAAGAGGAATTCTTCAATAAATAGAGTTCTGACAACTTTATTCTGTGAAAACAGAAGTCCATCTTTTACTACAAATTTTCCAGGTGAATCTAACATTAAATTAAAAAAAGAATAAATTATAAAAGTACTAGAAGAAAACATGGGTGAACTTTTTTATACAATGTAACAATGTTATGTACTATTTTCCAAACCCAAAAAGATTGATAACATTGACTATATTAAGGAAAAAATTGAAAAAAACCTTTCAATATGTATGCTTAACAGAGGTCTCATTTCCTTAATATCCAAGAACTATAAATCAAGAAGAAAAAGGTCCATAATTACATAGAAAATTAGGCAAAAATCTTGACTGGTCCTCAGCAAACTAACAAAACTAAAACTTAAAACTCTAAGGAAAGAACATTATTCTCTTATGAAATTAACAAAAGTCAAAGTTTGCTGAGGCGCTGTGGAGGGAATGGTAACTGGAAGGAATGTGTTGCTGCCCTGCGGGTTTATCATTGGACGTTACGGAGGTCAATTTGAAGACATCTAATAAAATACAAAATGCGTATTGCTTTGACTCAGCAGTTCTATTTCTTGGAAGTTATCCCACACATAGTCTTTCACATGCGCACAAAGACGTACGTTGAAGGATATTTAGTACAACACTGCCTACAAGAGCAAAATGCTTAAGAACAACATAAATATACACCGATAAATATTTTTCAGTCAACTACGGTCACCCACACAATAAAGAACTAGCGCATGTTTTTATTTATTTGTTTACTTGGGGCAGAAGAAGAGAGAGAGAGAATCTCAAGCAGACTCCGAGCTGAGTGCAGAGCCCAAGGGCGTAAGGCTCCATCTCATGACCCTGAGATCAGGACCTGAGCTGAAACCAAGAGTCAGACGGTCAACCGACTGAGCCACCTAAGCATCCCTAACAGATATTTTTTAAAAGTCATTTCTATATGTACTAAAATGGGATGATTTCCAAAATATAAGTGAAAAAAGCAAGACATAGAAAACTGTGTACAACATGCTGCTGTATGTAAAGTAACGGGAATGATAATCTGTATGATTGTCCGGTGTAGGCCTGATGTATCTATAGAAGGATGCTTAGAAAACTGGGTGTAGTGATGAGAAACCAAGGGCTGTGGAACAACATGGGAAGAAATGACTTTCTACTACTGTATATTATTTTGTACCTTTTAAAGTTGTTTACCATGTGTATACATTATCTTTTCTAAATGAATAAAAAATTCAGTGTTATTGGAAATTTTATGGGTAGCCAATTCACAAGATCGAATTGTAAAATAAATGCTATTATAGCAATAGGAGCTACTGGTGATAATATTATGTATTCTGTACACAGCATTTTTGGATAACTAAAGCCTCGATGTAGGAAGCCTTCATATGCATATATGTATATATATATATATTTGATATTTAAAAACTTGAGGGAAAAGGGTCAAGCCAGACATTGCAATTTTTAGACTACGAAGTGTGGGAATGACTTATGACTCATTTATTTCAAAATGAATTGAACCAATTATATGTCAGGAGGTAGAAATGAAAATATAAAGGGACAAAGAAAACCCTTGTTTCCTGCCCTCGAGTCACTTTAAACTTACTAGACAAATGGGTCCAAGATAACAAGAAAGACAACAAAAATTCATAAGCAGGATAGATTAAAATGCCTAGGGGTGCTTCCACTAACACTAAAAGATTAAAGACTAAGAGATGTTTTGTGGAAGTTAAAGTCTTGACTTTCAAGACCTTACTCACTCCCTTATGAAAAACAAACTCTTCCAGCTCCAAGAGCAGTTTTCTGCTACAACCAGTAGTCCTCCCCTACCCCCAAGTGCTCACGTAGTTTCGGGAATATTCGGTTCCAACCTTGCACATAACAAGGATGTACAGCTGTCAAACAGCTAGCAACTTGGCCATGAGACCCAGAAGTTCTCATCAGGCTGTAGAACGTAGGAGGAGTTCCATGAATAGTGTAGAAATGCTTCCTGAAACACTTTCTTTTTTTTTTTTTTAGATTTTATTTATTTATTCGGCAGAGATAGAGACAGCCATCGAGAGAGGGAACACAAGCAGGGGGAGTGGGAGAGGAAGAAGCAGGCTCATAGCGGAGGAGCCTGATGTGGGGCTCGATCCCATAACGCCGGGATCACGCCCTGAGCCGAAGGCAGACGCTTAACCACTGTGCCACCCAGGCGCCCCTGAAACACTTTGTAATCATTACCGAGAACATCTCTTTCGGACTCCAGTTGACTAACGATATTCTGATATGTAATGCAAGTGTGGAGAAAGTTCCAAACCACTGTAGTTTATTTTTATGTATAATCCATCCTTATGGGGGTATTTGTAACTTAGCAGAGCTAAAAGAATTGCTAAAGTAATATTTCCAAAAGTACAATTTTTTGCTACCTTCTACACTGATTTACACTTTCCATTGACTTACACGTATTCTGTTTAGACTTGACAACTAAAAAAACCTACAACTTTGGTTTGAAATTTGGCTTGGAAGGAAGTGCCATCAGCAGCTCATTTAGAATTTGAGGTTATTTTCCAAACATTCGAAAAGATTCAAATATAATCACCTCAGATGTGTGGATCAGGGGTCAGCAACCTATGGCCTGTGAATCAAATCTGGCCCACCAGCCGATTTTGTAAATAAAATTTTTTGGAGCACAGCCGTATCTTTTGCTTACATGTTGCCTGCGGTGGCTTTCACAGTGTAACAGCCAAGTGGAGCAGTTGCCATGGAGACCATAAGACCCACAGCCTAAAATATTTACTGTCTCGTCCTTTAAAAAAAGTTTGCTGACCCGTAATTGAAATTCATGCAGTTAGAGCCCAAAACATCCAGAAAATCTTTATTCTTAATGGTGTGACCATATCAACAGTAACAAAGATTCTCCGTCCCATAGTAGCTAAGGATTTAAAGCTGGACAGGCTTGGGTTTCCATCCTGCCTATAATGTTCTTGCGTATTTTAGTCGAGTTACTCATTCTCCTGGTGCCTATTTTCTTATCTGTAATACAAGGACAATAATACACATAGTGCAAGATTGTTGTGAGAACCATATAACTCATACCATTTATAATAGTCAGGAGGTAAGGCAAAGAGGCCAATGGTAAGAACCCAATTACTATCTCAAAGAACATACCTTTTTGAGCATTTGATGATTTACTGGGCTTAAGACAACACCGATTTTATTATATCACAGTTCTGTGGCTAAGGGATTCAGGCAGGGCTCAGGGGAGTGACTCCATCGTTCCGTATGGTACTGACCAGGTGGGCTGGTCTGGAGGTTTCTGGTACTTTCACTCCCATGTGACTTCATAAGCTGGGCTCTGCTTGGTTGGTCAACTAGAGCACCCATATGTGACCTCTCAAGCCTGGCCTTTCCAGGGTAAGTAGACTTACCAGAGGGCAGCTCAGGACTCCAGAAAGTATTCCAGAAACACAGGCAAAAGCAGGAAGACTTCTTGTGACCTAGCCTGAGAGCCACACAAATGTCATTTCCACCACACTCAAGCGAGCCTCTGAGGCCAGCCTTTACCTCTCAATGGGAGGAGTCACAGAGACTTTGTGGCCATCATTAATCTACCATGCCCTATTTTATATTCATAAAACAGTTTCACTAAAACCACCCACCAAAGCAACAAGAATTGGATTCAACCAAAGAATTGGAGAATTTCGGGTTGCGTGATGCTTGTTTACTTTACTTTCCAACTTGTCTTCAATTTGTCTTGGCAGCAGTTAACACAGCTTGTCCCTTCTAACAACCAAAGGGGCTGGAATTCTCAACACCCCCATTTTTATTTTCCAGAATTTACCAGATTAGCTGAGTCATCCTTCTTATTACACTTAAACATGAATGAAAGAAAGGCATTCTCCTCTTCCAAGGGAAATAAATACAGTGTACCCTAAAACATAAAGGATTTTAGCCATATTTGAGAAGTATTTGGATAGAAAGTGGTAGCCACCTACTGTCTTTGCCCTTTCCTCAAATGTGGAAGTGTAATTTTTCAAATCCATTTTTATTCCAGATGTGTTGGAGGGGAAAAAGCCCCGTGATGGTGAGGGATTCAGTCATATGTCATTGAGCAGATCCAAGTGGGTGGTTCTACCAAGAAATGCAGTAAAATTAAATTGGAAAAGTGAAGTGAGATCAGTCCTCATGTACCGAACAGATGTTGGATCTGAAATAGACACAAGGGGCCCGGAGCTCAGCTGAGGCTGAAGTTCTGAGGAACCAGCCAATGGTGTCACTTTCAGGGTCTTCTTGCAAGCATAAAGACTTCAGAACTGTGTTGGGGGGAAGATCTGAAGTTTTCTGTCTGAGAAAGAACATCATTCTCTGAATGAGAAACATACCCAAAACCTCTTTTGGAAACTCTTTTTGTGGGAAGTTAGGAAATTGTCTTTGTAAAATGCATTTTTCTTTTTTTAAATATCGATCTCTGATGTGTAAAATCAATAATCTTTTGATAATGTGTAATGTACTTCTGTCACTTTCACAGACATAGCTGGGGGGCTGGATGGGAAGGTGGCCAGTAGTAACTTTGTAGTCCGCTAGACCTAGAAACGCACTCAGTTATTTTAACCACCAGTGTTTCTTTGATGAGAAAATCAGGTCATCGGTGGATACTTTAAGATTAGCAGCATTGTTTTCATTTCAAAGCAAAGCTTCCAAAAAGTACAGCCATTAATCAGCAAGTAATACTTTTTTTAGTTTAAATAAAGCAAGTTCTTCCTTTTTTTTTTTTTTAACTCTAGGAATGTGACCTACTTAAGAAAACTCACACACATTATAATCACCCAAATGTTAACAATTAATGATTTAATATTGCTATTGTAAAATTCAAATTGTAAAAATCGTTGAGTCTATTATTTAAGATCTAATAAAAGAAACTGGAAACCAAATTTTGCTTTTAAAATTTGCATTTTTTAAAAAATTTAACATAAGCTCTTTAAAATGCTTTGGTTCTGAGGTTGGTTCGCAGTGGGAAGATCTCAATTTGGCACCCCACTCGTATCCTCGAGCTGAAGAATGCCATTCCTGAAAGCCTAAGCATCCAGGCACGGGGCCGTGGCTTCTTAGAAAGGATTCATTGTTCAAGAACCCCCTTCGATGAGAATCACCCATATTTACAGTACGTAGCAGTTTACAAAATACTTTCGCAGCAGTTGCTTTATTGGTTCTTCATAAGCCTCTGAGTTAATTCTGCTTGGCCCATTCGATAGTTCAAGAAACTAAGGATCTGAAAAGATAAAAGGTTTTTTTTCCTTTGCTCCCAAATCCCTGACCAGTCCCAGGCTGAGCCAGGACCCTGAGTTAGGTGCTTCCCACCACGCCGTCCCCCAAACTCCTCATGGCTCAGAAGTATTACCTCTTCTGGGCACGCTGATGTCCTTCGTGCCTCCCACACAGCATGTTCTCTCTCACCTGTGCGTGCTCGGTGGTTTTGTGTTGTTTGTTTAAATGCTTCTCTTGTCCAAAAACATTTAACCCGGGTCGATTCCCCTAAACATGTCAGCTCACATCTCTCTCACAGTTTTACAACGCTCTGCACCACATCTATGGGTAACGTGTCATGGCATTTTCGTGTGTGGTTTTCCTGTTCCTTCTCTAATATTTGCGCATCTTAGGCATCCAAATGGCACATCGATGCCTTGAGTGCAGGGGCCGGGCCCTTCGTTCCCTCTCCTTCCCCTGAGAGCCAAGCACAGCTCTGTGTATGGAGTAGGAGAGTACTTAGTTATTCAAATGAGCAATCTGGAAATGTCGGTTGTTCGGCTGGATGCCCGGGCTTCATTCCTCTGCCTCCAATGCCCTCTATGCTCTTACCTTTCCAACTATCCTGAAGGCCCAGCTCCTGAACCATCAGGGAGACTTTAGTCACTGTCTTTCAGCATTTGCCATTTGTCGTTTACACGTCCATCTCTCCCACCAAACTACCTAGCACATTCACACACGGTCAATACCCACCGCAGTTTCAAATACCTCCCATATTTTTTCTTTAATTGTGAATAGAAGGAATTCTTAACCTAGTGAATTCCTTTAGAGGAGAGAATTTGCCTTGGGAGATATTCGTGGGGTGAATGCCGTCTTTGGAAAAAATCATCACCAAAGCGGAGACATCATCCCCGATGAAAAGTGTTCATACCTGAATACAAATGACCTAACTCCACAAAGCTTTTTTTGAAAATCACCCAAACATTTTTCAGAGGAAGTTGGTATGTTTATCTGAAATTTCTTGTCGTAAATAAATCATTATATGCACAACGCACTTGGCACAATCCTGTTGGAAGAATATTGATGGCGAACAAGGATAGCTGTCGTGTGAGTCATTTTTTTACAATGAAAATGTCTGATGCAAATACTTCTCATAACCCTAGGATGAGCGTATTTATGAGCTCCATAAAGATTTCATCTAATTTCTAAAATATATGGATTTTGGATTTCCATAGCATATTTTACATTCAGGATAATGAAAAGTAATGAGCTGAATATAGACTATTATATCAAAGTGAATAGGATAGCCATTATTCATTCCAAATATTAGAATCTATTTTCATTACCTCTTAGGGAACTTAGCCTACATATAATAACGCATACTAATCTTAGTAAATTTCATGGTATGAAAATGCATGTAGACTTCTTGATCTGGAAGGCAGCACCACATATACAAGACCAGCCTTGTGTAGGAATGAGTATAGGCGCCAGAGCTCAAGCTGCACTATAAGGATCACCTGGGAGCTTGTTAAATATATAGATAGTCAGGTCTCAGTTGTAGGGATCTGAATCAACCTCTATACTTTTAGTAATAGCAATAGTGATTCATACCAAAATTTGGGAACCAATATACTAGGGGGATAAACTCAAGGTTCTATAGGCTTTCAAGGGCTAATTGCGCCCATCCCTCTTCCCAGTCCTGCATTCACTGATGACCCGTTGCTAACTCAGTCAGCCGTGGCAGCAGGAGGTACACCATGGAAAGGGGCCACTACTGTGTTGCTAGACCTTTCCCAGCCCTCCACCAGATAACAAAATTTGTTGGACAAACTTTGGTCCTACTGAAATTCTCTGATAAACATTCTGTTATAGGTAGAGTAAGAAACTCAAAGTTCCCAAGGTGTCAAAGTCAGTACTTTCCCTCAATGAAATGAAAATTACAAGGCTCAAGGAAGTGAGTTAATGGTCATTTACAAAGCAAGGGAAACTAAAATTTCTTGTGCTGGTGAAACTGTTAAGGATTTATGGCCAAGGTTCTACCCTGGGTAAGGTGATCCGGGGATAGATGTGGGGGGAGGGGAGAAACTATAGATCTGCTTTGCCAACTTTCTCATATCTAATCAGGTCCAACTGTCTTCCAATCACAAGCCAACTTTGACTCATATATGGGGACCTGGGGGGGGTATTCAATAGTACATGTTCTGCCATCCCCCCGGACACGTGTAGGCATGTATGCTCACCTAAGGACAAACCAGAACTAGATAGCGGTGACTCTCATTTAACACTTTATTAAATACCACAGGAAACTCAAAGATTGGACTTTAAGATTTGGATTCTTTCTCCACTCCAGCATTACATGTGACTTTCGGTAGGACTGGGTCAGCAACGAGTCCCATGCCTCTGAGTCAGATTCGTGCTCTAAAGACCTTGTGCAGTGTCCCAGGGTGGGAAAACTACAGTGTTGTTTTTGTTTTGTTCTGTTTTAGCGATTTTATCCATTTATTTGACAGAGAAAGAGAGAGAGAGAGAGCACAAGTGGGGGGGGGGGAAGGAAGAAGCAGACTCCCCACTGAGCAGGGAGCCTGATGCTGGGCTCAATCCCAGGACCCTAAAATCATGGCCTGAGCTGAAGGCAGACACTTAACCACCTGAGCCACTCAGGCACCCTGTGAAAACTGCAGTGTTGAAAGAAAAAGAAACTATCTTGCAGTTTCAATCACTGAAAGAAACTGAATGATAAAAGCCTTCTTTGAAAATAACTGTGGCAGAGTGGACCAGGTCTTGATTCGCAAGGAATTACAAAGGATCGGTCCCTTAAAAGAGTAATGAAATATACAAAAAATATTCTTAGGGATAGTCTGCAATCTAAGCAGCACGTGGGATCACATATATTGATTATCCATGCCAGCTTTCCTGGTACAGTTATGATTTTATAATACTCTATTTTCTCCAATAAAAGATTTCCATTACTAACCAAATGGAATTAATGCATATCTTACAAAAATTAACTAACTTCACAAATTAAACACACAAACAAAAACAAAGAAAGAACCTTTAGCCAGATGATGTGTCCCAATTTGAGATGTGGAGAATATGATGATGCCATGTTTATAGAATTCATGAGAGGTGCCTTAGAGGTAGGAATATGTCCAAAGGCGGGCTCTGGATTTTAAAGGTAAGAGCATGCGCACGAACTCTCTCCGCGTCCTAGCGCTCGTGCAAGGCTTATTTCTCGGCCCCTGCCTTCCTCTGGATCACACCTTCTACTGCTCTAAAGCTGAAATCTGTTGAGTTAGACAAAGGCGAGCAGCCTGCAAGGTCACAAGAAAGGTTAATCAATGTTTCTGGGGCTACAGGCTGCCCTACGGAAGGAAGTAAAGAAAGGAAAAGTAAGGGGTACAAAATAAAAGCTTGTGGGAGAACTAGCGTATTTTCCTAAATGCTTAACTTTCCACTGTTTTCCCTCAAATTCTGGCTCCTCCTTAATAAGAGTCATTAAGTGTAGGAGAGGGGTCTGTTAGGGGGGAGGTCTGAGAACTTAGGAAGCATGCGTGGGAACAAACGTATTCCACGACATGGAGATGGGACTCTGGGTGGTCCTCGCCTGGACCGTGCTGTTCATGGTGCCAAAGGACACAGAAGCCAAGAAATAGCCCACGCAGAAATTGCTCCCCTACCTCTTATTTTCCATGAGAAACTTTCCATAATGTTTTCCAGTTTTCCTCCTCACATGGGCAACTTGTGATGATAATAGGGCCCAAAATTCATGAATCTCCACCTTGCCCACCCCCATGGAACGTTGTGAATTATCCTGTTTTAAAAGAAATAACATTCTTAAAGTAAATATTTAAAAGATTTTCTCTGGAAAGGCGATAGGAAGAAGATCAAGGAATAAAAAACAGTCCACATTAGTAGTTTCTAAAGTCTATCTTATTTTGGGAAAGCGTGTTTTATGCCCTCTCATTTCAAATGCTATTGCATTTGAGCATAATAGACACTCTGAGATATCCTGCAGCTAAAATAACCATCCTTAGATTTTTTAAAAATTTATTGTGTTAACATACACATAAAATAAAATTTACATCTTAGCCATTTTTCAGCGTGTGATTCAGGAGTGTTCACACACCTGTGGTTAAATACATTCACATTGTTCTGTAGCCAACGCCACCGTCTGTCTACGAAACTCTTTTCCATCTTAAAAAACGGAAACTCTGTCCCCATTGAACGCTAACTCCACATTCTCCCCTGTCCCTGGCCACCACCATTTTACCTTCCGTCTCTATGACTTGACTACCTCGTGTCAGTGAAATCCTACAGCATTTGTCCTTTTGTGACTGGATTATTTCACTCAGCGTAATGACCTGGAAGTTCATCCATGTGGTCACCTGCGCAAGAACTTCCTCCCTTGTTATTACTAATACTGCACTGTGTGCGTCTACTGGATTTTGCTTAGCCCGTCATCCGTTGGACACATGTTTTTGCTACTGTGAACATGGGTGTGCAAATATCTCTTTGAGACCTTGCTTTCAATTCTTTGGGGTGTATACCCAGCAATGGATAGATTTGGTTTTAATTCATCACTTCCCAATCTTGTTAATTGCAGAACCCACCTGTTTACATTCAAAAAAAATAGAAAGCTGTTGCTATTGAAGCTCTATTAACAGCAAAAGCAGCCCACGTTCTGTAGCCCACTCTTTAGAATGAGTCAGGTATGTCTTTTTTTTTTTTTTTTTCAGAAACAAACAAACAAAAACCTCTGAAAGAGCTCCTTCCCTTATATGCAGCTTTATGCACAAGGATACGTCACCAGATCAGCCCACTTCTGAAGTAATCGGGTCCTGAGCGAGAGCCGCGCCCCAGGCGTGGAATGGGACCCTTGAGATCACCAGAGCAGAGCACTCTTGCTCAGAAGGGAAGCCGGCCAAGCTTCCATTTTGCTGGAACTGAATGGTTTTCACTCCAGGGATGCCGCTTCTGCTCAGATTCCAAATGTCACTCCTTGACAATTTCTAATTGAAGGCATCGATTTCCTTTTCTGGGGGTTTTACTATCTACCACATGGGCTCTATCTTTATTGTGCATTTGCAATTGAATTATATTTCATAATTTGCTCTTGCCAAATTATTCCTCAACATAAATTCTCAGTGAGTTAACACTCCCCCCAAGTCCTTTGCAGCAGTCTGCAGTACGCGTGGGTGCCGAGACTCTCAGCAATAAAAGGAAAGCTGCTAATACAGACGTAACCATATATTTTAAAGGAGCAGATGGGTTGGAACCTCAATTCTTCAGGAAGTGGGGTGTGCTGACCTCCATGGTTTACTCACTGGGCTTTCTAGAGTCAAAGGTTACTTACTACCAGCAAACGAATCTCTTTCACCCTCTTTGTGTCCTGAGGTTCTCCCTGGTTCCAAGCTCCCTGGTATTTGAGAGGTATCCACTCTGCAAATGCCAAACAAAGGCAACATTAGCAAAGGGAAGGAGTAGAGGAGTCTGTGTTGCAGCTCGGGAAGGGGAGCACTGACATGGCAGCACCAAGAACTGAGCACTCAAGGGAATTTGCATTCGTTGGGGCTGGTCCAAAGGGTTGTCGGGGCCTTAGTGAGAGGGGTAAGCATGTCATCTCTGTAACAGGTGCCCAGGGCTCCTACCCCAAGTCCTACCTCCTCGAATTAACTAAAATACAGAAGAACTAATATCAGTCCCATTTTACAGATGAAGAAATCAAGGCCAATAGAGGTTAAGTAGTCTGCCCACGTTAACGCAGCTCGTAAAGTGGTGGGCTGGGGTTCAAACTCCAGAAGGAGATCTCCATCCTGCGTGAGTGAAGGGACGCAGAGAAGGCTGAACAGAAGCACATAGGGGTTGGTTCCTGAGATGGAGGGCAATCTGTAGACACCTTAGAAGGGGTCAGGCAGGATGCAGACACACGCACAGAAGATGAACTGGCTAAGAAGGAGGAGAAGCAAGTCAGAGGCCCAGGACCAAGTGCTGCCAAGATCTGGGGGCCTTGTGGAGCCTGGCTAAAAATTCCAGGTTCGCCTCTGAGTAGAGCCCAACTCCACCCACCAGGGATCTTAAAGCAAATTATTCAGTTAATTACACAGCATACCTTACATCCTGTTGGACCAAAAAAAATTTTTTTTGAAGGAAGATTTACATTTTAGATATAAGTAAACAGTTGGCTCTAAATGTTTGTAGTTCAAAGGAGAAGTTTCCCACCCCCTTTTTGTAGTTAACTAAAACATGACTAGAAAAGCTATGGAAGGCCCTTGTTGTGGGCTCTTTCACACAGTTCCAACAGCTAAAGTTTGGTTTTGCCTGTTGCCTCGTAGCCCTGGAAGATGTGTAGGACTGAATTTCTGAAAGAGAACTTACAGCCACAGATCAAGGCAACTAGAGACGAATGTTCTGGATTGGAGCTATTTAATAAAACACTGTGGTTTTATTTTTTTACTTTATTTTTTATTAAGGTCCAACTGAAGTCAGCTTGGCGAATTTTGGGAGGAATTAAAAGTCATGAAGAAAAATGATCAAATTAGTATCAATGTGTCTTCTGCTTCTTTCTTAAATGTGTAAGAGGTTTATTAAGCATCTGTGTGTAAATGAATAAAAAATTCGCCATCATTTTCCAAATGCACAAGTTGGAAGACAGCGAACGAGCAGAGGAAAGGTGGGTAGTACTGGAGTTACACGTAACAAAAATAAGGTACAAAGAGCATCACCCTCTCTCATTACTTGGCAGTTTTGCTCGTGATGCTATTGTATCGCTGTTTGTCCTCCATAAATGAGATCTTATCAATACTCCATCTTCCTTCTCTGACTAGCTAGTCTGACATTTCCCCTCCTGGTGGTTGCCAAAAACAAAAATAACAATCCATATCCACAAGAGAAAAATAGTTTTTTGGTTTTTTTTTTTCCAGAATAAGAAACGAATACAGCAGGAAAGAAGGGGCACTCCTAGAGCATTCCAGTGGGCCTGCTGGCACCTGCCCACTGGCAAGAAGATTCTAGATCTGTCTGCCTTTTGGAGCACTGTTCCTTACCAGAGGCACTTTATATACGTTATATTGCGTAAGCCACACAACACTTTACTTGGCTCACTACCCTTATTGTACAGTTAAGGAACTGAAGGTTCGTTGTCAATATATTTTTATTTCATGGAAGCTTTATCTTAATTTTCTTAAACTTGCATTTTTACTTTAAAATTAATAATTTGTCAAACATCCTAATACCCCAAAAGGGACCTGTTAAGGTGCAAAAATAGGGATGAAAATAGAAACATTAATACTCCAACTCAGAATAACTTCACCATGAAGAATAGTGAAGAGGTCCCCAGGGTAAATATTGAATTTGACTCTGTTGGGATAGCAAATTTGCAAATGAAGATATTTCATAAGCATCCAAGGAATGACAAATATTTAAACATTGAATTTTATTGGATTGTCTTTCTGTGTAACATGAGTCCTCAGTGTGTTTTCTTTTAAGAAACCTCATTATATTATGACATTAACCACTGATGCTTTTGCATCATTTTTCAAATAAAGAAAAATTGCTTTTATGATAAACCAAATGAGTTTATCCAGAACTTTCCAGCGCAAGGCTGACGTTCTCATTGCTGTGAGTAGCACGGTCTAACAGGGCACAGGCTTTGAAAGTAGATGACCCATTGCAAATCCCAGCTCTGCCACTTACTACTTTTGTGACTTTGGGCACATTACTTTGGACACAATGTCTCTTTACCCCTCCTTCCCTTATGTGTAATGTGGAGGTAAGATTTATCTAATATTATAGATTTGTTATGAGGATGAAATGCATGTAGAGAGCTGAGCACCATGCCTGGGAAAGAGCAAACACTCGATAAGCACTAGCAATCGTCAAAGACAAAGTCCAAATCCGCGGAAGGTTCTCGGCATCACACTCTTCAGGAACGCACAGGTACGAATGATAGTAAACTTGAGCTCAGACGTTTAGTCTAATAACTGATTGCCAAAAGCCTTTATCAAACGGAGCCATTGATACTTCACACCAGGAGGAAAGACAGTGACTAATATACATACACGTTGCTGGTGTAAACTTTGCATCTGGAAGAGGGCGTATGTTGTAAGATGGGGGATTTATCTGATCTTTGTGCCAGGTTTCTGAGATGGAGCTTCTAAACTTTTGAAATTTCCTGAGTGACCTTAGTGGGTCCCTAGATAGTTCCAGCACGAGGGCTGGCCATGCCAGAAAGATGTAGTCAGAGGGCTGGGGCTTTGAGTCATGTGGTATAGATGTACCTCCAAGGAGGAGAGGAGGGGCTGGGGATTGAGTTCAATCATGTGCCGGCGAGTCAGTCGTTCGTGCCAGTGTGATGAAATCCCAATAAAAACTTTAACCACTGAAGCTGGTCTGAGATTTTTGGTAAATGAACACATTTATGTGTGAGGAGGGTGATATTCTGATTTCACAGGAAGAGGACATGGCAGTGCTGCATTCAGGATTGTCTCGGACCTTGCCCAATGTGCTTCCTCTTTTGACTGGTCCTGATTCGAATCCTTTACCATAAAACTGTAATCACAAGTATAGAGCTTTCCTGAATTCTGTGAGTCATTTCAGCAAATTATCAAAGCTGAGGGGGTCACAAGAACTCCCAAATTTGTAGACAGTTGGTCAAGAGTCGAGGTGGCCTAAGGACTCTGAAATTTGCAGCTGGCGTCTGAGGTGGGGCCGCCTTGTTGGGGACTCTGCCCTTAATCTGTGGAGTGTACGTTAACTCTGGGTGGTTAGTGTGAGAAATGAGTTGTGACACTGTACTGTGTCAGCTCGTGGCACATGTGACCCATGAGTATTGAGTAGATGGGCTTCATGGCTTTTTGACCTATGCAACACGGAAACGATGATTTAGAAAAGGAAACTTTTTTTAAGGTAAGGATTCTTTTATGAACCATGGTGTGGATGGGAGACAATGTGTTAACATTAATACTGACAAAACGTGAGCTAAGGACTCATCGAGGAAAGGTCTCTGTCACCATCCACCGAACACTTTCTCAGAGACCGTGGTTGTCAGTCAACAAAGGACTCCTCATCTTCATGCCAGGGTTTGGTGAGAGGCACAGCTGTAAGGCAATCAAATCAAACCCACAGAATAAAGGTATTTCCAGCCTATTGTGCAAATAGATTGGAAGTGTAAGCCTACTTCTCCTTCTGAATTTCCTTGACTGTCAAAGGAGAAGATGCTTCACATCAGCCTTTGAAATTAAAGTTAGGATAAAACCAGCTCATCACAACCCTTTCAGAAGGCCAGGAAAACACATTTCCATGATTTCATGAAGCTTATTCAAGTGTCATTGGTCAAAAATATATCAAGAACTCTGAACAGCCTAAACCTGTCACTTCAGAGGTGAAATTTCAAGATGTTGCTTCTGAGGATATGATATTAGAATTTTATAAGAAAGACAAGATACCATAGACTGATTGCTGAGTATTTGACTTTCTCCAAAAAGTATGTGAAATACTTCCCTCACAGGAGTTAGTGGACTTCATATTACTTGGTTATCATTTAAAATAACCTCCACAGGATGCAATGGAAACGGAAAAAAAAAATTACTTTGAGTGGAATGTCATCCAAGTGTAGATGAGGAAAAAGTAAGCTGCTTTATCCCAAGCTAAGTACTCATAAGCCTATTGACTTTACACCTGATGGTATGCCAGAAACAGTCTTCAGTGAGAGATCGCTCCAGGAATTTTGAGTCCTTGCCTTGCCCTGAAAAATAGTTAACAAATTCACAAGTCACTTGCTTTCTTTTTGAGTTGGCTGTTCTAATTTAGTAAAAAATAAAGAATACCAAAACCCCCCAAAACCGTACTGAGTGTTGAACCTCGCTTAGGGCTAGTGTTATCTGCCATCAAGCTGAATACGGTAATTTGGGAGATATTATCCATTTAACTAATATGGAGTTATCATGTTTACGTTATTTTCATTAACAGCAGCAATGACACTTGTTTTACATTTATGTACAATTGATAGTCTGATTCCCAGATGCCTATTAACTGAGGCTTACAGTTGAAAAACTGGCCTGGGAGGGGATAGTTCTGGAATGGTGATGTGAGCCTCTACATGGGGATCTGGGGGAATGGTTTCCCCAGCAAAACAACCATTTAACTGGTGGGAGTTGTAAAAATAGAAACAGAAACAAACATTTAAAGTCTCTGGAAATTTCCCTAAGGATGTACAGCAAACAGCATGACATTGACTCAAATTATGCTAACTCTTGATAAAAAAACAGAAAAAGTCTTCAGCACTTGAATTAGGACCAGCTCTCATCACACCATCACCTACCCACATTCTGTGGGATGGAAAAACTATTGCTTTGGGCTGTAGGCAAAAAGATAGGCTCTCTTGCTCTCCTTAGCATCAAGTCCAAAGCCGGAAGTAATAAGCCGCCAGGATCACTCATCTTCCACAGTCTCATACCGGGAGAGCACTGTTTAGAGCAGGCATGGCAGAGAAATGGTACTGCCTTCCCCCACCGAGCTCATTCAAAGAACGAAGGTTCTTCTGCAGGTACTACAAACTGGAGTACTGGCGCCTAATGGTCTCCACTACAACTCGTCATAGGGAACGGGTTCCACACCAGCACCGCGAGCCAAGAAAACAAAAGGCACCAGAGCAGGGGTCTCTCTGGGAGGAGTGGGCTACCGTCCCCATCATCTCCAGCTCTGGCTGAGGGGCTCTGAGGTTCTTCTCAGCACGGGGTGCAGGGGTGGGGGCAGGCTGTAAGAATAGAGAACCCCACAGCCCCACCGGACAAGAATGACTTTGGAATGGAGCATTTGCCGATACTTGACAGCCCAAGGAGTGGACCTTAACATATGTATAAACATTTTTTAAGACATCGTTCAGAAAGTGTGGGGGAATCCCAGGATAGAATGAAGAATGTGAAAAACTTACGTGACTTAAACAAAATAGACGGAAGTGAAGGGAAAGATAAACAATTCAACAGCAATAGCTGGGGACTTCAATATCCCACTTTCAAAAACTGATAGAACTCGGCAGAAAATCAATAAGGATATGGAAAACCTGTATAACTACAACGCAAGCAGACCCTGAGAGACACCAATAGAACACTTCGCCCAAAAACAGCAGAATACAGTTTCCTTAAGGACGCATGGAACATTCTCTGAATCCAATGCTAGACCATAAAAACTAGTCTGTCACTTTAAATTCTTGAGTATGATGGACTAGATCCTAGATTTATTCATTCGATTCAATAAACATTTACTGAACATCTAAAAAATGACGAGTACTGATCTGGAAGCTGAGGTAACACTAACCCACAGGAAAGACAAGGGCTCTGCCTTCAAGAAAATTACACTTAGGGAAGGCAGCCCCACACGTCAACAAAACATCAGCAATATAATTCCAGAGTGTTATTATTAGCCTGGAAGAAGTAAACAGAAAGATAGAACAGTACTTGGGCTGTGAAAGGTGAGAAGGGGGTGGCTTTGTAAACTACTTTAGAGAACGAGATCATGAAAAGACTGCTGTTCTTGAACTGAGATCCAAAGATAAGAAAAGGTTAACCCTTCAGGTATTTAGAAGGCCAACATCTAGCCCAGGGAATAACAAAGGCCTTGAAGATGAGGCAGAGAAGGCAGGGGTGGCTGGAGATTGACAGGACATGGACAAGATGAGCTTGGAGGAGCAAGAGACAAAGCCTGGAACCTTTCTGGACCCCTTAAGAACTCGGTTTTACTCAGAGTGCGATCAAAAGCCTCAAGGGTCCAAGGTACGGAACTGTCATGATCAGATTTATATTTTTGTAAAAGAGATAATTATTACAAAAACACACCAAAAAATTTAGAGGCTTAGATTATGAGTAATAGCCATGGCGACAGTGGAGACTTGGGATTTGTTTTGTATTTGAGCCTGGGTGAAAAAAATGAAGATGACTTTTTTATTTTCAGCTTCATTAACTGTGGGTACAAGTTACCACTGACAGAGATGAAAAGAATTGGAGGGAAAAAAAATCAGAAACACAGAGAAAATGAAAGGTTCTGTTTTGGATATTCTTAGCTTGAATGTTGTTAGATATCTGTGTGGAAGCAGCATGGCGGCCATGAGACGTTTGACTGGGGTGCTCAGTGAGAAGACGGGACATACGAACGTGGCTGCCATCAGGAATTCAGTCGCACATTAGATCCTTGTCCCACTCACCAGCCCCATTCTTCTCTGGCGCTACCTCCCTGACATAATGAACCACTTCCATCTCGTAACATCCACTCTCTCTGTTACTAACAGCTTTGCAAGCTACCATCCTGATCTGTACCTAAATTTGCTTATCTAAAAATTCCCAAGAAATAAAACAGAGCAGCAACAACCAAACTCACAGCAACTGAACATACGTGTGTGCCAAACGGAACCAAAGCTGGGTCCTGAAGATCTGGACACGAAGACTGAGGCCAATCTGTTAAGCATTCTTGCTACGCATTCAGTCCCAGGTTTTGGTAAACAACTTCTTCTGTCTAAAAATTCTACCTGAAGATTCTTGAGGAGGATCTTTACTGACTCCCGTCTGTGTGTCTGTGTGTACCCCCGACTGTAATAAAGTCTGACAAATGCTCGATGCAGCTGCTGGGTTTTCTTTAACAAGAAAGAAACGCAGGTGACAATTCCTCTCTATATTGCTTTCCCTCAAAAGCAAGATAGAATAACCACTTCCTACTGCCTCCCTAACTGGATCCTGTACACACCTGAGTAATTGCAGTTCCGCGTCTTAACATGGCTGCCTTCCCGTTAGACTGCTTCTTGGGGGTCAGGCCTTCTGTTTCGCCTGCACATCCTCTCACATACAGCACGGTTCTTGCCCTTAAAGATGGAAGCTTGAAAGGAAGGAAGGGACAAAGGGAGGAAAGAAGGAGGAAATTGTCGGTAGCATGTTTCAAAAGCAATGCTGTTCCTGATCCTTCGTTTGATAGACATTTATAATTCACATTTTCTGTTTTCCTAGAACAATCGACAGCCCCAGTTTTTTAAAAAAGTATACACATGTAGCTAATGTGATGGTATAACCAGAAATTGTGAAAACACAATAATTTATTCAGTTGCTTAACTAGGTCAAAACACATTTTCCTTCTGTCTCATTTCTTCCCAAAGTACCCAGCCCTTTTCTTTACTAACTGAATAGCTCAAAACCACTTGCCAGAGGCAGGGGGAAAAAAAAAATCAGGATTGAAAATGTCTGCATCAGCGACCTGACACTCTTCGAGGAAGCTCATGGGCATTGCTCCTTGAGAGCATCCTGTGGGTCTGGGAGCAGCCCCACACCCTGGGCAAGCCTGCTGACAGCCTCCAGCCTGTGGCTTTAAAAAACAAACAACAACAACAGCAACAACAACAACAACAACACAACAACAACAAACCCACCAAGATGTAAAACCACAGAATAGTTAAGGTCAGAGCCACTTTGTCCAGGACCCTGAGAGTGAGCAAGTGGGACTCTTGCCAGGTCAAAGATGAATTGTCTGGAGAAACCTGCTTAGCCTGTCCCAGTCTGGTCTCCATACAAACCCATGGAGGGAAAAACACATTGGCAACAGCTGACAGGTGCTCAGGAAAAAGATCAAATGCCCTGGGGCAGACGCTCAGAATTCTAGACGATCATTTTTATCATTTTAAGACTAAAACTGTCTTAATAAAATCAGAATTTTGTCCTCAAATGCTTTAACTCTAACCTTTAGAAAATCAATTATGGAGGGACCGAAGGTTTTCAATATGTAAAGGGAACTACTGGCCACCCCCACTGGTCAGCTATTTATCTGGCGCTTCAATACTGTCCATTCCTGCTTCTACTCCATATTCTCCCCTCAGCCTACGTTCCCACCAAGAAGCCAACAAACCCCTTGCATCTCTAATTCATAACCCTCTGCCAAAATGTATGGGTCCTACTTTTAAAATAGCAGCTCTTTTCAAAAATCATCAACTGAGTGACATTTTGTTCTTTTTATTTGAAAATAGATTTGCAAGTATATCTTTCTTCGGAAAGGAAGTGTGTTTCTTTCTTTTTTTTTTTTCAAAGATTTTACTTATTTATTCAACAGAGATAGAGACAGCCAGCGAGAGAGGGAACACAACCAGGGGGAGTGGGAGAGGAAGAAGCAGGCTCATGGCGGAAGAGCCTGACATGGGGCTCGATCCCACAACGCCGGGACCACGCCCTGAGCCGAAGGCAGACGCCTAACCGCTGTGCCACCCAGGCGCCCCAGGAAGTGTGTTTCTATTTTAAGCCAAAATATCGTAGGCACATTCCCCTATTAAATGTAGTAGAGGGGTGTGCTGCTTACATTATAATCCATCATTTATCTCTTGCGGAAGTTTAGGATTTTCTAATAAAGAGAAATGAGGAAGCCGTACTTGTGTTAGTAAATATTGCTGAAAAGACGATGTAGGTCACTCCCTGTAGAAGAAAAAGAAGATACCTCTTTTCTATTCCTTCATTTGTAATAATGTTCACTTCCATTTCAAAATCAGGGTACCCCGTTTTCTCAGTGGGGCATCTCTGATATCCACTCAAGTCACTAACCTCTCCGGTGGTGAGGACTGGAGCAGGATGGGACAGAGTGGTAAACTAGCTCCATGTGTGTGAGTAGGGTTAAAATGGATGTTTGCTATATGCTCTCTAGGGCTTTCTCTAGCTTTTAATGTCTTATTTTTTGAAGAGCACATTCAGGGATCCTGGGCCAGACTCCCTGAATAATAATCTTTAAGACTTAGGTCCAACCAACTGTATTTTTAATAGGCAATACAATTGGGGGGATTTATCTGAAGATTTTAATGCCTGAGAAGTTATCGGCAATCTTTTAATGTATAAATTATCTCTTGCATTGCCTCCAAGACACCACAGAATGCCACAAAAGAGACCCAATCCTTGCAATACAAACAGATCTCTACTCTGTGTTTGCTTGAGCAGAGCAGATAGATTTTGCACTTTGTAGGACTTCCCCATATGGAGCGAATTCACAGCACAATTTCCAAACTAGCGTGCTAGGAAACTTCCTTTGACTCCCATTAGAAGGACTTTCTGTGCCCCACCTTTGACCCTTGCTATACTTTGTGCAGGAGACCCTGAGGAAAACTGAGGGAGAAATTGCCCTCCTTCTAGATGTACTATGCAATGATTTGTGTTCATCTTGTTCTAAATGTTACTCTTCTCAAAGATCATTGGAAGCCCTCAGATGAGGATTCAGGAATTAGATTTCAAAGGACATCAGATTTATACTTTCTCTCTATATAATACAGCTTGAGTAATTAATGTGCCATGTCATTTTCCAAAGAATCTCACTGAAGAGCCTACGCCAGTTGATGTTCCCAGGCGTAACTACAAACCCATGTGCCAATGGAAACACGAAGTAAGCCTGTGGCTGAAGTTCCTCAGATATAATACGGCTCTTAAAGTCATTCAGTCATGCAGCAAATATTTATTGAACACTAACATTGAGACAAAGGCAGTGCTAAGGGAGAAAGAACGACATGAAACTTGTCCCTAAAATGACATGAGTCCAGTGACCAACATCAGACGATTAACTCATAGCAACGTTAGTCACGGGAGGGTCTGTGGAGAGGCTCACCTCATCTGAGGAGTCAGTGACAGTTTCCCTGAAGTTGTGGCCTCCTTACACACAGGGTTTAGTTATGCCCAGAGAGGTAGAGAATGATGTTCTATACGGGGAGGACGAACAAATGCTACAAGCACTTGCCATCTTGGCCAATGGAAGGACCAGAAATGAGGACGATGAAGCCCAGCACAGTAGATCAGGAGAAGTCCCTGAGGCAGGGAAATGATGAGGTCTGTGATTTTGCTTGTTTCACCCGTGTGGAAAATGGGTTTACCAGAAAGCAAGAGAGGACCTGGGAAGATGAGTTAGAGGTATGCAGTAGGAGGGATACGCTGTCTGCAATGCAATATTGCATTGGCGAAAGGAGAGGCATTCAAAACTTATGAATTGACTCTGGGCAATTATACAACCTCTTCCACCCTCCGAATCACTTCTACCTCCTCAGAATCTCACAAGCCCTGTAGCCTCTCTTGTCTTTCTAAGGAGGAGCCTAGACCCGAGAAACCAGACACCTGGTCCTGTGTCACACTTCTTAACGGAGGATTCTGATCCACAAGACATCGAGCTAAATCCCGCTGCTAGAAGACAGTAGTCACATCTCTTTGAGGGAACCCTTCTGCCCGGGTACTTTCCAAAGTGCCGAAAGTCCAACAAAGTGGGACAGATTGTGTGACAGTTTTCGTGCTTCCTTGCGAACAAATGCTTGCAATATGCGGCCGAATCTGGTCGGAGACTTGCTTTAATTGTTTCATCCCATCCGGACGCACAGCCCTGGAGGAGGCTGCTTATAGCTCTCGCAAGTCTCCAGCTATCCTTAGCTAGCGACTTTGCGACAGGAACCTCAATACAGGATTGGGTGAATTTGGCTCCGGTCAGATACCATGACCTGGATTCAGATAGTCCGTGTGGAGATGGAGCAAGGTGGAACTTCCTCAGGGCTGGGTCTGATGTGCATGAGGGAGGCTTCTGGAGGCTTCTGGCATGAGCAGCGTGGTTCATAGTGGTGTGACACACAGAGACAAGACACACACGCTGGCTGTACATAGCGCTGAGTTAGGGGGAAGGTCATCAGTTCCGTCTGGGCCAGTGGGTGTGATATCTTTGAGAGTTTGCTAAATGGAGATGTTGCACAAGGCTTTGGGTATGAGAGATCTGGGGCTGAAGGTGTACCTGGGGGCGCCTTTGAGAAATGGTTGTAATGAAAGCCACGGGAGTACGTGAGATTGGCCAGGAAGATAGTGGTGTAGAAGGGAGGAGACCCTGAAGACCTCCCACATGTAAAGTCTGAGTACTGGAGCACAGAAGTCCATTGAGATTTTGGTGTTACCGCTCTAGCTCGTAGGTGGCATTTTACATAATGTGAGAACCGAGAGCAAATTTGCTTTTCAACTAAGAAGTGCCTTTATTTGGAAAAATACTTGCACTGGAGTATATGTGTCAGTGGCACATTTAAGCTACGAAATTGGGACACAGAACCACTCTGCAGGAGAGAAAGAGGGTTTATTGTGCTTTGTAAAGAAAGGAAGAGGACCGGGGAGGGAGCCCAGTGAAGAGAGCAGGCTGGCCGGTTTATTGGAACTCCACCGGGGAAGGGCGGCTGAAGGAAGGTTCTCGTGTTTCTATTAAAGTTGCTTACGATGCTGCATTGTAACCCCCTCCTTCCTCGTCATCAGACAAAGCTTCAGAAAAAACCTAAAAATCTCAAATTTTTACTGTGAGTACTCTTCTTCCTTTTAGAAACCAGAAAAGAAGTGGATTTTCACATCAGGGGCAAAGAAATAAGAGGCAATGGCAGCCTGTGGGTCCATAAGAGGTAGCCTCTGAAAACATCCCCCCCAGAAATATGCAGAAATGTGGGGGCTGGCTTTGAATGTTGATAGACTGTGGACCTGAAGGGTTTGTTTTTCATAGATTTTGAGGGATAGGCATATCTGTCATCTCATCTCCAGATTATATATTTTTAAATGTTCTCTGTGTTCTTTTAAAATTATTTTTGAATAGGTGGCAGTCACAAGTTTGACAATACAAAGGTCCCGTAAAGTAAGTCTCCTTCCCACCTTTGTCTCTTATCCAGAAGCAACCATTATCAACTGTTTCTTGCTTATCTTTCTAGAGATATTCTTTTTATATAAAGAAAATACATGGCTCTTCTTTAAAAATGTTCTTAGAAATTTTAGCATACAGTACAAACTCTCGGGCATCTTGCTCTTCTTTCTTAAAAGACCCTGAATATCTTTCTTTCTTTTTTTATTTTATTTTATTTTAATGTTTTTTTATTATATTATGTTAGTCACCATACAGTACAACCCTGGTTTCTGATGTAAAGTTCGATGATTCATTGGTTGTGTATAATATCTTTCTATATCAGAACAGAAATGCTGCTTCTTAAATGGCTGTCTAGTTTTCTACATTCGAATGCACCCTAATTTATTTAAGGAGTTCCCTACTGGTCATCATTTAAGTAGTTTCCAGACTTCTGCTACTATTGAAAATGCCTCAGTGAAAACCTCGTCCACACATCATTTTGCACATGTGCAAATTGAAATGATTCTTGCCAAAAGAATTTAAAACCCCCTTATCATGACCAAGGGCAGACCACGGAGGAGGCAGGTGCCAGGGAGAACACAGAGGAGGCTCAGAAAGCTCAGCTTAGAATCTCAGACAGCTGCAACAGCAAAATCCTAGCCAGCATGTTCCAGGGCGGGTGGAGGGAAGCAAAGCATTGTAGAGAAATAAACTGATAAAGACTGACAACTAGACGTTTGTGTTTTGGAAGAAGACATTCTAGAGCATGTAAGACCTCACAGGACAAAGCAATGTGGATCACACAGCAGACAAACTAAATTAGCAAGAACCATCCTCTTAGCTTCCTTAGAAAAAGGTGATCAATGGGTCTTTGGGAGAAACTGAAGACAAGGATCAGAAACTACATTTGTGTCTGGTTTTTACAATCAGGTATGGATATAGCATTTGTAACAAATCTTTTTAGATGCTTTATAAAATCGGGAGTTCTTTCACTTCTCTCTCTTTTTAAAGGATTTTATTTATTTATTTATTGAAAGAAAGAGATAGCCAGAGAGAGCACGAGTTAGGGGGGGTGGGAAGAGGGAGAAGCAAGCTTCCCACTGAGCAGGGAGCCTGATGCGGGGCTCCATCCCAGGACCCCGGGATCATGACTTGAGCCGAAGGCAGACGCCCAACCCACTGAGCCACCCAGGTGCCCTCACTTCTCTTGATATTGTTCCAGACATAAACCTGGGATGCATGGACTCTCCCTTACTGTTAATCAAAACTCCAGGCCTGGAATGAAACAGACCCCAAACTAATGATGATAACAAAAATTAACACGTACGGAGTGCTTATCACCTGCTGAGAACTACAAAGCGCTCCCCACTGATGATCTCGTGTTACCTTCAAAAACCTTAAGAAGATAAGGTTATTGTTCAGATTATACAAATGAGGAAACTACGGGTAAGAAATTTGCCCAGGTTCACATGACTAACACGTGATGGAATCAAGACCCAAACTCAGGCACTCGGAGTCAGAAACTTCCATTGCCGATAACTAGCCCCAACCTCTCCGTCTCTTCAAGTTTGCTCCATCCTTAACCCCAAGGCTGCCTCAGACACCTGGTGTTTGTCAGTAAAGTGGCTGGGAAACCAGCCGCTTAATAACTTGCCTTGAGCAAATAATAATTCATTCTCGATAAGTACAGAAAAACAGCCCTTATAAACAGTGTCTCCTAATGAAGCTGATTTCTATGTGTGCAACAAGTTGAACATTCATTTTTAAAAAATTATTAATAGTAGCAGTATGGTCTATGGTCTAATACATGCTTGCAGAATTGCAACAGAGTTTGTTTCGAGAATTTAAAGGAATAGAAAAACATAAGGCTCATAGTAAAAGAGAAATTTTGTTAGTCTTAGATGTGTCTCAGCATATGATGCATGGTATGCGACCAGCAACCACTTTTTAAATAAATGAATAATTAAAAGAAAAATACCAGGATATCAGAAGTCATAAAAAGAGCATTCTGGGTGGGCCAAACAATGTTTCAGGCAATCCTTCACAGAAGGCACAGCATAATCTTCGAAATAGGACAAGCAACAGTCCTTTCCCAGATCCCAGAGAAACGCCAATTACGAAAGCCGTTAAGAAAAAAATAGAAGAGGAAGCGTTTCCAGATCCAATTGCTGCTGGAGGTCGTTTACAGTCAGTGTGGCCACAGATGGCCTCATACCATGGCGTTCTCCCCTTGCTCTTGTTCATATTAAAATATTCTCATTTTTCACTATGGCCTAAAATTTACTTCCAATATGAATATTTCCTGTAATCACCCCTTAAGTACATAAAACTCGGAATACAGAACGAAAGAAGACCTGGACTATAAGAATACTGTTCTCTTTCTACAATAGGAGAATTCCTCCAGGGAAAAATTGCTTGTTTTCTCATTGACCCCTGGTTGCTATGTGTTAGTGCAGTGACCCAGTTCATGGCATCCTTTTGCCTTGTTCTGGGGAATGAGGCCAGTCCTGTTCCTTCTTGAAGTGACAGGCAATTTCTTCTAGGTTCTATGAGCTTTCTGGAACCTGACGGTCTTATTTCCATTAAGGCTCTCTTGAGCTACCTCTCCCATGCTGAGAGGAAGCCCGAATCAGAGAAGGGGTCCTGATGAACATTTGATGCTCCGACAAATTCACTCCAGTCACTGAGGACGGCAAACACAACGTCACCAGGACCATTTTGCTTTTAACAAACGTGCTAAATGAATCCCATCTTTCATCTTTCCTTCACAGCGAGGTTTCTTTTTCTTTTTACAACTTAATGAGGTTAAAAAAAGATATACAAAAACGGTGCACATTTAATGTATACAACTTGACGAGTTTGGACATAAGCAGATCCCCATGATCTCATCCCTGCAATCAAGGTAAACGTTGATCAACGTTTCCTCTAAAGGTTTCCTCTAAACGTTTCCGTGTATCCCTTTTGTACGTGTGTGTGTACTAAGAAGACTTTACGTGAGATCTACTGTATTGACACATGTGTAAGGATGGTCACATATGTAAGGATGGTCAACTATAGACGCTACATTGAACAGCAGATCTCCAGAGCTCACTCATCATGTGGGGCTGTAATTTTATACCCATTGAACAGCAAGTCCTCATTTTCTCCTCCCCTTGACAACTGAGTTTCTTGAAAGGCCATTCTATTATAGTTTCTTCTTCCTCATCTCTTATTCACTCTTCTACCCCTAACAATTTCAGCTCCACCCCACCATTCTGCCAAAACTGCTCTCTTCTGAGGGCATTATTCACCTTCCAGTTATCCAATCAAATAAATATAACTTGACTCTCACAAGACATTTGCCATAAACACTATTGAGAACTCTCCTCCTCTCGAAATTCTCTTCTCTTCTCTTCCTTTGGTGTCTGTGACATGATTGCTCCTTCAACGGGGATCCTATCCTTTAATGATTCCTCTTGCAGTCACTTTTTTCAAGTATCA
Organism: Ursus maritimus; assembly: GCF_017311325.1. Lineage (NCBI taxonomy): Eukaryota > Metazoa > Chordata > Mammalia > Carnivora > Ursidae > Ursus > Ursus maritimus. The sequence continues at coordinate 18,285,035 of NW_024423344.1, forward strand.
CAAGGTTTATGGATAGATACAAGTATATCAAATCAGGGCATGAACATGACTTGATAAATTAAGTAGACTTCATTTCAATACTAAAATGAGAGGGGCCAATTCAAATTCTCACCATGTGCTTCACACCCAAAAATCACTTCAAAAGCATTAATGATCTCGCAAGACTAATCAATTTTGTGCAAGTAAATGATGTTTCTTTTAAAAAGACTTGTGCGCTTGCCCAGGCTCAAGGACATTAAGATCTAGCACATAAAGCCCATTACTAGAGGTAGAAATACAGGGCGTATACTATTACAGCAACGACTATCAACTAGAGGTAAGGATATTTTAGTTACAGCCAAATGGATAATCAAATAATGCAACAACTCAAGTATTACTGAGCCAAGTGCATTTCTACAGTATTCGGTGTTGCTGTTCAGTCTTCTAAATTAAAAACCTAGGATAACTGGTGGCAAGAAGGGTCTTGCAATAGACTGCGTCTGCCTGAGAACTTATGACGTAATTATTGCATGCTGTTGGCATGCTATCCAAACACGAAGGTCACTTCCAAAATATTTGATGGTAGACTATCATTGAGACATTACACTTACAAAAAACCCTTATGCTGAAGGAAATCATAACTGCTGTGCTTCTGCTTTAAATATTGTGAAAATATTCCTGCATTCGTTTCTTATTAATATTCCTGCCAGGTCACTGATATTGCCTGTTTATCTGTCATTTCTAGTCCCCAAATTTCCCCTGAGCCTAAGGCCTTACCGTTCAACTACCCATTAGGCATCTCCACCCAGATATCCCAAAGGCACCTCACACACAAGTCCTTCCTTACCTTGATGTTCTCCCATATTGCACCTCTGAGCGTGGCATTCCGCACTGGAGACCACAATCACCTCTGCTCTCATCCTTCCCACTTTCTTTATCTCAACATCTCTTGATTCTATCCTCCTATTCTCTCTGATCTGTCCCATTCTCTCCACTTGCAATAACCGTGCCTGATTTGTTCTTACCTGATAACATCACCCTGTTCGTACACCTCTTTTTCCGAAGCACTTAGACCAGAGTAGAAGCTCAAATCTCTTGGTTGGGAAGATGAATCCTTTATAACAATTCCTCTCTCCACCTCTGCCACCCAGTGACTCACCGACATAGTACCTCCAGGGAACTTTGTAAACCACACAAACCTGTCGTCAGGCCACATCCCCTCACCTCCCACATCAAATGCTCCCACCACCTCCTTGATCAATTGTAAACTTCTTAGCATGGCCTACAGAGCACTTGTTGCCCTTCTACTTCCTGTCTAGCCTCATCTCCCACCATGCCCCGAGGCACCCCTCCCTGTAGCCCTAGGAGACAGCAGACACCACCAGAGCTCTTTAAGGACCCTCCCCCTCTTATTAGCAAGGTATGATGAGCATACGATAAAGTGCACACTTCAATTGCACAGATGGATGGATTCTGGAAAATGTATACATCTGTAAACACCATCCTTATCAACACATAGGACATTTCCATCACCCCAGGAAGTTCCCTGTGTCCTCCCCAGTTAATGCCTGCAGGTTAATCGCTGCTCTGATTTCTATCACCATATAGTAGTTTTGCCTGTGTGTCTGGCTTCTTTTGCTCACCGTAATATCTGAGACTCACCTGTGTCATCGTGTACCAGAAGTTCATTTCTTTTTATTGTGGAGTAGTATTCCACTGTTTAAATAGACATTTGAGTTGTTCCCAGTTTGGGATTATTATGTAGTGGCAGACATTTGTGTTGTTTTGGGATTATTGTGTGTCAAACTGAAATGTACATTTTTATCCAATGTTTTTGTGGACAGAGTTGGTTTTTTTTTTTTTTTTTTTTTTTTTTTTTTTTTTTTTTGCATAAATACCTAGGAGGGGAATTAGTTTGGTTAGCTTTGAAAGAAAATGCCTAGTGGTCTTCAAACCATGCATCTCTGCACTTGGTAATGTTGGGTGTTGTTAATGTTTTATTTTGGTCATTCTAGTGAATGTTAAGTAGTGTTCCATGAGGCTCTAGATTGCATTTTCTTCTTCACTAATGATATTGAGCACCTTTATTGGCATTTGTATATTCTCTTTTGTGATATACCCCATTCAAGGTTTTATCTGCTTAAAAAAATTAAGGTGTTCATTTTTTTTATTATTCATTTGCCAGACACATAAATTCCAGTCTCCTTTTCACTTTCTTAATTATGTCTTTTGAAGAGCAGAAAATCATGATTTCTCATCTTTCTTTTTCTATGTCTTTTTAATTTGTCTGTGTGGATTCTTCCCCTGGGAGGAACGTTCCCCCGTCTTGAGAGTCATTTGCCATCGCAGGGTATAGAAATCACTGATTTTCTTCTTCCTTTCCCCCCAGAAGCTTGGGGCCAACTTGAGAGCAGAAGTCATGTTTTATGGAGTGTTTTATATCGAATGGGACACCTAGCAAGTAGCAGGTGCTCAAAGACAATTTATTACCCAAATACACAAATGAATGTGTTTAA
>NW_024423344.1:18287547-18432469 GCF_017311325.1 Ursus maritimus
TTTTTCATCAGCTAACTTTTTTGCATGTTATCTTCTGAAAACAAGGAAAACTCCCCATTTAGCTCACAAGCATGTACAAGCAAGAAAAGCTTTATGAGGTCGTAAAAATGAAGGGGGTCTGCCCCTTAAGCGTACATCAGTAAGCCGCCTGTGAATAGACACACTTCACAGATTTTATTATTGATGCTGTTGTTATTATTTCAGGAATCCTGGCTTTTATTTGAAAGGAAGTACATGTAATTTCCTTTGGTAATTCTTCATAAATTAGATACTCCTTATGAAATGCAGGGATATCTCGAACCAAAAACACAAATGACTTGTCAGAACTCAGGATATAAGGATTTGCCATTTGACTGCATCCTGTTGGAGTGATCAGCTTTTTATTCTAGTGAGGTTCACTAATGTCTAAAATCATATGGGTCACATAAAAATGACAACGTCATCATTAAATCTGTCCAAGAAATAACCTTAATGAATTCCATAGAGAACTCCCACTTGATAATGGGAGTTAAGAAGTCATAATACTATTCCGACAGGAAGGTGTGGTTAAAAACATTTGAAAAGCACCAGCAATAATGAAAATGATGGGCTCATTGAGGAAGCAAAGTGTAATCTCCTCTCGGCAGGAAACCACAAAGTGGAGAAGCCCCTGCTTGGGGGACAATGAGACACAATCAAGGGACATTCAGCCTATTATGAATTAAGCATTTGAGAAGAGAATGACTTTTTCCATAGCAACAAAGCCTTAGAAAGTCCAGAATTTTATTGGCCAGATTCTTGTATTGTTCTTCCAGGGCAGCATGAATCCTCATGCTGGATGATTAAAAGTACCAGAAGCAAGTGTGACATTCAAATAGTCAAGGTCAATTGATAAATATGTATAGAAAGAATAGAAAAGGTAGTTACACTTATAAATAACCAGAATCCTCAAATCCCCAATTCAAAAGGTACACAATTTAGAAACTAATTACAACTGAAGTTTTAAGGATTTGATGCAATAACTCAGTGTTGCCTGATAAAATAATATACCCATTACCCAGGATGCAATCTTTGCTCCTCAAAGTATTGGTTTTGCTACGGTGTGATGAAAAGGTCCAATCCGCCTCTTTAATCAAAGCTTCATGCTGGGAGCGGACATGTGAGATAGTCTCTCTCCGATTGCCAAGAACCCTAAAAGAGAGTGGTGGGAAATTGTTCCCGGCCCAGAAGTACTAAAGAAACGCAGCACCATGTTGAAGGTGGAATGGCAGGAAGTCACAGGTGGCTTGTCGTGATGCTGGCATCATCCCGGATACTGTTGGCCCAGACACCTCCAACCGGCCCAGACACCTCCAACTGGCCCCCACGACCTGGCTCTCGTCACCTTCAACCATGGCCGACTACTGTCCAGATTCTCAAAGTCCATCCAAAATAGAGTTGAAATTCTTCTCTCATAAGAATTTGGTCATGATTTAAATGTAGTTAGAATTCTAGTTGCAAAGAATTTATGTTGAAAGCAGGAACTCTTACTTACCTTTAATACCTTGTGTGCCTAGAATAATGCCTGGTGGGGTGATTAGCAAGAGAATTAATGGGAGGACTTAGGAGGAAAGGGAAAATTTATAGGACTGTTGGAGGTGAAAGGCTATATTTAGAAAATTAAAGAAGCAAATCCAGCAACTGAATTAATACTCCACGACTCATTTAACTATTGATCAAAGAGAATTTATTCACAGAGTTTTTCAAATACAAACAAAATAGCACTTTCAAATTTTTTTATACAAAGTGAATATTGAAATAAATGTGGTACAGCACAGTACAATAATGAACAAAAGAAAACAAGGTCTAATGAATGGAAAATGTCTCTCATTACTCACTCCTTCAACTGAATTCTCTCCTACAGTGGACAGGAAGTTGCCTCTTTACTTCATAAGAATATCACAGCAGAAGCTACTCAGACGAAGACATCTTTCGTATTTTTGAATAATATTGAAATACAAAGGCTTAACTCTAAATGTCTGCATAAACACCAAACACGTGTTGAGGGCATAAAGAGTTTATGCAGGATATACAAAATACTGATAGAGTGGCTTATTGGTCCATTGATTAGGTTTAATGTATGCTTTATAAAGTGATAATACTGTATTTTAAGTGTACTTTAAAAAGAAAACAGAGGAGTAACGCACCCCCAAACCTCCCATACAATGTGTGCAACAAAGTCTATGTTTGCGCGTGGGCGTGTGTGTGGATACGCATATGTCTGTATGTGCTTTCAGAAGCGCCATGACCTACAGGGAACATCTGTGGGTTACCCTGCTTCCCAACATAGTACTGTTTCTCCTAGCCCTTGTAATTTTCATAGTCCTCATCTCGTAAAAACCCCAACCCCTTGTTTGCATATATAGGTTTGTTTGGCGTATGTATGTGTTCTACGTTAACAATACTCTGTGGAATAGAAACACCCAGCACCCTGCAATATTTTTAGCCTTTGGTCCATTTTTCTCTATTTTTCCATGTCCTCCATTTTTTTTTTTTTTGCACATCTTGCACAACCCTTTGACATTATGTAATGTTTACCATTCCAATGGGCTTCACCTCATTAGCACTGGTTGGATTAGAGAACCACTATTCCACCTTTTGAAAGTAGCTGGATGTTTCAGTCTCTCCAGACCCCCTTTGGCCTATCTTCTCCTCTGTTGGCTCTCGGTGGCTCCATCTCAGTAGGGGTACTGCTTCTGTTTCTTGCCCGAGAAGCAAGCCAGCCATGTGCACAGCAGCATGGCGGTTGCAGCACCTGCTCCCGTGCAGTAGTAGGCCCAGCCGATCTCACACTGGCCTAGGGACACAGGAGAGCGAGAGAAAACAGGCAGAGATCAGAATGATTTTTCAGGATGCTCTGTTATTTCTCCCAGTGTGTATGTTCCTGGCATACTGCAGTAAAACTGAAATAGCCATTAAAACTGTGGTGTACTCACTCAAATGGAATGATAACAAGTGCTGAAAGCTATCTCAAGACTGAAGAAAGCCAGAATGGTTGTTTGCATTTCAGAAGGACCTCTGGCCCATGCCTCCTGCTAGCTAAGAAGTCAGACGCCTATTCTCTTCCACCAATGCCCAGACTTCTGCTGAAGAAAAGGAGGAATGACAGCAATCAGGGTGGGGGGGGGGATGAAAGTATTAGTTCTAACTGAAACCATTCAAACTGATATGCACAATGAAAAAAAATCAAAATATAGATACATGCTTCTGCAAAGGGTCCACTCTGAGGAGGAGATCCATTTGAAGGATGAGGCTAAAATGAATACTGCTATTTATATAAAATTGCCTAACAACTTACACTCTACCTTTTGAATTGAAGAGCAAAACCTCCCAGGTTCTTCTGGGGCCAACACTCACCTTTAAATTAAAAGGTCATAAATGAGAACATAATGAAAAGGGTTCAAATGGGCCCTGACCTGTCAGAGTTGGATTAGTACTCCTGGCAATAGCAACACACCCATAATACTAAAAATATAATTAGTAAAAGAAAGCGGGAGTAGCTATTTTAATTTCAGAGAGAGCAGACTTCAAAGCAAGGAAAGTTATCAGGTATAAAGAAGGGCATTACACATTGATAAAGGAGTGCATTTTCCAGGAAGACATAATAATCTGTAATGTGTGTGTGCCTATCAACAGAGCGCCAAATTACATGACACAAAAACTGACAGATTTCAAGGAGAAATAGATAAATCCATTATCATGGTTGGAGACCTCAAAACCTTTCTATTGGAAATGGACAGATCCATCAGGCAGAAAAAAATCTGGAAGGACATAGTTGATATTAATCAACAGTATATAACTGACATCTATAGACTACTTCAACCAACAACAGCAGAATACACATTCTTCTCAAGGTCACATGGAAAATACAGAAAGATTCTGGGCCATTATACTCACCTTAAAACAGTTAAAAGAATAGAAATCATACATTGGCCACTCTTAGACTACAATGGAGTTAAACCAGAAATCAGTGACAGAAAGATCACTGGAAAATACCAACATCTTGGAGATTAAACAACACTTCTAAATAACACAGGGCTGAAGAAGAAATCTCAAAAGAAATAAAAAAATAGTTTGAACTAAATGAAAATGAAAACACAACTTAACAAACTTTGTAGACTGCAATGGAAACAGTGCTTAGAGGGAAATGAATGGCATCAAAAGCATATATTAGAAAAGAAGAAAGATCTATAAACAATAATATAACTTTCTGCCTTAGGAAACTAGAAAAAGATGAATAAATTAAACTCAAAGTGAGCAGAAGAAAATGGATGAGTTAGAGCAGAAATCATTAACATTCTATGAGACCATCATTGCCCTAACACCAAAACCAGACAAAAACATTACAAGAAAAGAAAACTACAAACTTGTTATTTTTCATGAACAGATACAAAAATTCTCAACAAACTATTAGCAGATTGAACCCAACAATGTATAAAAAGAATTATACACACAACCAAGTGTAGTTTGTCCCAAATATAAAAGGCACATTTAGCATTCAAAAGTCAATTAATATACTGGGGTGCATGGGTGGCTCAGTTGGTTAAATGTCTGACTCTTGATTTTGACTCAGTTCATGATCTCAGGGTCATGGGATTAAGCCCCAAGTCAGGAATCTACACTTGGTGGGGAGTCTGCTTGAGATTCTCTCTCTCCCTCTGCCCACCCCCACTCCCACCCCCTGCTCCTCTCTTTCTCTCTCTAAAATGGGTAAATTAATCTTTTAAAAAAGTCAGTTAATATAATGTATCACATCAAAAGACTAAAAGGAATCACAGGATTATATCAATAGATGCAGAAAAAAGGATTTAACAAAAATCCAACATCCATTCATGATTTTAAAAAATTCTCAGGGAACTAGGAATAGAGGGAAATATTCCCACCTTGTCAAAGAACATCTAAAAACGTTTACAGCTAATATCATACCTAATGGTGAGAAACTTAAAGCTTTTTATTTTCAGATTAATTTTAATTAGTGCCTGTAGGAAATTCAGGAGAATTTTGAGGGATTGCCATTTCAATGATCTTGATGAAACTGCTTAGATATAGTTATTATTAAACTTCAGTAAGAAAGTCCAAAAATTTATTAATATCTTCACGGTAAAAGAAATGGCAGAGGAAGATTGCTCCATCGTACTGCATTGTGCCTTTCCCACAAGGCAAGGCTGTCCCCTCTCACCACTCCTTTGCAACATTTTACTGAAAGTTCTAGCTAATGCAATAAGGCAGGAAAAGAAAATAAAAGGTACACAGATTGGGAAATAAAACTGTCCTTGTTTGTAGATGGCATGATTGTCTATATAGAAATTGTGAAAGAATCCACAAAAAAACCAAACTAAAACAAACGAACAAAAAAACCACTCCTGGAACTAATAAGCAATTATAGCAAGGTTGCAGGATACGAGGGTAATATACAAAAGTCAATTGTTTCTTATATATCGGCAATGAACAAGTGGAATTTGGAATTTAAAAGATAATACCATTTACATTAGCACCCTCAAAAATGAAATAATTAGGTATAAATCTAATAAAATACAAGATCTATATGAGAAAATCTACAAAATTCTGATGAACAAAATCAAAGGACTAAATAAATGGAAAAACAGTCCATGTTCACAAATAGGAAGACCTGATAGTATCAAGATGTCAGTCCCTCCTAACTTGGTCTATAGATTTAGTGCAATCCTATTCAAAATCTCAGAAAGTTATTTTGTGGCTATTGACAAACTGACTCTAAGGTTTATATGAAGAGGCAAAAGACTCGGAATAGCCAACATAATATTGAACAAAATTCAACAAAGTTCAACACAGTTAGAGGACGGGCGCTACTCAGCTTCAAGACTTACTATAAATCTCCAATAATCAAAACAGCGTGGTACTGGTGAAAGAACAAAGAGACCAAAGCAACAGAATAGAGAGCCCAGAAATAGACCCACATAAATATAGTGAAGTGACTTTTCACAGAGGAGCTGAGGCAATAAAATGAAGCAAAGATCGTCTTTTCAATAAATGGTGCTGGAATATCTGGACATCCACATGCAAAAAAAAAGAAATTGGACATACATCTTACAGTCTTCATAAAAATTAACTAAAACTAGATCATAGACCTAAATGTAACACATAAACTCCTCAAAGATAATATAACAGAAAAACTAGGTAACCTTGAGTAGCGTGATGACCTCAGGTATAACACAATCCATCAAGAGCACAATCCATGAAGGAACTAATTGAAAGGCTGAACTTCATTAACACTAAAAAAAACACACACCTCTGCTCTGTGAAAAGCAGTGTTAAGAGAATGAGAAGATAAGCCACAAACTGGGACAAAATATTTGCAAAAGATATATCTGATAAAGGCATCTTATCCAAAATATACAAAGAACCATTGAAATTCAACAATAAGAAAACAAACAACCTGATTTTAAAAATGGGCCAAAGATCCTAACAGACACGTTACCAAAGAAGATCTACAGACGGCAGATAAGCACATGGAAAGATACTCCATATTATATGTCATAAGGGAAGTGCAAACGAAAATGAGATACCACTTCATACTTATTAGAATGGCCCAAATCTGGAACACTGACCCCACCAAATGCTGGTGAGTATGTGAAACAAGAGGAACTCTCACACATCGGTGGTGAGCACGATTGTACAGCCATTCGAGAAGACCGTTTGGTGGTTTCTTATAAAAGTAAACATACTCATACCTTACAATTCAGCAATCACACTCCTTGGTACTTACCTGAAGGAGACAAAAGCTTACGTCCACACAAAAATGTGCACATGGATGTTTTTAGCAGCTTTAACCATAATTAACGAAACTTTAAAGGAACCAAGATGCCCTTCAGGGCCAGGACTTGGGTTCCATGTTCAAGAATAAAAAGTCATTGACCCAGAATATCCTATTTGAATTAATAAAATAGGTTTCTGCATTCATTATTCCTCCCCTTCCCAATTTCTTTTTTACAGCATTCAAATTATTCTTTGTGTGTGCACAGTATGGAAGGCCTCTGTATCTTTCATTGAACATTGTCTTTTCTGCTCTAATTTTAATCCTTCTTTTAGCCAGTCTTACGATCTCATCAGAAAATGCTTTGACAACAATTTTCCTCCCTTTTCTTTTATCATTTATACATTACATTAGATAAAACACATACACCTAGACATTTAGATTTCAGTCATTGAACCCATAAACCATAGATTGAAAACTATACCCTTTTTTTCTTAACAAGTCAGTCATTTTACCTCGTTCATTAATAACTTTTCTCTTGAAAAATACAGAGACTGTTAAGTGTAACATGCAATTTGACTTCATATCTTTGCCGCATTTACAGACAAGAAGGTGAGGTCAGGCAAAACTAAGTGAGTCATTGGCTTGTTGTGGTCACCATAAAGCAACACCAGCGAGATTAAATCAAGGGCCTCCACATCTCAAGAGTATACTACCCAGGGACACAGACAATAGGCCATGTGCAGTCTTTCCCCTGGGTGTCATCCTTGCTTTCTCCCTTTCCATATCAAATATTAATAACAATTTAAACATAGCAAACATGTATGATTATTACTTGCTCTGAATTGTTAGAAGACCTTTACATGGAGTAAATATTTATGCACTTAATCCTCGTAAGAACATGATGTGATAGGTACATTGAGATGGGAAAACTAAAGCCAAGAAAAATGCAATAACCCGCTCAAAGACTCACCCTTAGTAAGTGGCGAGTCCTTTGCCTCTCTCCAGAGTTGATCCTCTGCACTAGCACTCCTCAAACGCCTGCAGCACCCTCGTGCCGTCTTAACTGCCATCACTGTTTTCCTGTCTCCCTGCTTCTGCTTATGGTATCACCAGCCGCAAAGCAGGCAGCAATCTTTGTAAAAATAAATCCTGTTAAGACCCTGCCTTCCTTAAAATTTTCTTTTTTTTTTTTTTAAAGATTTTATTTATTTATTAGACAGAGAGAGACAGCCAGCGAGAGAGGGAACACAAGCAGGGGGAGTGGGAGAGGAAGAAGCAGGCTCATAGCGGAGGAGCCTGATGTGGGGCTCGATCCCAGAACGCTGAGATCACACCCTGAGCCAAAGGCAGACGCCCAACCACTGTGCCACCCAGGCGCCCCATCCTTAAAATTTTCTAATGGATTATCAAACATCCAATCTCCTTCCAATGGCCTATCAGGCCTTGAATGAGCTCATATGTGCCTACTTTTCAAAACTCATGACCAACTTCCCTCTTGTTTCTGGACACACTGGCTGCCTTCTCTGGACCTCAGGAGGCTTGCTGCTGGCTTGGGTCCTTCATGTTCATTACTCCTTGGACTCAGAAAGTTCTACTCCAGATCATTAGACAGCTGGCTCCTCCTGAAATGGCAACTCTGTAGATACGTCCCACCCCCGACCTGCTTCATCAAAGTCACACTATTCCTCTACCTCGTTTTATTGCCTTTGTACCAAGCACTTACATGGTTTGTAAATACTCTGTGTGTGTGTGTGTGTGTGTGTGTGTGTGCGTGCGCGCGCATGTATGAGTACATGTGTTTAATTTCAGTCTCTTCCACTAGAATGAAAGCTTCAATTAGGGGAGATGTTTGTATATTTTCTTCGCTATTCTACCCCTACCACAGTGCCTGGCTCATAGTAGGCACTCGCTAAATAAATGTTGAATGAAAGGCAAAGTAAAAGAGAAACAGGAAGGAAGGAAAGTAGGCAGATAGCCAGTCCCTGAAAAACACAGTAAATCTGGAATTTTATTAAAAGAATAACTCTAGTCCTGTTTTGGCACGAAACTTTTGGAGAGAAGTTCCCAAACCAACTTTATAGCATTTACAATCTCATACAGAGTCTGTTAAATTAATAGGTGAATAGATCCTGAAAGATCACATCTCCCCCTTGGGGTAGGTCTCACTGGCACAACGACCTCCATCAATAGTCAGATTTGGTAAGTATTTTTTCAAGGGTAACAGAGTCTTCCTCATGGACCAAATTTTCTGATAACCATCCACAAATGTGGCTGGGGAATAATCTCCATTTGTAAATCCTAGGAATAATCTCCATTTTGAATTATCCCTTAGCTGGATTAAATAAATCTAGGAGGGAGAATTAATAGGTAGCTAAGAGCTGGCAGGTGGTTTAGAGCCTTTCAAGAAGTCAGCAAAATTTGTGGGCAATCCATTCAGCCTAGGGCTCATGACATGGAACACAATCAATCATTCATTAATAACAAGGTATTGACCTACACACAGTTCCGTGACCTAACAGGAAAAGCAGAGGACATAATTCTTTATTAATTATTGGATACTTATTCAAGAAAAAGTAACTGGTGAGGGCAGGTACTTGAAAATAGTCCATGTGACAGTAGCCGTGTGGATTAAATACAGATGAAAAAGAAGCTGGGGCGCCTGGGTAGCGCAGTCGTTAAGCGTCTGCCTTCGGCTCAGGGCGTGATACCGGCGTTCTGGGATCGAGCCCCACATCAGGCTCCTCCGCTGGGAGCCTGCTTCTTCCTCTCCCACTCCCTCTGCTGTGTTCCCTCTCTCTCGCTGGCTGTCTCTTTGTCACATAAATAAATAAATCTTAAAAAAAGATGAAAAAGAAGCTAATAAAGAATTGACTACTGAGGACCCGGGAGAGAGAGCATATATATATATTTTTTTCCTCTCCAGGGAAGTCAATAGACTATAGGGGCTCTTCACTGGCAAGGCTGGTAGCAGATGGTATAGATATTCTATCTAATTCCTCTATACCCCTTAGTTGAGTTCTCACCCTTAGCTTCTGATTGTGCCCTGCTCCTAACAGCTTACCCTTGCGATGCTCTTCAGAGGACCCATGAGTGTGGAGCCATGTTGCCCCAACTCTCAGAGAGCTTAAGTGTCCCCTGGTGTGGCCAGTAGCCAATGACTGACTGGAGGTGCAGGATTTGGAGAGCCAGTTTTCTCACCTCCAGGCGAGACTAACTCTGTGGTGGAATGAACGTTCCAGAGCCTCAGTGAGTTCAGGGTGAGGCTGGGACCTTGCCTCAAATTGCACCCTTGCCCGGCGTTTATCTCTTCACTACTTTACTTCCCATTTCTTAACTGGTTTCTTGAACAAGAATCCTTATCTCAGGATCTGCTCTGGGGAACTGGATTTAAGACAAGAGCAAGTAAACAAAATCTTTCTTGCTTTTTCTTTTTCATAATAAAGGTTTGTGAGGTTTCAATTGTCAGAGGCTTAACCACACCACCCACCTATCCAACCCACCCAGGCCCTGCCATCGCTGAAAGACCCACGACATAGAGTCTTCAGTGATGTGGGAAACAAAGGAAAAAGAAAAAAAAATTGCTTATTACTTATAGCCCATTGACGAAGTCCTTGAAACAGGTAGAGAGACCTTCCTCTCGGAGCTCAGCTGCGTGGACGCTAATACTTTGCTGAGGGCAAAAGGCAACCTTAGGCTAACATTATCCCAAACCCCTAGAATTGTGAGTCTATTTAAACAAATAAAAATTCCTTTGGAAACTTCCTTTATCTCTATCCCCCAAGATATATGTTGGCAATCGTCCTCCAAGCATATGGCCCGCTGATTTACATCTGAAGGGTCTCATGACGAGGGTTTTACTAGACAATAATAAATGATCTTTGCCCAACAATACCTGGCCCCCTCAAGGTACTGGAAACCTTGCTTCCAAAATTCTTTAGAGACTTACCCTATCCCTAACCTCTTCCCAACTTGAAAGTAGATAATCGGCCACTCCTGACAACCTCAAGGCAGCTCTTTCTGCCCATAGGTCCTGTCCCCATGTTTTAATAAAACCACCTTTTTGCACTGAAGACGTCTCAAGAATTCCTTCTTACCATCGGCTCTGAACCCCAACACTTCCTAAATCACTCAGCACCAGGCGTCTTCACGACTGTCTTCCTAGGGGCACATCCAATTCCATGTCTTGTTAAGTATATATGTATCATTTCTAAGAATTGTTGTTTCTGGAGCCCTTCTTGTTGTGTCGTAAAACATGGAGTCAACTCATCAAACCAGCGGTTTATCAGATGAAAATAAAAAGAAAGGAAACTAAATAAAGTCATTTAAAAGGTGTGCCACAGGAAAAGAAAATGTTTGAGAATGTCATCAGATATTGACACTAATTACTCAAATATGCAAATTTATGTGTGAAATCTATACGTTTTGTGATTTAACTTCAGCAACTGGCTCAGATCCAAAATAAGCAACTAATGTCCTGTGTGATTTAGAAGAAAAATATTCCTCTATTTCAGATTCCTCTATTCCTCTATTTCAAGACTTTCACTTACTAAGTAATTCATAAAATACAGAATCATTAACTCAATACGGATTAATTCTGGTAATTTGGATTATTTAGAAATATAGCTGGCCCATCAAACTACCCTCAAAAGGATATACAAAAATCACATACACACACAGACACACGCACACAGACACACGCACAGACACACGCACCCAGACACACGCACAGACACACGCACCCAGACACAAGCACCCAGACACACGCACAGACACACGCACCCAGACACACGCACACAGACACACGCACAGACACACGCACACAGACACACGCACACAGACACACGCACAGACACACGCACACAGACACACGCACCCAAATATCTTTTGAGAAGCAGGAAATGGAGAAGATCAATCTGGTAAGATCAAGATGTGTCAATAGGATTTCGGCAAATCTGAAGAATCACTAAGTCCTCCCACCCCTGATTCTTGATTCCTTTCCTCCCATTCTTCCTCTCTCTCTCAATCATTCATTGATGCAACAAATATTTCTTAAGTGCCTACTTTGACTAGGAATCCCCGGATGCTGGGGATCTTGTGGGAAACAAGATGGATGCAGTCCCTGCTATCAAGGGGTTTTGTCTAGTCAAGGAAGTACGAAACAATAATTATGCAGATGATTACATAATAATTGACACGTGTTTTGAGGAAAAAAAATTCGGGATGCTAAGACAGCAAAATCACAGGGAATCTTTACAGTGTGATCAGCGAAGGTGAGTCTTATATTAGAAGTGAAATATATGCTGAGACCTGGAAGAAGAGCAGGAGCAAACAAACTGGAAATGTGAAAGGCCGGGGAAGAGCGTACTTGCACTTGGGGGCTGGGAAATGGAGAAAGAGGGAAATGTGAAAAGCCAGGGAAGAGTGTACTTGCACTTGGGGGCTGGCAAATGGAGAAGAGCGTACTTGCACTTGGGGGCTGGGAAATGGAGAAAGAGGGAAATGTGAAAAGCCAGGGAAGAGTGTACTTGCACTTGGGGGCTGGCAAATGGAGAAGAGCGTACTTGCACTTGGGGGCTGGGAAATGGAGAAAGAGGGGCAAATTCAGGTCTTGTTAAAGCATTGATCAAAAAAGAAACGAGTGTCACTTTGGGTGTAAGCAAGAGATGGGGTTGGATATGACCACTTCCAGAGTTTGAGAGCTTGAAACCTAAAAACTTCTTCTCCAGAATTTTCATCTGTATTAGTAGATAAAAATGTAAGGTATTCAACATTGATCAATAAATCTTGAGCACCTATTATACGTATTGCAATGGTATAGGAGCTGGAGACCCGGCAGCGAACACGACAGACAGGGTCTTTGGTCTAACAAAGTTTATGTTCCAGTAAGACCAATTCTCAAGGATCGCTCACATCACTTGCATAATTTTAAACTATCCCTTGTATATTTTACACATATATTTTGTAGAAGTTCAGTCTGATGAAATTGACCAGATACAAGAGGGATTTTTTTTCCCATGAAACATAAATACAAATACAAAATATCTAGAGTTCGTGAGAGTTCTGTGATTTTCTAGCTGCACCCTGGACATGCTGAACCTTAAACTTCTCCACGGGAAAAAGAAAAGGAGATTTTTTTCTCTTTGAGCGTGATTCCACTGTCCAAATCCACACGCTCAATAATAAGACATGAGCACCATCTTTTATAATAACAAGAGGAAAAAGTCTTTTTGAGTATATTAAGCTATCAGGAAAGTGTGTATGTTTTAAACCGTATGGTGGTCCATGAGTAGTAACAGGACCAAAGGAAACCAGGAAATAAGGGGCCATTTTTCCAAGGCCCCTCTCTCCCCCAGTCAAGGCAATAAATGCTTGTATTATAAGGCAAACCAAAAGCATTTTACTAGAGGGCAAGTTCTGTCTGTGATCCTTTCAGGAAATTAGAGAAGCAAATCTGTTTAAACTTTCCCTTTCGCTCTCTGTAATGCTCCATCAGACAGGACTCCAAGCTTGCTTGGTTGGCAAATTGCTGCTTTCAACAATGGGCAATACTATTCTTGACAGATAAAATAGAGGTTAATGGGACAGAAAGCAGCAAACCACAGCCACCTGCCAAGTCCCTGGAAAAAGATGCTGTGGCGGCGTTCCAGGGCAGGCCCGAAGACGAGATGGGGTGCGAGAGGTGTGGCTGGCTCCCGGCAGGCTCAAGTTAGTTTTTGGTGCCGCTTGTTGTCAGTAATAGAGACCGAAGAAAAAGTACAATGAATCCAGCCTTACTATGAGTAACAATGGAATTCAGAGATCTTTCACCTTCTGAGGAAATGGCAGTTTGACCTCTGCTTTTTCATTAATTGGTGCCATTAACATTTCAGAGCCTACTCTCTGACACTGGGTCTGCCTGCTCTCCTTTGGTATCCTGGTGCTCAGTGCCAGGCCTGGACCACAGCAGACGATCAGTGCATGTTCCCGGCATGAATGAGTATCAGACACGGTACTTGTGCTGAGAAGACGAACCTGAAATTAATAATTATATAGCAGTTGTCAGGTATATAGACCATGAGCCAGGTGTGGAGCAGTTCGCAAATGGCATCTCTCACTTTATCATTTTTGCCTCTGGCGCTTTCCAGAAATTAGAGAAACAAATCTGATGATATTTTTCCAGCATGGTTCCCATTGTGCAGATGAAGAAACTGAGTTACATGCAAGGTAACTTTCCTGGTATCTCAAATAAATGGTGAAGCTTGGACTCGCACTTGGGTCTAACTGATTCCAGAACTTTCTCCCGTGTTCAGATAATGTATTAGGATGTCCTACATCAAATGTCTTTTTCCCATTTCCATTTGTTAAGATAATACTTGTTGATGTGGGAAAAAGAGGAAAAAGAAAAATCACCAAATTTCCTTACTACTTACAGCCCATTGACAAGTCCTTGAAACAGGCAGAGTGACCTTCCTCTAGGGACCCAACCGCCTCTGTCTTGATACTTTGCTGAGGGCAAAAGGCAATCATAGCCCAACCCCCAGGAGCCTGTAAGTCTCCTTTAACATATAAAAATTCCTTTGGAAACTTCCTTTATCTCTACCCCCCCAAGATACATGTTGGCAATCATCCCCCAAGCATATGACCCATTAATATACATCTGGAGGGTCTCATGACTGAGGTTTTACTAGACAGTAATGATGAGGGAGCAGAAGGCTGGCTGAAGACAAAGCATAAGCTGACACCCCGCAACCTCCCCCCACCCCCACTCCTGCGGGGGGACTTGTGTGACATTCTTCCAGGAAGCCCCCAACCATCTTAATGCTAATGCCTTGCTAGAGGGGAAAACCACCTTAACTTGACAATGGCAAGGCCTCCGGTATCCTGTGAGTCTTCTTTAACATATGAAAATCCTTTTGAAACCTCCCTTTTTCCTTACCTCCCCCAACACCATAGTATATAATCAGCCAGCCCTCACAACCCTGGGGCAGCAGCTCTTTCTGCCCACGGCTCCTGTCCCCGTGCTTTAATAAACCACCATTTTGCACCAAAGGTCTCAAGAATTCTTTCTTGGTCATTGGCTCTGGACTCCACCCCACTGAACCTCACGTATATTCCAAAACCACATCAGTAATAAATGACTTTCTCGACAATAGCTAGCCCCCTCAAGGTCCTGGAAATCTTGTTTCCAAAATACCTGGGAGGCTTACGCTACCCCTAACCTTCTCCCAACTTGAAAGTATATAATGGGCCACTCCTATGACCCCAGTGCAGTTCTTTCTGCCCACAGGCCCTGTCCCCATGCTTTAATAAAACCACCTTTTTGCACCAAAGAATTCCTTCTTGGCCATCCGTTTCAAACCCTAATGTCTTTCCTACATCACTTGTCTTTGCTAGAACTTACATGCCTAGGAGAAATAAAATATATTTTACTCCTTTGAATGTATGGGTCTTCTTAGAAGACTCCACGTCCCTGTGTCCACCTTGCACGGTTCTAGTTATTAAAGGCCTGTCTCTGGCTGACGTGGCACCCCGTTCCCGAGGTGGTGGCCCCAAACCTGTACTCTCTTCGCTACCCCAACCCTTCTAGAGAATGTGGGGAGGTGGGGTCCAGGCAACTTGCTTGATGAATTCAGATCGCTGATTCTTCCTCCATGTGAACCTGGCTCTGGACATGCCCCCAAACTGCATATTATGACCCTTGCCTGACTCTGTCCGCACAGAGCCGATGGAGGGCTCCAGGTCCCGGGCACACACCAGCTCCCTTCTCCAGGCACTGTCAGTCAACCCTCAGGAGTTTGTCAGGAGCCATCATGCTGCCCTCAGCCCTACGCAGAGATGTGGCCCCAGAGCTGCCCCTGCTTACAACGTTGGAGTAAAACAACACAAAACACGGTAGCCCAGCAGCCCTGCCCTCTCACTGATGCCATCTGACCAAACTCCACGTGTGCTGGCCTCCTGGGCTCTGCGTTGGAACCCAAGCCCCACCCGTTCCCATCTTCACTAGGTCACTGCCAAGTTCCCAGACTTGTGGTCACAAGGGCCTGAGTCCAGATATCATAAATGACTGACCCTATTTACCAAGGTGGCATATCTTTCCCTCTGTGATATTTTAAAATGTTCAGCATGCTAAGATAGAAATACAAAGCCTGTGTAGAAAAGAAGCAGACATTTTCAATTTCATCCGTTTCGCTGTATAAATAACGAAGCATGAAGGTGGATGGATCACTGGAGAGACAGAGACTTTTGTCCTCTTAAATACCAGGGACAAAAGTTGGACAGGTCTTTCTCCTCTTGAATAAATTCCTTCATGTCTCTTCATATTCAGACCATCTTGTCTGCATAGGCATTAAAAAAAAAAAAAAAACAACCAAGAACGAAAAGAATCTATGGCAAGACCAATTCCTTTTGTTCTTTTGAGAAGTGACTGAACAAAGGTGTCACTAGTAAAAAAAAAAAAAGTTTTAAACCTTTGGCCTAAAACATACAAAGGCTTTAATTCAAACGTTTAATGGGACAAGTGATTAAAATGATACATTGTACGTCTGAAAAGAGAAGAGAAGAACACCCAAACTTGGTTGCCAGGTTCAAATCTAGAGGTAAAAAGGCTGAAGGAAGGAAGTCCATAAAGCGTGGCTCTTCCTTAAGCTCCCGGGCTGGCGTCCGTCTGTTCAGTGCTGGAAGAACAAACTCTCCTGTACACAGCTGCAGGGCCCCATTCACTTATTTGTTTGTTTGTTTATTAAAAGATTTATTCACTTATTTTAGAGAAAGAGAAGGAGAGAGAGCACGAGTGGGAAGGGCAGAGGGAGAGAGAGACTCTCCAGCAGACTCCATGCTGAGTGCAGAGCCCGACGTGGGGCCCCATCGCGGGACCCTGAGATCTTGACCTGAATGGAAACCTGGATGCTTAACCGACTGAGCCACCTGGGTGATCAGGTCCCAGCTGTATTGTATTCTTTGTACCCTGCAGGGATGTGCTCTAGGAGGTTTCTGCAAGCAGGCATATGCACTGTTAGTACTTCCAGAAAAAACAGATAGTGGGGAGGTATGTGTCAGGATAGGATCCCTTGAACCCTAAGCACTGCATGTCCCAAAATGCCTTAGCAAGGGGTGGCTGTGTTCATGCCTCCTGAATTTCTAGAACAGCACCACAGTGCATGGCTCCAGTGTTTCTCCTCAAGGACTATGGCTTTTGACTCAAATACAGTAGGCTGGCTTTATCTACCTGTGCTGAGCCTCATTCCCAGGTTCAGGATATTGAACAATAGGATCCGAAGTCTCTGGAAGTTAAATGATACCTTTTCCCCCAAACACAGAGCCTGCCTCAAAGAATGATCTAGCTCGGAGCACTGGAACCACTTCAACAAAGGAGAGGGGGCAAGAAGTGTCTTCAAAGATCCCCCCCCCTTTGTTTGCCCTACTTTCTCCACAGAATTAACCAGAATGTTAACAGTCAAAATATAAAATGCAAATAAATAAACACACTGGATCAGAACTTACAGCCGCTCCCGTGCCCTGCCCCGGACTGGTGATGGGTAGTGAGGAGGGCACGTGTTGCACGGTGCACTGGGTGTTATACGCAACTAATGAATCGTCGAGCTTTACATCGGAAACCGGGGATGTACTGTATGGTGACTAACATAATATAATAAAAAAACATTAAAAAAAAGAATATAAAATGCAGACGTGTCCATTGGTAAAGACTGACACACTCAAGCTATGGCATTAGTAAGTATTTCCACAACCATGAATGTCAAAGGGAGCAGGGATTTACTCTCTGGAAAAGATAAGATAGGTGTCTACAGAGAGCCCAGAAGAGCTCCATGTCTGAGGATACATGTTATGGGTGAATTTTGATAGGAAAATCTATGTCAGCCTTGTAAATCTGCTCCTGTCCAGCTTCATTCATTCTGTAGCTGGAGCAGAAGGGGTGAGCAGAGGGCTCTCCACAGGAGTCCACGAGGGGCAGTGACTGGCTGTGCAAGCCCTATACTCAGATATGACTCCATGCTGTCTTGAGCTCAGATTGCAGGGGAGAAAACCTTTCTGAACTACAAATTAACTCTTTTTTTAAAAATTTAAATTCAATTAGCCACCATATAGTATGTCATAAGTTCTTGATGTAGTGTTCATTGATTCATTAGTCGCCTATAATACCCAGTACTCATCACAATGGTATAAATTTCTCTTCTGGAACCCCACAAAAATTCTGCTAAAAAGCCATAATTTTAACTTGTTCTGTTGTGTCTCTCTTGTCCCCATAGAAATGTTTTAGCTTGACCAGTAAAGTGAGGAGCCGAAGAAAAAAGAAGAGTTTTGCCCAAGTGTTATATACTATCCCCCAAGGAAACGGTGCTAGCCAGCATGCACTTAGGGATTTACTGGAAAATACCATCCGAGGTCTCATATCTGCACAGCTGTTCATTTGCGGAAGGGCTGGACTCCTAGAATGGTAGCTGGACTTGACCTAAAGTTTGGTAGCCAGAGCCCACACACACAACAGGGACAAAAGACATTGCTATTTACTGTTATTACTACTACTATCATTACTAATACTTTCTTTCCTGAAATCTTAATATGTCCTAATATCATAATGTAGGTTTGGACAGCATGAATTTTTTTTTTTTGAGCATTTGGAGACCTTAAATACTACTTCGTGTTTGTTACTTTCTGCAAATGGAAAACCACATAGCAGAAATAAAATCCAGAACAAGCAATACTTGCTATGAGAAGAGCAAATAAATTCCATTTCTCGCATGCATAATTCTACACTTAAAATACATCAATGTAAGGGCTATAGATTAGATAATAGTATTGCGTTAGCGTTAATTTCCTAATTTTGGTAATTGTACTCTATGGAAAAAGACATTACTTTTAGGAATTATTCCCTTAAGTGTCTAGGGTTGGAGGGGCATTATATCTGAGAGAGGCAGAATAGAGCAGAAGGGTGGGGGAGAATGATAAAACAAATATGATAAAACTTAATATTAAGGGAAGCTGGATGAAGAGTATATGAGAATCCTTTGTTCTATATTTATAACTTTTCTATAAATCGAGCTCATTTCAAAATCAAAAATAAATAAATATAAACATTTAACTATATATTATATATATACATATGTATATATACATACCCCACATATATAAATATAAATATATATACACACACATACATATATAAAATGAGTGGGTGACTTTGATGCTTGTAAATATAAAGAGCCAGAACTCCATAAAAATGTTGGTCATATGGCATGCACAATGAGAGATCTGCCTAATGACAGGTTTTGCTGTGTAATTGTCCTCATGAAAATAGGCATTCACTCTCTTGCACTCCATTTGCACGGGTTGCTCTGCTGAGTACAGCACTCAGCGGGGGGTCTGAGGAGTCCCCGCCCTCTAGCTGTACCCCGTGGACCACAAAACCTCATCCCCTTCCCGCCAACCACAGCCCGCCACAGTGGACCACAGCCAACACAGCAAACAGCTTACAAATTAGATTCACCTAAAGAAAGAGGACATTCTAGCATTAATCATAACATAGTGTGAAACGTTAAGTGAGGGGTGTTAGTGGGCAGAACGCAGGTGTCCAGGTGGGGAGGACATGGGGCCCCGAGTCTATCTCCTCCCGGAGGCTCTAGGCAGAGGCCAGTCCCCCCTCCACAAAATGACTCAGGCCAGTGGTTGTACAGACTCCACGTGGGAACCAACACTTCCCACTGAAGGAGAGGGGCTACAGCAGCAAAGCATGTGCTGCATGAGAAAAAGCCCACGGGGAGGTTTATGCGCCATCCAAGTCATCCCTGGCGAGTCCACTTGCGGCGGGCCACCAAGTCAGGAGGACGCGGGGTCGTGGGCCACAGTAAGGAAGCCAGCCTGCGCGGCCCAGAGGCTTTTCTCCATTTTAAGCCTTGTCAAGAACGAGTGCATCACACCTCGGTTTCTGTGTCCTTGGGACTTTTTCTTTTCCTCACTCCTCCTCCTCTCCCCAACCTATCACAGTGTCACAGATTTCAGAGCAAAGGGACATTGGAGAAGGATCATCTAGGGCAAGGGTGGGCCACCTTTTTCTGAAAAGGGCCAGGTAGCAAATATGTTAGGTCCGAAGCAGCCACAGATGCCAAGTAAACACACGAGCATGGCCGCGTTCCAATAAAACTTCTTGAAAAAACAAGCAGGACAGATTGGTCACATGGTGTGCTCACGCCCTTGACGTTGGTCTTCTCCTGTATTTCTCCAGTAAGGTACTGTTGCGTAGGAGACCAAAGTCGCCTTCCCAGGTCTGTCCAGTAGAAGAGTCTTTCTCTTTGCTTATAATTTTGAATTTCTTGGTTCCAATCTAAGGCAAGGTGCTGATGCTGGGCTATTCTTAACCAAAAATCTAGTCCTGACTATTTGGGTAGTAAGTATGTACACTGCATCTTTACCTACCTGTACTTTTAAAGTTAACCTCACAAAGCCAAAGCAAATTTTTATAAAGTTGTGAGGGAAAAAAAATAAACCAACACCCTCTTTTGCCAACAAACCAGTGGAACAGATGCACTTTATGTCAATATAAATATCTCACCAGTGTGAAAACAACTCTAGATCTCTAGATAAAAAATGAGCAGGGTTCGATGAACAGGTAGACAAAATGCGGTGTAGCCATAACAATGGAATATTATTCAGCCATAAAAAGGAATGAAGTTTCGACATGTGCTACAACATGGCCTAGCTTTGAAGATATCACGCTAAGTGAAAAAAGGCAGACACAGAAGGACAAATATCGTAGGATTCCATGTGTAGGAGGTACTTTGAATGGGCAAATTCATAGAGACAGACAGTAGAACAGTGGTTCCTAGGGTCTGGTGGTTGGAAATAATGGAGAGTTATTGGTTACTGGGTACAGACGCTGTTTAGAATGGTGGGAAAATTCTGGAAATAGAAAACAGACAGTGACGATGGTTGCACATTGTGAATGCACTTCATGCCATTGAATTGTACACTTAGGAATGGTTGAAATGATAAATTTTATGTTACATACATTTGGCACAATGTAACAAAAAAGGAGCAGTGTTACGTGGAGGTAGAGAACAGAGTAGAGATGGGTCCATCAGAGAAACGGATCCTGGAAGACCCAACACACAGACATTCGGGTGATTTTGCTGGGTGTGGCTGCACAGGAGAGAGCGTTTCACTTCCTCTCACACCGAGGCTGTCAGGGGTGTTCCTGACCTACCACACCAAGCCTGCTCATTGCTTTTCCTTCTCATCAGATCCGTTCTGGGTCCTTCCTCTTAAACTCTACACTGACTCAAGGTCCTGCATCCTCCCATCCTGAATTCCGGTAAAAGCCCCATAGCCATGAAAACAGGTGGCAAAGGTGCTTTGCCTACAAAGCGTTCAAAGGAATGGCAGAAGAAAAAAAACTACCCTGGTACTTCCAGAAACATAATAAAATTTCAGTTTAAGTGTCAGAAAAGTAGGTGGGTGCGTCTGAATTCTTATGATCACACCCATCAAATGGACCTCTGTTCCGTGGCCCAGTGAACAATTTTGCTAAGATACATGTTTGCAAGATTTACACATAAGAAATGGCTTCCCCTTTGTCCCGTCTGGCCCCTGAGTCTCTGCCTGCACAGTTATCAATCCCTACCCCTTAGCACTGAATCCATCCTCCAAGTGTCACTAGAGATAATGCCACTGTTAAGGTGAGAAGGCACACACGTTGGCTCTATATACACAAGGTACACTGGTGGCCTTTGTGTTCACGCTGTGAACCCACACAGAATCCCATCTCCGTGTGGGGGAGGCTGGGATCACCAGTGGGGTTTATTCATTGTAGGGTGACAGATTATCCTTTGGTTTCTGTCTATCGCTGCCATTTATAAAGGCTGGAACAACCTGAAATTCAGCTCCTCTGACTCATAAATGGCTGCAAAAGAGAGTGTGAAGGGACCCAGACTGTCTCTAATTGTTGGTCCTCCGCATGGCCTGCGGCTGCTGCCAATTTTCCAGCAAACCCACATGAAGAGGTGCCACACTCCAACCTGATGGCATTTTATCTGCCCTCCTCCCTTTGTCTGTCATGCTTCCGTCGGGCACCAAGCAGACTCTGAAGATACTCTCCGTAACCAGTTAAACGGAAATGGGCTGCAGCAAGCACTGCTTTGATCTTGGTTAGCTGCCCTCCTTCTAGGAGGTTTTCCTGGGTGACCCTCCTTATGTGTAAGGTGGCTGCTGGGGACGAGCCTAATCCAGTTTGGCCCCGCACAACCTGGAGACTCTCTGGTGAATGACAGTAACTGCTGAAAAAGTGTGAGGGATGGTGCCCAGTAGCCACTCTCCTACAACCTCAGTTCCAAGTTATAACGAAAGCGAGTCTCAGACCAAAGGCTGCTACCCGCAGATGCTTATTAAACAAACAGTTATCAAGACACAGGCACGACCCCGGTCATCAACCTGGTCTGGGAGCTAGTTAAACCCTAGCTCTCTACCCTTTAAGAGTTCGGAAATACCACTTTGCATGAAGGAACCACTAGGGCACGGTTCTGTTCCCTTTGGCAAGAAACAACCAGAAACCATCAAAGAAAGACTGGAAACTGAGCTGTTTAGGGATGACCACGGCTTGGCTGCCATTCCTAAGGGCAAGCACGCATGTGGCTAGAATGCCTCAGTGAAGCGGGATCAGTTGTTAAAATACTAAAATATGTACCTCTCGGTACTGGGGGATAAACATCCACTTCTCCACGTTCCCCAAGTGTCCCACTGTCCCCTCCCTGCCTCTGAGAACTCTACTCCTAGCCTCATGTCCCAGAAACCCAAGAGTCAGTGCCTGGCCGAGCAGGGTCCCTTGGGAGTCTGCTCCAGGGCTGTGGCCAAGATTTGTCTCAGTTTGGATTGGTCAGAACCTATGAAAAACTGGTGGTTAGATATTTTGAATATCATTGGGACTTCGAATAATGGCTATATGCCTGGATGGATGTTTAAATCCCTTCATGCAAGGATAGGAAGCATCGTTAACTCTTTGAGCTAATCCACAATCTTGAACGCCCTTAATCTCACGGATAATAATCCATTTTTAACATCCATCATGGTAATTAGTAAGATGCTAATTCCACCACTAAAAGTCCATTTCTGACATGGCGATCCTAACAGTCAAGCTTCTGGTGTTGGTTCAGTTACAGATAACTGAACGCTGTGCTAGCAGTCTTAAGGATCTGTTTTGGAGGATGCCCCTGAGTTGTGACTCCCCCTAACTGAGACACATCTCTCTCTGTTTATCCTGAAGTATTTTCAAATGAATCACAGGCATTATGACATTGGTGTCAAGAACTGTGAAGAGCGAGATTTTACTCTACTTGCAAGCTAGCAGATTAAACTGCCACCGTTGCACGGACGCTAGAAAAGCCAGGAGACTCCCAGGTCAGAGGTGGAGGAGGGCATCCCTCACAGCTCAGCAAGCAGCTTCAGCTCCATCGCTTTGCCTGCCACCCCGCACAGGGGCCGCTGTGGCAAACTCAGTGAGTCTGGGTCACAGTTGAAGAATCCCATGCTTAGGGAACCCCAATTTTTTTATAATAGGCTACAAAGAAACCTGCCCAAATTTTGACCCACAGGGAGACATTATCCTAATTATACTAAACAAGAAAGAAACTTGTCCTCTGCTCCAGCAGGATTCAATACGTTTCAAGCCTGTTCAGCATACAAACATCTTTGACAAGATAGTTCAGAACCAAGAGCTCTCGGGACATGCTGAAGAACTGTCTCTTGGTAGTGACACCAGTGGAACTGGGCAGCAGACTAAGTGGAAACATATTCAATTCACTAGGAAGGTTGAACACTCATTTTCACAGTTATTATTTCAAAGTAGAATTGGTGTATGGAAGTTATCTATTTGCAATGATGCATATTGTAAATGTGATGTTTTCCCCTACACCGTGCCCCCGACAAACATTTTCACAAATAATGAAATCAAGTCAAAAGGGTTCAGTAGCTTTCTGGCTCCTAGTTGGGGGGGCGGGGTTGAGGATTGTAGGTAGGTAAAATCTAGAGGTCAAGTTTCCTACCTTCCTAATATCAGACTTCCAAATGTGGATTACCAGAGGTTCTAAGTCTTCTGATGTCGGGAATGTATTTGAATACTATACAAAAGCTATGAATAAACTTTCCAGAAAAGAGCATGGACACAGAGGCATATAAAATTTGCATACAATTTCAGTGGGGTCACAAATCTCTGAAGCCTATTAATGGACTTTGGACCTTTGAATGATCTGGAGACACCAATCCCTGGAACAAGGCTTCCTGTAACCTTGAACTCATTTACCAGTGTCATCAAAACACCCAGTTGCCAAGCCTAAGTGTTACTATCGAGATACCATGTAGCTGACATTCTTGGCTATCCAAAACATGACCCCAAATCAGGAGGTAAGGAAAAAAAAAACCCTGTCCAGAGCATACAAAAATCAGAACTTCAAAGATACACAGTGCACAGAAGCAGAGTTGAACTTTGTTCCTTTATTTATTTTTTTAAGATTATTTATTTTAGAGAGAGAGAGGGAGAGCGCCAGGGGGAGGAGCAGAGGGAGAGAGAGTCTTAAGCAGACTCTGCACTGAGCACCGAGCCCAACGTGGGGCCCCATCTCACGACCCTGAGATCATAACCTGAGCCAAAACCAAGAGTCAGATGCTTAACCAACTGATGTAGGCGCCCTGGACTGTATTCCCTTGAAAGCATGATTTTAAGATGATTTCTGATGATTAGATAGAAAGGACACAAACCAGAGGTGAGGGAATGAGGACAGAAGAGCAGAATTAATAATTGCAATGAGTAATTGCGGACAGTGTGACATAAAACGGTTGCAAAACAACAGCAAAAAACCAGAAGGAACTCAAAAATGTTTTCATTCGTGGCTATTTAGCCTAAAGGCAAATCACTCTACAAATGCCCATGACTCTTAGGAATGACTCCTGAGTCATACGAGAACGTAACTGCTAATGATGTTTTTTAAAAGGCTTTGCTTATGTTTTTTATATGTTTCCCATATCCTGGCTAAAAGGATGAATTCTGGCTATAACACAGCTACATCCTCAAATGATTTCAACATGATTAAAACAGGAAGTGTGTTGGCCTTCACGGCAGAAAGCAGGGACTGATGGTTACTGTGGGTCTTCCATGTATAAAGCACCTACCTTCCCCTCTCATCACACTGAACCCTTTCAATGGGCCCGTGAAGCAGGGATTGTCATTCCCTTTTAGAGACGGAAGAACTGAAATTCTGGAGGCCAAATAACCGGTCCAGAACCAAGCAGCCAGAAGAGAGTGAAACTGGGACTGAAACCAGTCCATGCTTTTCCTATTAACTATTCCTCTAAGGGGAAAATCCAGGACTGTGGAATAATCCATTCATATGAAATTTTCTGAAAAGACCTCATAAGTGAGTTTTGCTCTACAAATTCTCTACATTAATTCGTCTTTGTCAACATTCCCCCAGGTTAAAAATCAGATTAGAGGTCAGATCAGCCTTCTGATGACTTTGTTACATTTTCGGTTTTATTCTAAAACACTTTGGATGTGTTATTAATCAATAATGCTTACAAATAGCAGTTTCTTTTTTTTTTTTTAAGATTTTATTTGTTTATTTGACAGAGATAGAGACAGCCAGCGAGAGAGGGAACACAAGCAGGGGGAGTGGGAGAGGAAGAAGCAGGCTCATAGCAGAGGAGCCTGATGCGGGGCTCGATCCCATAACGCTGGGATCACGCCCTGAGCCGAAGGCAGATGCTTAACCGCTGTGCCAACCAGGCGCCCCATAAATAGCAGTTTCTTAACAGAAGACCACTAAGAAGGGGAATCGGAACAAAGGCAAAGATACACAGGAAGGGCACAAAACACACGAGTTCTCAATTCTGGGGCAGAAATCTTTCTCCTGAGATTACGAACCATAATATCAAGATTTGAAAGAACTCTAATGTTCAGATAGATAAATCTCCCAGCAAAAACACTGGAGGGTCTTTCCTCCATGTTACTTTTTAATAACAGAATGTTCTAAAAATAAATCTGGGATAAATCTCTCAACTATAATCTCTTTGGGGGCAGGGAGCAGGTAAGGGACTTCTCAGGGGGGTTGCATTATTTACATCATCAAAAGGGGTGCATTTTGGGATGGTTGGAGGGGATAGACTCTTCTACCTAATCAGCAGATTATTCCCCAAATCCTTAGCTACCAGGAAATTTTAATAAAATCTACAGATTTATTCAAGATGATGTTCATAGGGCTGATTTAACCCAATTGCCCTTTTTTTCTTAGAGACGTCATTGTTAGAGTCAGTTGAACAAAGTTCATTCCTGAGAGAGGACCTAAAACATCAAAAACAGTTAAATTTAAAATTAGCGCTTTTCTACCACCAGACTAATATCCGAGTGGAACATACTAAGAAATAGTTCAGAGCATCTAATACAAAGCAGTAATTAGAATAGCCAGTTCGGTTTCCTAAAGTTCCTTAAGTACACTATGTCTAAAATAGCAGGCCACTCAGATGTATCTGTTTTGTTTGATTGTTTATTTTTTTATAAAGGGGACAGCACTGAAAAAATTAAGAAGAATCTTTAAAAGGGAGACTAGTCTATTCTTCTCAATAGCGTGGTAGCCATATCTTAAGAAATATTATTTCCCACAGGTTTTTTAAAGAGAATTACCTTTTTCTACAATCACTGAATTTCACTGCTGCAAATCATTGTAAGCCACTGAATTCCACTGAATTAGATTTTAAGAAGGCTTAATAGAGGATTGGGGATGATTCTGTTCTGAAATAACCAAACCAAAAAAGACTTAGGAAGGAGAGAATTTAGAACTATTTCTTTTTCATCTATCAGGGCGTTTTGCTCTGTAAACTATGACCTGAACTTGATTTTTTCCCCTGGGAGATGGTTAAGCCATATTCCTTTAGAAAGTAATGCCATCATTCTCACCAGGATATTAGTGGCCAAGTATCTACAGACCCATAATGGTGGCTTCCTCTTTAGAGGTCAAAAATCAGCAGTGGGGTTCCTTCCTTCCCTCTCATCCCCTTTCCTTCCCCTCATTCCTATTTATCCACCCCCCTCCATCCGCCCCATCCCCCTTTCCTTTTCTCCCTCCCTTCTTTTAACCATTCCGTGGATGGCAGATATGTGGACATGCGTAAGGATCATGTTTATCTTAATTGGTAATTTCATCCTAAGTACGTGGCACAATTTTTGATGCCAAAAAGGTGCTTAATAAATATCCATTGAGTAAATACATCTGTTGAATACTTCTCTGGGCCAAACTGAGATAGACACTGAAGTTGCAAAATTTCTGTCCCATAGGCTCATCTGGAACCTACAAAGATGTGTTTAGGGAAGCAGACAGAACTGGATCTATGATTAAACAGAAGGAGTAGTTTTTCCTAAAGCAAAACTAGAGGCATTTACTAAGCTATAACTTAAAGTGGATATGTGCACGGTCTACTCTTGTCATCATGGTCCTACTGGTATTCATGGCCCTGAATTGAATTGGTTCTTCTCCTCACTTGCTAGAATGAATGCAGAAAACCCTTCTTCTCATGAAAAGAGGTCCCTAAGTAGCCTGAGCAACAAGCAAAGCTGGCTGTTTTTCCTTCAGAGGTGTCTGGACACTGCTCTACCACCTCATTACTGGCCACATGGAGCTCCGTCTGCCCATGGAACTTTCCCAGGATCATCTGGAGTCACATTCCAGAGAGCTCCCACGAGTCCCCAAGGGTCTACCCAGTTGGGGGCTTGGGTTAGCTCACAGCAGCCTCTCTGTTTTCCTGTCGTCCTCCTGTGCTAGCATGCCAAATGAGGGAATACAGGCTCCTCCTGGGTCTTCTAAATGACTTCTAGCAACGTGGAAAAATTTACTATTTTTGTTCCCATTTACCCCACTGACTATAACCTGCAAATTATTTTTTCTCAAGTGTGATTAGATTTGTTAGAGAAAACATGAGTCAGGAGTCAAAGAGATGTGTCCTAAAGAGACGTGACATGGTCATTGCTCAGATTGGAAGAGACTTCTTCACTGGACTGAAAATGTGGAGGAAAGAGACTCTCATCTTTTTCAACACTGAGGGTTTCTCAGTTTTCAGAGTCTCTGGTACTGTTCTTCAGAAGCCAAGAGCATAATTTTAAGAACAGGAAATATGATGGCTTCTTAATCAAATTAAATAGCAAAATGAAAGCAATAATTACTCAAATTTACTTGGCAAATTAGCAAGACAAATTAATTGAAACACTACTTTTGATCATAAGGATATAATTAGAAAAGTCGGGTGGATGAAAATATCTCTGAGGCATGAATTAAATCAATTGGACAACCTGATTATAAAGACCTTATGCTTAATGTGTAAATCCAAACTAACTGTTATGAAATGTAAAAGGAAGAAGAAAAGATTAATCAGCAAATATTTATTAAAAGTGGTCCTGTACAAATAACGTGACTGAATAACGGCAAACATCTACTGGATTTTTATTATATGAAGATATTAGGCTATGGTACATATAATTCTTATCACCTGTATTGTTTTGTTCTCTTAAAAAGTAATAAATAAATTCACCATTGTTAACATTTACACAGCATAAGCCATTACTGACCCTTACTCTACAACTGGAGGCTTCATGATAGAAGGAACATAGGGTACCAAGGCCAGCAACAACAACAAAAAACTGAGATGCCTTTTCTGTTCTTAGCCTCATCTTCCACTTACAGATGTCACTACCTCTCAGTAAAATCTGGTTCTATAAAACTCTGGACACATCCAAGCTCCACCGTAAGAAGCCAATTTGTACATGGTTTCCCTTGACAGCAGCTATCCATTCAAGTTGACCCGATTAGATTGAGGAGAGAGACTTTTATTCCATTACTGGGACTGGGGGAAACTCACCCTCTCTTATTTGACATGAACACAAGCTACAGGTGCCAAATGTAATCATCTATGAGAAGAAGAGAACTAGCCTCAAGATGAAGCCAAACGTAAGATGGTGGGGCCGAGGTTGGAGAAGAACCCACAAGTGGCAGGTCTCCAGTTCAGGAAAATCCTGAGCCCTGGACAACATCCTGGAGCTCCTGGATCAGTCAGGTCTGCAGCTCCCCTTAGCTCTGGCCTTCCTATGGTAAGAGGTCCTAAATATCTTCTTTGTTTCAGCTAGTTGGAATCAGATCTTTGTAACCTACAGTGAAAGCACCCCGCTGCATATAAAAACGAATGAATGTTAAAAGTACATTCTAGCAAAGTACAAAAAAGTTAACTTTCTTTCTCCATAGAGGACAAACTGATGGTGCCAGAGATAAGGGGGTTAGGGGATGGGCAACATGGGAGGCGGGAGTGGGAGATACAGGCTTCTAGTCATGTAATGAGAAAGATACAGGGAACAAAAGGCACGGCATATATAGTCAATGACACTGTAACAGTGTTGGATGGTGACAGATGGTAACTACACTTGTGAGGACTGCATGACAGAGAGAGCTGCTGAGCCACTCTGTTATACACCTGAAACAGATATAACATTGTGTGTCAACTAGACTCAAATACAAAAATTAAAAAATAGTAATTTTCTTTACAAATTAGGGTAATTTTGTTTCAAAGTATGGCGGCTGATCCCTTGCAGCTGAATCACCTGGGATTACTTGTTTAAAACACAAGTGAGAGCAACAGGTCTACCTCTGATTTTAATGCTAAAGACCGAAAGCTACTGTCAAGGCAAGCTGTACAATTTTAGTTGGGTAATTTAAAAATTCATTATCCAGCCTGCTTGCACTTTTGTTTCCCTGTTTTAAAAATATGTGTATTCAAACATGCTCCTGGCTTCTTCGTAAATAAGAATGGTCCAAAGGTAAACAGTAACAATCTTTGATTCGTAAAAGTGGGTATTTTTGCGAAATTGCTGCAAAGCTTTGCACTTCATCACATATTAAAATGCTTGAGAAATAATCAATAGCCTCATAAAATTGTTTTCAAGGCACATAAAAAAATTCTCCCCAAATCTCCTTGCCAAGGAAAAAAGGCATTTTAAAAACTAGCTTCTATTAGACGCTTACCACAGTACATCAAAACCACAAACGTGAGTTTCTGTGAAATCTGTTTCTTGCCTAACTACTACTTACGTGTTTGGACTCAGCTTAAATACTCTTAAATACTCTTAACCTGGGAGGCCTTCCTACACACCCCCACCCCCCAGTATTCCTACCTTCTTCAGCGTGCCACTTGGGCTCTTTCTTGGCTCTTCTCCCTGCCCACCCTGCAAACTAAAACACATCCACATTCATCCTTCATCTACTTAACCCTGTACAACCTTGAAGGCTCAGCTAAAAATAAAACTTCCCTAGGACGCCCCCAGGGGAGGTCAAGGCCACTTGAACGGTGATACAGCAAGTAAATAAAATAGCAGCCAGGCTGCATTCAGCAGCCAGTAAGGGACAAGATGCCTTTAACGTTATCCAATAACGAAATGAATTACTATGTATCAGCAAGGTTGAAAATTCCTAGGGAAGACCTGCTTCAGGGGTGGTCGAACCACGGCTGGTTCTTCTGCCCCCTCCTGCCCCTGGAGGCTGCTCCTTCCTGCCTCTCTACCTGGTCAGAGGCAGCTGCCAGTGGCAGGGGGAGCATGGCTTCTAGTGCCTTTCCCTTAGCATGGGATCCCCTTTTCCCCAAAAGCCTCTGGACACATCTCCGGCCGTAATCCCTGGTCCAAATGGGCCTCAGCCTTCCCATCCCAAGCTAGTGCTCAGAGGTAAGACCACCAAGATTAATTTAGAGTGCTTGCCACCTATTCACAATACGGCACAGCAAGAAGGGCGTAGTGTGTATGCAGCACGCTAGGATAACTGGATGGGGCTGCTCCCTGCAGCCTCTGCCCTAGGCCCTGACCAACTGTCCCGGCGGCTGAAGGCACCAACGAATGAGCATATCTGAAATGAACCTCTTTCTGGAGTGTCGGGTATGCGTTGGTTGAAATCAGGGGGTCCTCAGATGACAGCCCCACCACCTGTTTCGGTAAATAAAATGTTACGGGAGGACAGTCACACCCATTTATACATGGAGTGTCTTTCCTGCTCCAACTGCAGAGCTGAATCATTGCAACAGGGACCCTGGGGCTCCAAAAGCGGAAAACAGCCACTAGCTGGCTCTTTACAGAAACGTTCCTCGGCCCCTGGCTTAGGATCACGAGCCAGCGTGGAATCATGTTGGCAAGGTGACCACGATGTCCATGCCGTGCCCGACCGCCTTCCTTTCCAGCACACATCCCAGGGATACTATCTTCTTGAACATCTGCCCGTCCTGCTGGGTTTTTTTGTTCCCTGAGGGCAGTGAACGGGCTCATGCCATATCCCCAGCACCTGGCACAGGGCCTGATGAACCCTAATCACCTCGTAAATATTTGTTGGCTGGAGAACTGAACGAATGCACCCCTTTAATAATCTGCCATACAAAACCAAAAACGATGGTTCCTTTCAGGGTGTGCTCTAGAGAAAGAAAGTGACAACATTTCTGTAATGGGATGCCAAGAAATTGACCTACACCCCACGAGAAGGAAAGCACGAACCTTAACGACATTAACATTTCCCAGCCCTTGGGAGGAAGACATACCCACACACTGTCTCCTTTGAGAGGTGGCAGCAATGAGCTCAGGTTCTCAGAAGTGGTAGAGACAGACTGTGTCTGTGGCAAGCAGCTAAAACCGCGGGCCCAGGGCCATCCTTACTGAGAATGCTCCCCCTCACGCACATGCTATGGCTCCCAACTCCAGTCCTCGGCTCTCCCAAGTTAGCACCACAATCTGCGATTTCACTCATTCACTGAAGTTCAGCCTTCATCAGCATTCAGGGGAACAGGAACAATTTTTTTAAAGATAGAAAACAGAAGCAGTTTTGTAGGACCTGGACCTCATTTTATCTATAAATAATGCCAGTTCTGTGTTTTTCCTCATCATCCAATTAAGAGAAATTTAAAAAGAAACAGGCAAAAATTAAAACACCATGGTTTTTAAATTGTTAAAATGGTTTAGTGAGTTTAATCATGTAGGAAATTATTCCCACCAGTAAAGAGGCAATTTTTTTTTTTTAAGTTTGACATTCAAATTTTTAATCCACAATACTGAGAAGATACAAACTATTGGGATGCAGCAATGAAAACTGCAAAAACAGGATATGGGTTTCATTATAACCTGCTAATTAATACAGCAACACACAATAGTGGGGGATCAGCAAGAACAGTATTCTAATCAAGCTGAGGCATGTGTGAAACAGCCAAGAATGCCACAAACACCACAGAAAGAAAAATGCCAAACACTGTGTTAAAATATCTCCCCTGGACACAGTTTGCTTTCCAAAACAAAAACAAAAACAACAAGACCAAAAGGCAAAAGATAAAAAAACAAACAAAAACCAAGCTGACACTCAACGTTGTGCCAGCATTTTTCCCTTCTTCACATTTACAGGAATTACAAACAAATCCAGACTCGGGAAAGCTTCGCGAGGAGGGAAAGACAGTCAGAAATCTCTGTTATTTTTATCCATGCCAATTAGTAGTATTGAATGTATGGGCTTCTCCACCAAAAGAACTAGTATTATCTTGAGGGAAGCAGGGTGTTTGTCATCCAGAGTCAAACCAAAGTTGCTTTATTTTCAAATTCACAGAACTGTGATGTGGTCACATCTGTTCATTTTTCTCACGATCTGACAGCAATTTTTTTCACAGGCGTTCTCACACCAAATTTTTAAGTGATGATTTGGGATAGAATACTGACATTAGACCAACTCCCTCGAACATTTCTTCTTAGAGTGAAGTATTGAATGGGAAAAGTGAATGTTTAAGTCCATAACTCACTGTGTGCTAATGGTCAAAAACTGACTCTGTCTATCCTTATAGTGGGGGAAATTGTGTTTGCCACCACTGGGCAATAGTCTTTGACGTAGTAACACCAACCTCAGAAGAAGCATCCTCAGAAAATAATTCAATAAAGAAAGATTTACTTTTGTTAAATTTCTTATTACAATATGCCTTAAAATCACAGAAACCAGAGTAGACAAAATAAACTAGAAAGAAATAAGGAAGTGTTGAAGTAAATGGAGGTTTCTCGACCAAGTGAAATATAATCCAATTAGTACATATTATAATGATGCAAACCATGTTGTTCTATGCACCCTTTTTATCGATGGCTAAATAGAGCACATTGTCACTACAAGTGAAAACTCCTGGTTAGTACACAGAAAACCCAAGTCACGAGGAGCCCTTCCCAGTGTGCGAATTTCCGACTCCTCGCTCACATCTCTCCCAGCTTCTCGCATCTCTACGGTCTCCTGACAGGCTTTTCTCATGCCTCCCTGGTGCTTTTGTTGTGCTGTATTCCTGGCTCGCAAGGGGCTTCTGCCTACTTCCAGAAAACCCGCATGCATCACTGCGTTTAAGACCCAGCCCCTCCACGAAGTTGTCTATTACTCTGGAGTGAAATTGCTTTGGAGTGAAATTTCTTAGCCCTTGATGGTCTTGTTTGCTTTATCTCCTCAGGCAGCCTGTAAATTCCACGGAGTTACTTTTAGCCCATGCAATAGGTAATAAACACATGATTCTGAATGAACCGACCCATGAATAGAAACTGTTGAGAGCAGGGACTGTTTCTTATCTTTGTCTGGAGAATCCTACCCCCAGTCCAGGCAAACAGCAGATTGCCAATAACTTCACTAAACAGATAAATGAAGGTCTGTGTACTGTTGCACGTGACTGCTGGCTGTATGGTTCTCTTCCTCATGTCTCTTGCACTCTCTGCTTCTATGAAGGTCAGATAAGGTTCTTTTCTAAAAGCAGTGTCATCAATGAAGAAAACTTACCCAGGTCAAACTGGCTGGAAACGTAGCCACAGGTCTGCCGGACTTCCTCACTGTCCCAGCCCAAGGGGTAGAGGGCACAGCCAGCACCAATCAACAAGCCTGCGAAGACATAAGCCAAGAGGGCTTTACCACTTTTCCTCTGCAACTCTAGATAAAGGTAGCAGCAGGGAGGGGGCATCGATATTAGCAATATAACAAAAGATCATGGTGTCTGCTTTTTGGAAACACCAGCCACGACTCCTGTAAGCAATCTAAGGGCAGTGTGATTCCATGAATAATTTCAAGTTGCTTAAAAGGAAACAAAAAACAACAACACACCGGTAGACAGCTCAGTTTGGTTCCAACTTTGCCCTTCGAAGCACTAAAAGCCTCGCAAATCCTGTTTAGGAAGGAAGAGTCAGAAGCTTTTTAAATCAGTCTTATAAAAATCCAACCAATTCCACCGTCAGTCCATGTAAACAAGTAAATCAAGAGCAAGCATAAGTACCTAATAGATTCGGCTTCATCATGCATTAGATTTTTTTTTCCAATTTAAGAATCAAAATAGAATGTTTCAGCATCATTCAGTTGTACCAGGGGCAGAGAAAACATAAAGATTTTCATGAACCACTGTGGCACACGACAATTGGACCCATTAACTGTACTACCTGCTACTACACTCTGTTGAAAAGCTGAGAATCAGGGAATGTTCCCTCATCTCAGAAATACTCTAGAAGACGGACACTTATATCATTTAAGTCCTCCTTGGAGCTAAGACCAAATTTTTTTTTTTTTTTAAGATTTTATTTATTTATTCAACAGAGATAGAGACAGCCAGAGAGAGAGGGAACACAAGCAGGGGGAGTGGGAGAGGAAGAAGCAGGCTCATAGCGGAGGAGCCTGATGTGGGCTCGATCCCAGATCGCCGGATCACGCCCTGAGCCGAAGGCAGACACTTAACCGCTGTGCCACCCAGGCGCCCCCCAAAATTTTGATGATTAAACTGAAGAAGGTGGCGGTTTTACTTTAATATGTAAGTTATCATGGCAACGCGCTCTGAGCTGACAGCTCTTGATTGGCCGTCTTCAGTGTGGCTTCAAAGCCTAATAGGGGTCGGCAAGAAGCTGAATGAGGCCGAAGCACCCACCGCCAGGATCCGAGGGCCAATCAGAAAGTAACATCTTGTCCTATCGGGAGGGAGCACTGTCATCGTTCCTAAGTCCCACAAGTGTGCTGAGCCAGCGGGACCACCACACACAGTCTGATGGGTGAGAAACCAGCCCAGTCCGAGAGAATGCGGGTTATATGGCGCTAAATGAGGGAGCCCCTGAAATGAGACAAAATCCACTAAAGTGGTAATGTAGAGGCAGAATGACAGGGCCCTAAATGCCTCTAGAAGAGACTTTCAATATTTCTGTATTGAGTCCCTTTCCGGTCCCCTTTTGCTTCTCCCCCTGCCCCTGGCAGATGACTCTTGTGGGTATAGCCCCCACACGTAAGTGGTCTGTTTCTTTACAGGCACCTAAGGAGGGACTGTTTTCCAAACCTTCCCCAACCTCTACCCTGAGCTGTGGGGAGAGACATCCCCCATGAACTGACATACATTTCTCACCCTGGTGCCAATCTGTCCCTTGGTCAACAGTAAAACCACCATTTAATGCAGAGGGGCTATGATCCAAGGGAATGCCTACAAAGAATCATTGAAAGCGCAAATCACAAATTCCAGGACGCCTTCGAAGCACTTGGATAAATATGAGCTGTGTCGAGGCTGAAGAATAACCCAGAAAGCAACCTTATAAGGTTCTGCTGACAGTGCAAATGGCCCAGTGACTGGTTTCCTTAGGCTCTTCCCCTAAAGACAGAATTTATAGTATTCTGAAGACAGCTCTAAACTGGTGTTATCCACCACCAGGTAAAGAGATAATGAGGAGGCCAAAGTTTATGCAAATTAAATTCCATGAAGGTTTAATAAATAATGTGGTCTCACTGCCATGATACTCAGTTCTTAAATGAATAAGTAACACCATTTTTTGAGAACTTGTGAGCAATTTTTTAATGATGCAGAAAGAGAGAAAATTTTCAAATGTAAGAGAAATGAAAATTGTAACATTTAAACCATCAGTTTCTCTTTTTCTGATACCCAAATGATTAAATAGTCTTGTTTGCTAATGTCCTCTTCAGATGGCAGGAAAATGTGTCACGTACTCACAAAAGTGGCTGTTTTAGTCCAGTATGATGCCAGGCACATTGGGAAACTACATAGAAAGGAGATTGTATACGGAGCACGTTGACCTGTGGTTTTCTAAGTGGTAGAACGCTTGCAGTCAGGATTCTTTTGTAGAATGTTGGGGTGTCTTTGAGACACAACGAAATGTAGATTCAACCATATAAATGAAGAACAATTTTAAACATAAGAAATTTGTGTTACATGTATGATTTTAAAAAAATACCATGGGCATAGCTCACATTAAAAAAAAAGTGTTAGGGGAGGGCAACTAGCTTATCTGGATTTTTGTATAAATATTAATCTAGCCTTTGTTTTGTCTTCTGCTAATGTTTGTTAACAGCAAAAGTACTGCAG
The DNA here is from genome assembly GCF_017311325.1 of Ursus maritimus. NCBI lineage: Eukaryota > Metazoa > Chordata > Mammalia > Carnivora > Ursidae > Ursus > Ursus maritimus. Next base: position 18,323,687 of record NW_024423344.1, read on the forward strand.
ATGATAAAGGTTTGAGAAACATTTCTGGGAGAACAATGTATGTTACAAACGATCAATCTCATTGGCTGTTGTGATTTTAGGTCCCACGGGTAAACACTGGTGGCCTCCCGCTACCTTTCTACTGTTGTATGTTATGGAGAAAGCAAGTCTTAGACTAAATTCAGCCAAATATACAATGATGTTTATTAGTCAGCTAGCACAGAAAGCAGCCAGATGACCAGTCCTGTAAACTCAGCAAAACCCTCCTCCCCAAGTCCACAGCATAATCATCCTAACAAGTGCCATCAACATACCATAAATACAATAAATAGTCAACTGGCAGGTTCAGGACACTTTAGACGGCGTCTTCCCCTTGAAGAAATGGGAGAAGAGGCATGGGACTGAAGAGAGTTTAGACCTGCCCTGCACAGTGGCCATGAGCTCCATGTAGCAAACTTAAATTTAAGTTTATTAAAATTAGATGAAAAATTCATTTCTTCCATTGCACTGGGCACACTTCAAGGGCCTGATAGCCACATGGTGCTGTTGGCAGATAGCCACATGGCGCTGTTGGCAACTGTACCGGGCAGGGCAAAGAGAGAGCATTTTCACAATTGCATTAAGTGCTACTGGAGAAAGCTATTCTTTTTTTTTTTTTTTAAGACGTTATTTATTTATTTGACAGAGAAAGAGACAGCGAGAAAGAGAACACAAGCAGGGGGAGTGGGAGAGGGAGAAGCAGGCTTCCCGCCGAGCAGGGAGCCCAATATGGGGCTCGATCCCAGGACCCTGGGATCATGACCTGAGCCAAAGGCAGATGCTTAACCACTGAGCCACCCAGGGGCCCCTGGAGAAAGCTATTCCTGACCTAAGACAGTACTTCAGGAGGATGCTGAGCGGGATAGATTCTTAAACCCCAAGCCTGGTACTGCTTGTTAATCAAAATCATCCCTGCTCTTTCAGATTCTCCCTTTCTAGGTGAGACTAGAGATGAGAAAACTACATTTCAAATTTCTTCTGCTGGTGGAAATTCTAGTTCATGTCTGTCAAGGAGAAGCTTTCGTGTGGGATTCAGAAGGTAAAAGAGAGAAGTAAACCACTCCCACATGGGAGTTGGCAGGTGCAACCAGGGGCATGGCTTTTTGTAGACGTAGACGAGATTGGGGGAGTAGCTTCTAGTGTCACCCAGTAAGGGCAAATCCTCAGCTCTAGCTTCTTTCTACCCCTGCACTTCCTGATTTCCTGGATTCTTCTCCACCCTACGCTTCCGCAGACCCAATAGGTCTGTGAGACTTCAAAGCCCTGGGCTCCCTTCCTACTTGAAATACATATGTGGTGGTTTCTCTCATTGGTCAGGCTCTGGCTGGGATATGCCCCACTCTTGCTGATACAGGACTTTCTCTCCTACCCTATTACTTGTATTGTATCCATTTTCTTGACGGAAAATTCTCTCTAATACAACTTACGCAGATTATTAAACCTCAGCAAGTATAGACGGATATTAGAAGGCTTCATGTTAACGCTCTGTGGTGTGGTCTGTGGTTAGGGAATTTATGCTAATTAACCTTCCTGGAATGTGAATTTCTGAAGTGAATACTCCAAATGTTCACCGACTGCCTCTAGCTTGTCCAGTGGAGTCAACTAGCATTTTATTGTCCATACCAAAGTATACTGGGAAGTAAAGTTAGAGATAAATATAAAAGGGAGAATATCTTTTTTATTATTGTTGAAGTATTACCGACATACATATCCTACTTGTTCCTTCTGTACATCATAGTGAGTTGATATTTTTATATGTTACGATAAGGATCCTCATGATAAGTCTAGTTACTATTTGTCCCCATACAGTTGTTACAATATTACAATATTATTACAATAATACACTATTCTCTATCCTGTACATTACATCCTCATGACTTACATATTTTATAACTGAAAGGTTGTACTTCTTAATCCCCTTCACTTATTTTTCCCATCCCATTCCCCTCCCCCTCTAGTAATCAACAGTCCGTTTCCTAGATCTATGAGTTTGTTTCCGTTTTATTTTGTTTGTTCATCTTGTTTTTTTTTTTTTTTAGATTCCACATAAAAGTAAATCATATGGTATTTGTCTTTCTCTGACTTATTTCACTTAGCATAATAACCTTTCGGTCCATCCATATTGTTGCAAATGGCAAGATTTCATTATTTTTCATGACTGAGTATTAGTCCATTATAAATATAAATATATATATATAGTCTCACATCTTCTTTATTCATCTATTAATGGACACTCAGCTATTGTAAATAATGCTGTAGTGAACATAGGGGTACATATATCTTTTTGAATTAATGTTTTCATTTTCTTCAGATAAATACCCAGAAATGGAATTGCTGGATTGCATGGTAGTTCTATTTTTAATTTTTTTGAGAACTTCATACTATTTTCCATAATGGCTATTCCCACCGACAGTGCACAAGGGTTCCGTCTTCTTCACATTCTTGCCAACATTTTTTTTTTTTTGTCCTTTTGATAATAGCCAATCTGACTGGTGTGAGGTGATATCTCATTGTGGTTTAGATTCGCATTTCCCTGGTGATTAGTGATGCTGACATTGTTTCCTGTGCCTGCTGGCCATCTATATATGTTCTTTGGAAAAATGTCCATTCCAGTCCTCTACCCATTTTTAAATTGGGTTGTTTGCTTTTGTTTTTGTTTTGTTTTATATTAAGATGTGTAAGCTCTTTATATATTTTTGGATATTAACTCCTTATTGGATATGTCATTTGTAAATATCTTCTCCAATGCCATAGGTTGCCTTTCCACTTTGTTAACTGTTTCCTTTGCTGTGCAGAAGAAGCTTTTTAGTTTGATAAAATTCTATTTGCTTATTTTAGTTTTTGTTGCCCTTGCTTGAGGAGACTAGTCCAAAAAAATACTACTAGCACCAATGTCAACAAGCTTACTATCTTTGTTTTCTTCTAGAAAGTGCCTGGACCCTGCTTCTGCCCACACTGTCGAGCTGGAGAGGGGACGTGAAAAATGGTCTCACTGGTCCTCCAACCCTGGAGACAGTTCCAGGAGTTCCTCACCTGTTTGGTGGTTGCTGTAAGGTTAGCAAATGTATGTCCTTCACTTACAGTCTGGTTGCCCTTTAAACCACTATTTTTTGCTGTGTTCCAAGGTGGGAGAGTCTGCTCATGGGCCCCTCAGTGATATTATCTGTCAGTGACTCTGCTGGTCACTGAGTCGGAGGTGGGGTTTCTGTCATGGCCTTGTCTCTGTCTCTCTTACTCTTCTGCATGTGGTCTCTCTATCATTTGTTGTGCAGATGTTCTTCAATCAGCCTTCAGTTCTTCTTGAGAAGGAACTGCTCTATATGTCGGTGTGGATTCGGTGTATCTGCAGGAGGAAGTGAGTTCAGGGTCTCACTATGCTGCCATCTTGGACCCGCCCCTGAGAACATCTTTTTAATAGAAGAAACCTGTCATTTTTCAGTTTTGGCCATGTTAAACCTTAGACCATGTTGTAGAAATCAATGTTTCATGGAAGTGTAGTCTGAAAATCCCTGAACTAGACACCTCTCAGTTGTTATACTGCCTGCTGAAATGGGGCTCAGAGAATATTCTGGAACTTGAGGTGGTTGCCCAAATGATATCTTAGTGACCTAATAGGTTTTAAGAGCTCTAGTTGCCTAATTCACTCCTGGAGCGCAAACGGCTCAATGAGAATCTCCGGCTCACAAACTTCCGTATCATCTACATGGATTTTCTTTATTGGATTTATAAACTTCAAGGGCTTAATTACGTGGTATTTTAACCACATTCCTTTGTCACTGCCATAAAAGACGTCGTGAAAAAATTGTCGCATTATCACATTTTGGGAAAATCTGTGCCTGTAAGAGTGGAAGTGAGGAAAGACAGTGCGAAGCGAGGCAACAACGTGACAAAGGCGGTAACAGAGGTGGGAGGGGTGGAGGAGTCTGAGATCATTTGCAGCTAAGGGGTCATGAGTAAATCACAAATGAGAGTACATTAGCTCAATCTTTAGCTTTCACGTGGCACCTAGCTGAAATCGGCTATCCAGGGGCAAGAGATCATGGAGGTCACTGTGTAGGAGGCCTTAGAAATTTAGAGAGATGTTGCTTCCCAAAAAAGAATGAAAATAATAATCCAAGAAATGACTCAATAATTCTTTTTTATTATTATTATTATATTATGTTAGTCACCATACAGTACATCCCTGGTTTTTGATGTAAAGTTCGATGATTCATTAGTTGCGTATAACACCCAGTGCACCATGCAATACGTGCCCTCCTTACTACCCATCACCAGCCTATCCCATTCCCCCACCCCCACCCCTCTGAAGCCCTCAGTTTGTTACTCAATAATTCTCAAATGAAAAAAAATTCCCTTATTTTTTTTATTTTTATGTTTTTGACTATGACGCCATTCCAACCTGAATGCCCTAGGGTTTTTGTCTCACCCTGTTCAAGACAATTATAATAGTTAAAGAGCCAGGTTGGTGGAATGATGTCTAAGGAGAAGCCAGTGCTAATGGAGAAGAGACAGCACAGACAAATGCAAAGACGCAAGCACTAGGGAGCTGTGCTGCGATGCTGTTATAAAGACGTCTACCTTTCTCCCCAAATGGATTCTTGTACCTAAATCTTCGCCTGGATACACTCTGCCTGCCCATAAACCCACCTTTGGGAGAGTCCCTAGTGGAAACTCTATTCGTTTTCACACAATGCTGGAAATACCTGCCATGATACTAATTATTTCTTACAATTCAAGTGTGAAGTCTGAAGTTTGTAAAGATCTCAGTGGTCAAAGTAAGAACCAGATGCTGGGAAATTTTCCCTTCCGCAAAGTCTTTCTATTCAAAGTCGGTACTTCACACTTAGCCAGAGGACTATTACCATAACAATTCGGCTCCTGCCAAGAAGGCAAAACAAACCTCTAGTCAGCCAATGCCAATTACTCTCCACAGGTGGTAAGAATAGAGTCCTTCATGTTAGACTCCTAAAGCCTTATTTTTTCCACACTCTTGAAAGTTTTTATGTGATCTCACTTTTTTCCATGACTATTGCTCCATTCTTTTTCCACAGGTTTTTTTTTTTTTTAATACTGTGACTTTTTCCACTTATTGCCCCTTCAGTGGTCACACCAGTGTTTCCCATCATTTCATCTTTTATGTTTTTTGGATACTTTTATCCATCCTCCAGTTCCTTTATCTTCTTTTCTGTGGCAAGCACAGAGGGAAATTGTTTTCTTTACTCTTCTCATGCAAGCTGCTCAGTCTTGGAGCTTGTTATCTGGATTTCTCTTTGGATGACGTTGGCACATTTCCATCTCCAAGTCTCCGTATGCTAATTTATGTACACAATTCTCATCCATTCTCACCCCCTAGATAACGGTCCCTTTACAAAATAAATCCGCTGGTGGGGCGGAAATAAGAGCAAAGGCCAGTATTACAACTCTTCAGACCTTGAAAGCACCATCAGGAGGAAGCTACAGTTGACCCTTGAACAACACAGGGGTTGGGGCACTGACGCCCTGTGCAGTCAAAAAATCTGTGTATAACTTTTGATTTCCCCAAAACTTAACTACTAATAGCCTACTGTTTACCAAAAGCCTTACAGATGACAGAAACAGTCAATTAACACATATCTTGTATGTTATATGTAGTATAGACTGTATTCTTATAGTCTAAGCTAGAGGAAAAATGTTACTAAGAAAATTATAAGGAAGAGAAAAATACATGCAGTGCTGCACTGTATTTACTGGAAAAAGCCCATGCATAAATGGACCCATGCAGTTCCAACCTGTGTTGTTCAAGGGTCAACTGCACTTCAGTATTCTATGAGGAGGCTTCTGCAGGCTCATAAAGCACACCTCCCTTCAAAGTGTTTTCTGAAAACCGAGGTATAGAGGATGAAAGAGGTTTGTCTAAGGACACAGAACCCAGATCAGTCCCAGGGCTCCTGGGCTCTTTTCCACCTGTCATGATCCCCATGCTTGGACATCAGGCCCCTCCAAGGTCTCTCACTCGCCACCTGCTGCTACCTGAGTTCAGCCACATGTTGGATTTCACCAGCATCATATTTTACTAAGTGGGGCATCTCATGGCAAGTCCGTATTTCTTAAATCCCCAATCATTGAAAGATGTGCCCGTGCTGAACTGGGCAGCTGGCACAGAGCCAAGTCAAGGTCATCCCATTACGTGGCTCAGGGGCTCTGACCAGTCCCAAAGGCATTTCTGACTGGGGACTATCAGTTCTTTGAATAGGTCTTGAATTTTCTCATTTCTGAAAGTTGAATTCCTTCCCTTTGAGATACTCTCACTCCTTACTTTATGCTCAGGCTCCACCATGAAAATACTAGCGGTTAAATTCTAGAAGCCTCAACACGCAGCTGGCCCTGGCCACCCCAAAAGGGAGCTACAGGTTTTACCCCCCCGGCCCCCCCTCCCCCAATCATGGGCTCCTACGGGGGTGTACTCTATACCATTTGCCCAGGGCTTACTACCTTGCTGTAGTTATTCACAAGTATTACATCTCCTGGAAACCCAAAAACTCTACCATGTGTTTACTTGCGTCTAACTCACTGGTTCATGATATTTGTTAAATGTTAAATAGCAGAACTATAATTTATTTAGTGTTTATAAAAGCCTCAGCATAATTATATAATACTTAGAGAATAGATCATATAAAATATATCATTGTCCTCATTTTGCAAAGGAGGAGGCTGAGCCTTAGAGAAGGAGGCTCAAGCTCATGAGGCTACCTAGTGGTAGATGCAGGGACTTATATGCAAGTCTATCTGAGCTCTAAGCCAATATTGCTAAACTCTACCTTCTAATGCCCCCCAAGTCCCCCAGGGTTCAAGGTCCCAGCTCTGGCTCACCTCCCATGTCCACACACATACTGAACCCTGCATATAAATGGAAAAGGAAGAACAGAGCAGAAGATCAAGAAGGATTGCAAGCGATCTCCAGGATTGACTCTGTTGCTGCCTGTATCCAACAGCAAGGGCTCTCGAGAGCCGTGCAAATTCCCCCTTCCCCTGGCGCCAGAGAGAGAGAACTTGGATGTGAGTTCTAGCACACAAAGAGCTTTGTCCACAAAGACCACATTGAGGCATAAAGATGAAAAATGGATTCTTCGTCATCAGAAGTTTAGCCAAGGAAAGCATATCCTATCATAGCACTAAAATATAAAACAGAAATATATTCATTTCTGAACTATCAAAACTCTTTTTACAAATGACAATAAGACTCTCTGGCTGCTGAAAACATCATGCAGAAGAGAATATACTTTAGATTTTCTTAAAATGCTTTCAAAATGGCTCCTTGGTTCTTATTTCTTCCTTTTCCAGTTCATGGGTCAGAAGACATGAAAGACATACTTCAGAATACCTGCTTCTTCGCTCAGAGCCAAAACTTCACAGGCTAATTTCAGCCATGAGTGACTTGTCATCTTTGTTCTTTCTAGAGTCCTAGGCAATCATTGGTAGAAAACAAGTTGTTTCAAACAATGAAACTTTGGGGGATATTTTGCCATTTCTATGTGACAGATTTCTGGTAAATTACAGGAGACTAAAAGCAATGGTTTTTCTAACCCTAGTAGTTAAGAAATTTCAGTCCCACCACTTCATTTCTTTCAGGCTCAGTTTTCCTTATCTGTAAAATGGGGACAATATCTACCTCTTGGAGTTGTCGCAAAGATTGAATGAGATCCTGCATGTAAAGTGGGGGGCACAGTGCCTTACAGTGAGGGTACAGCAAATGGTCTCTATTGTCAGGCTTTAGACTTTGTGCCACATGTGGAGGGAGCCTGGAGGATTTGGTTCAAGCCAATGTGTGTTTGTACATAATTGCCTGAAACAGAGTCCTCGAGTCCTCTGCTCTCAGAGAAGTTCCTCTTCTTAGACGGACGGTGGGGAGGGTTCCAGCAATGACATTCCTGGAATGGTGAGCCATGATCACTTGCCCCAAAAGTCCTATCAGCCATGTAAACCTCAGTAGGAACAAATGAAACAATTTGATAACTTTCACATTTAAGCGAGGAATTCACACGCTACTCCCAAGGCTAATGATATTTTTGTCTGTTCCATTTTGTTTTGGGGTTTTTTTGCATTTTACTTTTAAAGACACTTTTGGCCTTTCTGTGAGGTAGGCAGAGCCAGGACCAGTGTCCCCATTTAGTAGACGAAGGAATGGAGTCACAGACAGGTGGGGAGATCTGAGCTTCACCACGTGGATAACCCGAGGCAGAGCTGGGCCACAACCTCAGTGCACCTGACTCCCACTTCTACGCTTTGGTTCACCGTCTTCACTCTGACACTGTGAGAACGGAGCCAACGATGCACAGTACTTCAGCGACACCTCTGAAACAAACAAAAATGCTAATTTTCACTGACGCTAAGGCGTTCCGCAGTGTGACAGCAGGAGAGGAATAAAGACACGGTCCTGCATGTCCAGAGTATCATGGCTCGCAGACCGACCAGCACACAAAACAGCTGGGGGGTTTGTTCAAAATGATTCCGGTTCTACAGTTCTGGGGTGGGGCCGGATCTCCTGTGATTGCAAGCAGCTCGTGATGGGACAGACAGGGGACCACACTGTGGGCTCTGGGCAGGCTGTGATGTTGATCACATCAGGTGCATAGCCCGACACCCCCGAACCAGATGTGTGACCTTGAGCAGCACGCTTTTGGATTCTCTGAGCTCAGGTTTTTGGCTGCATAACAGACCTAATGGCACCCACATCATCAGCATTTTTATTAGAAAGAAATGGCTTAACAAAGGTGCCCGGTTCTGTGGTTGGTGTAAGATACATATCAATATTGGTACCGTCACTGTACCACTGGACCTGCTGTCTCAGAATTGCGAACTCTTCATTCTCCTGTAGCTTCCAGTTTCAGATGCTTCATTAGCAGCTACAGGTGCTCATCAAACAGATAAATAAACAAAAACACTAGTCAAAGGCAGAGGGCTCTGCCTTACTGCTTGCTCATGTTGTCAGAGCAAAAATCTCCTCTGAAACTAAGAGTAATTACATTCTTTTTTTTCTCCTCCAACATGGTATTATGAAAACGATCAGACTTACAAAGAAGTTGGAAAAATTGTATAGTGAACACCCATACACTCATGATCTGGGTTCTATGATTAACACGTTTTAAAGTCCGCATTATCACCTATCTAGCCATTTTCCATTCCTCTATTGATCCGTCAATCCATCTTTTTTTTTGGAGGGGGTGGTAGGTTTCAAGCATCAATACATATGACACTACTTTCATTATTCATACTCTAGCCTCTTTCTTCCCTTGGCCCAGTAGCCTGCACGGAGCTAGGAGGCAGACACAAAAGCCTGACTCAATAGCCACAGCTGACACAACACAACATCCTTATGGCCTGTTGCCTCTAAATGGGGACCCATTGGCGCGGAAGGGATTTATGTACAAATCTAGAGCAATGAAGACCTCTAAGCTGTTCACATTTCTCAAGCAACCATTTCACCACCTAACACAGAGCTGCCTTGCTTCACCTGTTTGACCCAGAAATACCTGTAAGAACTTCACGAGATATTTCACAAAGCCCAGAATGACAACAACATAAAGAGTTCCAGCCCAGCCCAGCCACTCAGCTCAGAGTTTTCAGTGGACGTGTTTTCTCTTAAGGATCACCGCTGTTTGTACAAACTGAGTCACTCCTGATCCCCGCCCCCTACAGAAGAAAAAAGGGAAAGAACAATGATCACATTTCAACATGAAAGTGTCCTGAGAGCGCTGGACAAGGCTCCAACAACATCCCGTCAACAACAAACAAACAAATAGAAAACCTGGCTATAAGTCAACGTACGCTGCAAACTTAACCTAGCCCATCCCCGCTTTGAAAATGCAATGTCAATTCCAAACCAGACTCGGGTCAGTTTCATGCTGGCAAACCGTGGTTCCCACAGTCACATAAATATTCAGGTAGTAAACTGTTAGGGACGAGGGCTTTGGAGTCTTACGTGTACTCAAATACTGGGTCTGCTACTCACTAGTTCCTGACTCTTACACTTGAGCCCCAACAGTTTCATTGATAAGATGCCTATACCAGTGCCTCTTTACAGAGTTGTCCAGAGGATAAGCTAAATAAAATGTCCCAGCACAGGGCAGGGCATATAAAAGTAGATTCCCTCTTATGAAATAATGAGGAAAGAGAAGGGGAAGGCAATATTCCAAACACTCGTATTTGTTTGCACACCGGTGGCTCTACGAAAACAAGAGGAATGGTGGAACCAGACTCTGCCCTGGTTGGAGGAGGCTTACGAAGATCACTTCCTTTGAGCCTCAGCGTCTCCCTCAGGGCCAGTGTGGATAAAGCCCCCTGCACCTCTCAAGGATGGCATGATGACCCAAGAAATGCATGCCAGTTGTCCAGGACATGGCAGCCGCTCCCGTACGGTGGTTTGGCATGTTTGCCCAGGACAGGGGAGGGTGCCTGCGGATCACTCAGGAGAAGCCCACAGGGAGGACAATGTATTTGCAGGAAAATATCACCCTCCCCAACTCCGACATCCTAATATCGTAAAATTACCCAAGACAGTGGAGAATTCAGGTAGACAAACCTTCCAAAGGAGTGATGAGCTCCCTGGGGCTTCCCTGTAAGTGCTGTTTTAGGATCCCGCTTCAGTTCTTCTTCTTCTTTTTTTTTTTTTTTAAAGATTTTATTTATTTATTCGACAGAGATAGAGACAGCCAGCGAGAGAAGGAACACAAGCAGGGGGAGTGGGAGAGGAAGAAGCAGGCTCCTAGTGGAGGAGCCTGATGTGGGGCTCGATCCCATAACGCCGGGATCACGCCCTGAGCCGAAGGCAGACGCTTAACCGCTGTGCCACCCAGGCGCCCCTCCCCCCGCTTCAGTTCTAACACAGCAATATTCAGGAGGCAGAGTAGAACCTCTCTCCTTAACCAATACATCGAGTGCCCACAAACAGGCGGATTCCATGCCTCCAAACCCTGTTCATTTATTTCTGCTTGACTTAAAAAAAAAAAAAAAAGGTGTCAGGATAAGAATGATTTATTTTCCTATTTATTTTTAAGGTCCTTAAGTACTTCAATCAGGGGCCCCAAGACAACACTAAAGTCAGATGCCAGGCATATTTTTAAAAAGTAGTAAAATCTCCATGTGCTGAAATGAACAGTTAGTGAAAGACTTTCTACAAATTGAGAGGGACGAGGTCTCCGTGCCATTTATAACCTGCCACAGCGAGCCGCTTGAAGGCTCGAAGCGCAAGCAAATTCGAAGAGTATTTAAAACACTTTCAAAATGTAATGGAGGGAGCATAAAGGGAAAATCTTACGTAGTAACGAAGACAAGACTAAGAGGCAGTGAAGTGCTGCTTTCCCTTTAAGTTCTAGATATTACTAGCTAGCTTCCTAACAAAAAAAAAAAAAAAAAAAAGAGAGAGAGAGCGAGCAAGCCTGAAGTTGTCGGGATATTTTGTCTTGACAAACTACCAGAGCAGAGACTAGACTTAAAACTCTGTCTTTACAACTGGTTTTGATGCCACAGCGAGAACCGAACACCACATATATTCCACAAACACTGTTCGCAGTGTTCCAGGGCAATTCAGAGCACGGCCTTGGAAGATGTGCTCCTCTGGCTTTGAGATCCTGGATACTCATCAGTAAAACAGGAATAAAATCCATACATACAGCTGCTGTAAAGGTTATTTTATAGACATGTGCACATATACACAAGCCATATATAATTACGGATGTAGCCTATATTGTCGTTTGAGTATCATATATACCGATATAATGCGCATGCATTTCTAACAGCTTTCTTCTAACTTTCTGGCTTTTATAGACATGTGCACATATACACAAGCCATATATAATTACAGATGTAGCCTATATTGTCATTTGAGTATCATATATACCGATATAATGCACATGCATTTCTAACAGCTTTCTTCTAACTTTCCGGCTTAGATGTATGTTATTTTCACTACTTATATATCATTGAAGCACCTTTTTTGCCACCAAAAATCTAGAGAGAATGAATACACGATAAAATCATCGATGGTGTCGTAGAGGTGGTACAGGTGGCCAATGGACTTAAGACAGACATTTCTTTAAAGATATTTTTCCCTTCATCTACCTTCTGGGGTGTCAGGAAAGAAAAGCCTCATTTATTTTCCTCAGGTCTTTTTAGAATACCATCAATTCCACGAAAAAACAGTAAAGCCATCTGGAATAGCTGACAGACAACAATTTGGAAGCAATTTCTTTCGAGACAGCTATAATGATTTTCCTTTTCTGTTTTCTTTCCCTCTTGAAATGTCAAGGATAACTGAAACTTTTTACTTTTCCATCTGTGATTTACTGATCAGTTCCAAACAAGTTTTGAGAGTACTTGAAAATTCGTTTTCAGTCAATTTAATATTGTTTTTTTTCTTTAATTCTATTTTGAAAGTGCCACATGCTGTCTTAAGTGTCTTTTTGATATTTAGAAAATATAAAATATTTAAAAACACAAATTGAAACACGATTACAAAGTATTTCACAATGGACAAAAATACTCTAAGTATTTATAATACCATCATAAGCAGACAAAATGAAATCACTCATATCTTTTCCAAATAGATTATCCCAAGAAGTTTAATAAAGTGAACATAGAAACAAACCCTCACATGGGTAAATGCTGCATCTTGCAGGGTAGAACTCACAGAAGATAGAATCTGGAATTCTCATTCTTAGCCTGCTGATTTAGTTACCTGAAGAGGAATTCTACACAGTGAGAGAGAACAATACTAATCTCTATTCATGAGTTGCGCTGGCGGGCTTTTGGGTTTGTGCAAAGCATGGCGCTCTTTGTGGTGGAGGAATTAAAAAAACTGAAGAAGATCAGATCCATTCACTGTGGCATCTGAGATGGAGAAAAGTAACATAGAAACAACACTTCAAGCTTGTACTTGTGCCATATTAGCAGCAAAAGCAATAATTGCCATTGAAATCGGTCAATTTTTGGCTGGAACTCACTGGCAGGATGAGAGGGGCTCTAGTAAGCGGATATAGTCATCCCAGGGGAAGAAAAGAATAAGAAAGATGGGCAGGTGCAAGTCTGAGGAAGATGAAAATCGACCAAGGTGGGAATCAGGGAGAAGAGGAAAGAGATTGCCAAGCGGTTGGGTTGGAGTCAGTGACTCCTGCAGAAGGTCATTAATTCTGTGCCAAGGAAGCTCACCTTTATTTAGGGAGCAAAGAGACCTTAGGGTTGTGAATTAAGCTCCCAAACATAAGAGCCGAAAGAGTCCATCAAGATGATCTAATCAAGTACTTCTCCAACTTTTCCATCAAAACATTCCTAAGGAAGAGGAGAGAACTTCATACAGTATGGAGGCAGGGGTCCTACCTAAATGAGTCCTCCTCTGAAACAGGTCTTCCTTACTTCTGCTTGATAAATTATCAAGGGATTTTCCAGTCTATTCCACAGATAACTTTATTTTTTTGTATAAAAATGCTTTCTCCAAAGTGGTGTAAGATATCCATGACCCAAAAGAGATTTGGGGTTTACCCTGTGCCTTCACATATGCACAGCACACCACCCTTTTTCCTTTCAGTGTATGTGGAGCTCGGCTGGAAGAATGCATCTAGGCTATCACTCACAAAGGTGAAGTGACATGCTCAAAGTCACAGTTAGTACAGGAATCAGAAATGCAATATTTCTTGTCCCTCTGTCCAAAACTCTCTCCTGCAATACCACACTATTAACACAGAAAAGAAAGCACCTGATCTGACTGGCACAGGGCACATCACCCAGCACTGCCCTATGAGGGAGATGCAGACTTCCCCAGCTGGCCCCGAAGACGCCATCTTGCCCCACCATGCCAGCCACTGCCTCCCCTGGGGCAGTCTCCAGTGGTGTGAGAGAGATGGCTTAGACGAGGCTTCCTCCAGGGGAACTATCCTCACATCGAAATTTCTAGCTTATTCACAAAGGGAGAATAGAGCCTCAGACAAATGCCTCCTTTCCCTAGTGCAACTAAGAAGGTGCTAATCAAAGACTGTCAGGCATGATTTGTACTACCAAGGGCTTCCAGGGAGGCATAAAAAGAAAAATCACAACACCGTGTTTATCTCCCTTTCATTGCTGGTTCTGGCAATAGTATTATAGTCAGGCAGCCTGAGTCAAAACAATTTTCTAAAAATATGGATCAGCTGAGACCATTTAAAGCCTCCTTTTATGGAGTTAACATTAGGACTTTCCCCCTGGGCTGTTCTGTGTGTTCTTTCCCAGAGCCTGCTCTTCCAGCAGCATCTAGCCATCCAAAAAACACAATCTTTCTCCTTGCCAAGGAGATCGCAGCCTCCCAAAGGCTGATAAGTGGGTCTGCATTCTTCCCAGGAGCCTGGGCAACTATTCCCAAGGGGCTCCCTCATTGGGGCGGGATGCAGCGTGAGCCTCTGTCAGGGTATCTGTTGGGGAGTAACTGGTTCTGTTGGTGGACCTGGTACCACCCCACAGACGGGACGAGCTGCGTGCGAATCAGTCTGTTTCAGTCCTTTCAGGGAGGAGTTTCTACTTTCCCAAGTTCTTTGAAAGGCGAGTGTTAGGTTCCGGAGGGTGAACTGCAGGCCGCGGATCGATGCGGATGTTCTTCAGGGGACAAGAAAATCCACCCCACATCTGTATTAAGTCTTTCACCCAGCTCTGGTTGAATTGGCTGGTGGTGACAACGCTCAGGTGACCCTGGAGGGGGTGTGCTTTCTGAGTAGATTCTATTTCCTTTATATTAAAATCAATAAACAAAGGAAATGCAACTGCTTTCAAACAAGCTTTGCAAGCAGACTATTTTTAGAACGTGCGCTCCCGAAAGCTGCTGCTTTACAGGGATGGGATTTTACTGGAGAAAAGAGCCCAATGGCACATCTACTTCCATAGCTTTTCGTGCTGTGCCCCCGGAAGCCCTGGGGCGGAGGGGGGAAGAATCTCCTCAGTGATCAAACAGCACGCATGCGCACCCGGGGAGGGTGGGAAGGGACCACATCTGGACGGGTGGTGAACAGAAAGGCCCTAGGCTCCATTGTTCCTTCCACTGGGCGGCACTGCTCCTCCTGCTCTCCTACTGGGCTTCCATATGATCTTTTATGAGGGAAAGGTTCAGCTCCTGAATATTTTTGAAACTACCCTAATCTGTATTATGGGCTGAACTGTGCCCTCTTTCTCCCAACATATGTCGTTGGGACCCCCAGTCCCCAGAATGTGCTCTGATTTGCAAATAGAGTCGCTGTAGATGTAATTAGTTAAGATGAGGTCATAGTGGCGTAGAGCAGCCCCCTAAATCCAATCTCACTGGGAGCCTTTTGAGAAGACACCTGGTCACAGAGGGAAGACAGCCCGTGAAGATGGCTGTAGACACCGGAGTGAAGCCGCCACAAGCCAGGAACACCTGGGGCCACTGGAAGTGAGGAGGAGGCAAGGAAGGGCTCCTCCCTGGAACCTTCAGGAGGGGCATAGCCCAGCCAACACCTTGATTTCAGACTTCCGGCTTCCAGAACTGCAAGGGAATCAAGTTCTGTTTCCAACCATCCACTGGGAGACCCTTCCTTACAGCAGCCCTAGGAAATGAATGTGCCCCATCAAAAACACTTTCTTGGCTCACTGTTTAATTTTTTTACCCTCTTAGGCAATATGTTGATAAAGGAAAATGCATTAAAAAAAGAAAATTTTTTCGCAGTTTACTAACCAACTCTGAGCCCTTAATTCTCACCTCCCACTGCACGTACACAGGGGCTCCAGTTTCTCTAAGCACAACGCTGAGGTTCAAGGAGGGAGACTGCGCTCAGATGCCACACCTAACACCCTAAAGCTCTGCCTTACCACTGAGTCAAAGAACTCAGGTCAGTCGGGGATTCTCGTCTTTATAACCTGGTGAAAGCAACTGACGCATCAGGCTCAGCTAACCATGCATGCTTGACGTGTGAGATGCAAACTGTGTGATCATAACTGATATTTAAATAGCTTCTTTCTCTGAAGGGCTCCAAGAAATTTGCAGACTTTTACTTAATTAATCCTTGCAGGCCATCCATGAAGAAGGTAAAGAAAGGTCATTCATTTGGGGCGCCTGGGTGGCACAGCGGTTAAGCGTTTGCCTTTGGCTCAGGGCGTGATCCCGGCGCTATGGGATCGAGCCCCACATCAGGCTCCTCCGCTAGGAGCCTGCTTCTTCCTCTCCCACTCCCCCTGCTTGTGTTCCCTCTCTCGCTGGCTGTCTCTATCTCTGTCGAATAAATAAAATCTTAAAAAAAAAAAAAAAAAAGGAAAGGTTTATCCCCTTTTGCTCTGGTTCATCTCAAGGTTGACCCCTTGAAGTCTTTATTCTTATGTTCGGCATTGTCGAGTTTCTCTTCTCCCAATATACAGCCCTTTATTTTGAAGCTGTGTTCATGTTCCCATATAACCGTATTTCTGGCAGCTCCTGGTTGGTAGAAGAAAATTAGCCCTGTTCCCCCACCCCCAAATTACCATTTATTTAAAGCCTGTACTCTTGGATTATCTTAAGGTTTAGTAGACTCCGTGTGCATGAGTGTGTGTGTGTGTGTGTGTGTGGAGAGAGAGAGAGAGAGAGAGAGAGAGAGAGAGGAGCAATAGCCTTGCCAAGTGGCATTACGATGCCATAAAAAGTGTTTTAGGGATGGAGGCAGGACCCCAGCATCTCAGCAGATGCCTCATCACTACACACATCTTCTGCAACTCTTTTGGTCAGTTTTCAGATTGTGTTCCATTGCGACTCCTCCCAGGACTGCCATGGCTCAGAGACGCGGAGGAAAAATACTCAAGGAAACTGAAGAAGAAAGCACTTCAGCCCCAACCCGTATTTTAAGCGGGGCTGTTTCTCCTCTGCCTGTGCTCCTTTGGATCCTCTTGAGTAAGCAATTCTACCTCCTGAGCACCTCCATGGGTCTTCGGCAAAGATTCTGGAAAGATCAGCGGATTTTTTGAGCTCTTTAGAGAAGGAAGTTAGTAAGAAGAAAACAAAAACAAAAGTGCTATATAATACTGGGTTCTTGGGGCTTGCCCCGGGAGGCTCTACCTTTAATTTACCATAATGAGAAATGTTAATATCTATATTTCTCAATTTGCTAAGGGCTAAAGCTCCTTTATACATGGTGGAGTAAGACACTTCAATCTTTACTAGCCCATATTTGAGGTAACTCAGCAGAAGGCTACATTTTACCAAACTCGTATCAGCTTTGCTGATACGAGTTTGCCCTCTTGGTGGCTGTGGATTGATGGCATTTAACCAAGAGCCACTGGACTCTAATATAGCAGAGCGTTTCCTCCAGTTATTGGATATGTGTGCAGCCAGCCCACCCTAGGACTCGATGTCTTTCGTTGAGCCAATAATTAGTGCAAGAATTCCAGTTTTTAAAAACCCTATCGTTTCTCAGATGCTATAAAAATTCAGGCCAAAGGCTTCAAAGTTTTAACACAAGTGTTTGCAAGCCAAGGCAGCTTAACACTCAGTCTGCTTTATTCTGCTGCTTATATTAAAATGTGTAACGAACCACATCTCTACACTACTTGCTGCTATCTTGTGGAGGCAGTTGAGAGATCACAGTCGAAGGTGGTATCGGTATATTCATTTCTGCTCAAAATGGTCTGAAAGATTCAGAAGAAAAACTGAATTTAGCTTCTTTAAGCAGAAGGATGTTAAAACATAAGGGTCTAAATCATCAAGAAATGTATATTAGTTAGCATTTATTAGAAGGAAAATGTGATCATTTAGAAGGAGCCAAAATTAGAAGGGAGGTGCACAAGTTTTTCCTAAACTCTTACCAAAAACATGTATGTAGGTGTATCTTGATTGGCAGCTAAAGACAGCAAAATGAAGAAGGCAAGGCAAGAATTATTAACTCCTGTTTGTGGAACGGGGAGAAGCATGGGGTCTTAGAAGGACTGGATTCTATACAGATCAAGCTGTGGCAAAGAAAGAAATTCATTGAGCCAAAATGTTATGGCTAATATTGCCTAATGCTGTCTCTTGCTTCTTGGGCAAGATAAATTGCATCCTTACTAGCACCTGTGAGGGGTTGCAGGAGCTCTGGTGATCAGAGGATGTTAATTTCCAGTTTAAAATAAAGAAATACAGAAAATAACATCTGATCCAGGAAAGCAACCCTAAAGTGGTGTGGAATTAATAACAGTCAAATTTAAAAAGTAGAATGGCAATACTGTGTACCTCAGCATGACACCTGCTGCTTCAATTGTTATTTTCTCTCAATGTTAACTTATAAAAAATAAATTGGCCTGAGTTCAATCAAATGTAAAATAAAATTCAGTTTTTCAGTCATACTAGCCACAGTTCACATCTTCCTTAGTCACACGTGGCTGGTGGCAACTGTATTGGCCAGCACAGATAGAAAACATTTTCATCATTTGCAGACTGTTCTATTGGACAGTGTTGTCTTAGAAGAAATACCTTTCAGACTATTATAAGGATGGCTGGCATTAGTAAGACCCTTCTATATCTTCCGAACGCCAAAATGCCTGTCAACATCGACTATTGGGTCCATTCTAAACTTCTTTCCTTCTTTTTCATATTATGTCTCAGTTTCACCTATTTGAAGGAAATAAACAAGGAACAAATATTACAGAAAAAGGTAATTTAAACAGATAGCACGCTGGCCTATAATTAATATATAGGAAATTAAGTTGGATGATTCCTTCCTTCCAGAACCTATGTGACATTAAGTTCTGGCCTCCCCGCCATGTGGAGTGTAACTGCGAAGATCAGAGCAGACACCCTGAGCATTTTATATCCAACAGTTACAGAGCCCCCAAGTCCTCTCAAATATGGGAGACTTTTATAACATGTATTTGGACTTTTACAGAAGTGCACACAAGTACCAAAGTCATTTGCGTGAACCCTCTCATACAAGCCAGAATGAAAGGAGAAACTAGAAAAGAAGAAATATGTTCCTCCTTCTCCTTTAACACTGAGGACTTCACTGTCCTCACTGAAGAAGGGAAATTCATCAGTTTCGTGATCACATGGATAAGGGAGACTGGTGGCAGAAGGGAAACATGACCTCATCCACTCATGCCGTCAGATTCAGTAAGGTGTGCGGTGGGGGGGCGTTCTCCATGTGTGCCTGTGTTTTCCGGTCATTATAATTAGACTGGTGCTAAAGCAGAAAGATTAGCAGCATGAAAATCTCAGCTTTTTAGAGATACACCTGCATAGCCTTTTTTCCCCTGAATTTTTAAAAATTTAGGTCTCTCAGTAGTATCCTGAGTTCTACTGCCAAAGCATTCTCATACTTTTCCTGAGCGCCAATACTCTGCCACCATGAGTCGTCCGTCTGGTTTCTATCACTTTTATATTGCTGTGACCAGTTAGCGAAGATGGTTAGGGTGTGGGGTAACATGTTCGAACTCCATAAGGCCAATGAGCCTGACTCCAGCCATCCCCTTCATCCTGGCATCTCAAAAATAGGCGCCTCTGGTCATGAGAACCACCGGGAAAACAGGGAAGCATCCGAACATATGCTTTAAATAAATGTATCCAAATGATAAGCTGAATGGGAAATGGATTATTTAGGTAACAGATTTCTTGGTGACAGTATATAAACTTCTGCTGCCGGAGACAGGAGCCACTAGCTAGCCATATGTAGCTATGGAGCCACTTGAAATGTGGCTAGTCCCAACTGAGATATGCTAACCATGTAAAATACACTTGCATAACAAAGACTTAATATGAAAAAAAAAGGTAAAACCTCATCAATAATTTTTATAGCAGTTACCTGTTGAAATGACACTATTTGGATATATTGTATTACAAAAAAAAATGTATGATTAAAGTTAATCCATGCTTCTTTTTGCTTTTCAAAATAGAGTGTTCAGAAAATTTTAAATGACATACGTGGCCCACATTGTATTTCTATCGACGACACAGACCATGGTCACAGGCTCTGTCTGTAATACAAAAGGGCTTGGGAAACGCTGACTCATGAAAGCAAGTCTAAAACATTATCTGCTCTGAAGGCAAAAGAATCCTTTGGCAACAAAAGCAGATGAGTGGCTGGAATTGGAGTAGGCATCATAAATATCTCGACTACTGAGTGCAACATAAAGGCTTCGCCAGCAGCTGAAGCTACATAATCTAGCAGTATCAAAAAGAAATCAAACACAGATTTCAAAATCCCTGCCTTGTCTTTTGAACTGACTGTGGGAAAGCCGCTCCCACAATCTGCTAGAGGTTGGGGCCGCGAGTCCCGAGGTACTCAGATCCTTGCTTTGATTTCTCTTGATCAAAGATGGCACCTTATTACTGAAAAAGAGTCAAAAGCTTCTAGAAGGAATGCCCCCAGCGGGGTATACAATGACCTAGGGAGATAGCACAATAATTTGATAATTACATCCAAGCGTTTTCTGAATAATATCTAAATCCCCCAATATTGAGAAATAAGGAAAATTAGGGATCAATACATTGTAAGACCTGGGAGAAGCAATGTTTTTCTCAAGTGGCAATTCATGTCATTCACAGAGCTGGACAATGAAGGCATTTGCCGGTTTAGAAAAGGGAATATCCAACCAGCTTTCAGCCTCTTCCTTTATTTCCAAGTTTCTGTCCTTGTGCTCAATAAGCTCTTGTGTTCTATAAATAGGCAGGAAGGGAAGTTAATCGGTGTCAGGTTTTTCATCCAAGAAAAATTCTATCCTTGCCTCCTCTCCAATCTTTCCAGGCTTAGAGATGACCATTACTCCTTTGTTACAAATTCTGTAACTTACTTCGTTATAATCAGTGTGATATTGTGCACGTACCCGTTGGGTTAAACTTTCATGCCCAGAAGTCATCAGCTAACATGCTGTGAAGAATCCCCAGGTCCGAGTGAGAGGTAACATCCAATCAGAAAGAGCCACCGTCTAGAAGTAGTTGTAAGCCCTGCCATTATCTGTAGATCAATCAAGAGCAGAAACTTGGCCAATAGCAAATAAATATCAACAGTGTGTTTCTATTGGTGAAAGTGATGTTTTGTTAATTAGCCTAATGGATGTAATAACATGATCTCATTAGGTGACATTTCAGATATTCAAAATATGTGCATGAGAAAAAATAAATTAGCTCTGCCCCGAATCCACAAGAATCCAGCTGGGCCTGTGTCCTGTATCCCTTAGGCCTGATTCCTGCATCTCTTGGAGGAATGGTGCTGTGGCTTGATCCCTAGTTGGATCTGTGCCCAGCCATTGGTGTAGAAGGTTTTCTGATTTATGATGCCAAGTAGAAAGCCTGGAATCCGCTTTGTAAGTGCTGTTGTTTCTGTCTCAAGTAGACCTTTCCTATAAGGTAAGGTCAGCGCACCTAGAAATACAGAGAGCTGAGACTTTACAGAGCTTAAGGAACAAAGTATATGAACGGTTTTGTGCCTGCTTTACCCAAGGCTCTTGTTTGAAATCTACATGTTTTATAATCTGGGAGGCAGGTGATAAAGCAGTGGCTTTTCTCTCACCTACTTAGGACTTCTTAGTTACTACTCTGATCTAACAGAATTCACTTCAGGGCCCTGATTGGCCAAACTGGCTCAGGTCAGGTGGAAACTGCCCCATTTTTTCACCCTGATCCAGCAAAGAGCCTTCTTTTAGTCCTTGAGAGCAATCCTTCCTGCTTCGAGGGTATGTGAATTCCCCTCTCCATTTTTCACCTGGTCAACTCTGACATACCCTTTGGGTCTCAGCTTAAATCACTGGCTCCCAAACTTTTCTGTGCAGTGGAATCACCCATACAGCCTCGAAACTACCCCACAGCCTGGATCACACCTCATGCAAACTAAATCACGAGGTCTGGAGGTGGGAGTCAGGCATCAGTATTTTTTTTAACAATTCCCTATGTGATTCTATTGAGCTGTCATTTGGGAACCATTGGCTTCAATGTCATTTTTCTAAGCACAGACTTTACTCATCACTGCCCCTAAATTTAGGTTCCTCTAGAATTTAGTTTCCAGTGTCTTAGAGCTTTCTTGACATTTTCTTATGTTATCATTAGCTGCACCACTTCTATTTTGGTGCTGTCTCCCTCCTAGACTGGACGTCCTTTGAGGGCCAACACCTTGACTGGTTTTCTGATCTCAGCATCTGAAGCAGCTAGTCCCACGCCTGGTCCATAGGAGGTGCTTAATATCTGTTTGTCAATAGTGAATAAATCAATGAATTCAATATTCACCACTTCATTGAAACTGTCTCCCCCAATTAAAACGAACCGACTAACCAACCATTTGAGTGATAGCTGTTATCAGTTTCCTAACAGGTACTTTGGGATGATAGGAGGGAACTGTAATCTATTTAGGAATAGGATTAATGCAAAGGAGTCATAAGAGAAGTGAGTAAGGCAGAATTATAAAAAACAGGGGCTTACATTAAGTGCCAGTGAGTGCAGGGAGATGTGTAACACAGATATATGGACATTTGTTCTCCCAGACTTCTGGGAGTCAACTTGGGCACAGACAGTCAAATTTATGCCACACAGCGCAGGCTGCCACCATCCAGCCCAACTTTGTCTCCTTTTGCTCAGAGTTTTGAATTCTACTGCCCAGCAAGTCTTCCTGAACTTTATGCAACATTTGCCGAAATCAGCAGCCTGTTGCTTATGTGAATCAGAAAACTAGACTCACTCATAAAATGTGAAAGAAGTATCTTCATCTTGAAAACTGGTTGTCATCTTTATTTAATTTTGATCAAGCCTTTGGGATGATATGTAAATGATTAGCCTGATGAATCATAGAGCCGGTTAGCAGAAACAGATTTGTTTGTGCGCTCTAAAATATTTATTCTCCTCACATCCATATTCTTATCTTCCACCCAAATCCTTGACGATGTAAACACTTTTGGGCTGTCTCTACAAACCATAATTCCTGCGTCTGGCCTGAATAGATAACTCCAGAACCCAAATTGGGGGCAGGGGGCAATACGTGTTCTTGCTAATTTCAACAAACCGACATAGAAACAAACAGACGAAGAGAAGTTCTTGGGCTCCTTTGCCTCATAGCAGAAGCAGGTGCTGCAATTTAAGGTAACAGTCACTGGCCACATCGGAGAGAGAGAGGATGAGAACATTCTAGGGAGCTGTGGAATGAAAGAAGGCATATAGTAAAAGTACTAATGAAGGACATGAAAGGTTAGCCCGAGCTGCTTGGAGGCAGCCACAGCCCTTTCTCGAAGCTAAATCTGAGTTATTGGTGGGACTCATCCTAGTAAAGCAAAGAATGGCATTTGTCCAAACTGTTTTTGTGGTGGGTAACATTAAAGAGGCCTCGTGTGTGCGACTGACATTAATTTATTTTTTGGCATTGTCACTGAGCTCCCCAGAGTTCAGGATGACTGGGAAATGACAATACGGCAGTTTCACTCAGGTCCTGCTCAGTCCTGTGTCCTGAAAGGCAGCAGAAACTCTTTCCCAGTCAAGGCTTGAGACTGTTAGGTAAAATGCTGTCCAGTTGGGTGCCTTTTCTTTCCAATAGACAATACACCATTTGAGGAAGAACTGTGTCAGGTGAGTATGAGTGCGTGACTTTTAGTATCCCCCAGGGTGGTTTTTGTGCACAGTTAAGATTACCTAGAAGTTATTTTTTAAAAAAATAAATAAAAAATAAATAAATATTCCCGAAGTGTCTCGATTTTTTAGTCTCTTGAGAAATTTAGCAACTATTAACAATTTCTTTCAAGGGATCTTTGATCAATAACTACTCTCATTTATTAATCAAACTTTTCTTTTTTAAAGATTTTATTTATTCATTTGAGAGAGGCAGAGAGAGAGCACAAGCAGTGGGGAGAGGCAGAGAGAGAAGCAGACACCCTGCTGAGCTGAGAACCCCACAGGGCTCGATCCCAGGACCTGGAGATGGTGACCTGAGCTGAAGGCAGACTCCCAACCATCTGAGCCACCCAGGCGCACCTATTAACCAAACTTCTTAGACATTTTTTTTTAAGATTTTTTTTTAAAGATTTTTTTATTTTTTTATTTATTCGACAGAGATAGAGACAGCCAGCGAGAGAGGGAACACAAGCAGTGGGAGTGGGAGAGGAAGAAGCAGGCTCACAGCGGAGGAGCCTGATGTGGGGATTGATCCCATAACGCCGGGATCACGCCCTGAGCCGAAGGCAGACGCTTAACCGCTGTGCCACCCAGGTGCCCCAAACTCCTTAAACGTTTTAAACCACATTTACAAATTTACAATGTGTAATCTCCTTAATTCCTTGAATTGTTTGAGAACAAACTCTACCACATACATACCAGTTCTTGTAAATATAACAAATGAAACCTTAAACATAGTGAATCTTAAGTTATACCAAATTATTCAATATTGTTTATAAATGTATCAGTATTTCAACTTAACACCATAAGCCTGAATAAAATAGTCAATTATCCATTTTTAATTTAATCACGGGTCTCAATGAAGATACTCAAACACTTAAGATGCCAAACGCATTCAGATTTCTTTACACAAAACATTTAATCTTGTGGGGGTGATTCTCTTTGACACCGTACATTTTTTTTTCCAATTCTGAGTCTTATGAAGACAAGTCACCTTAAACAATTTTGTGGTCATGCTGACAAACAGATGGGTGAGCCCACATTCTCTACTGGGAGTGACTGAATATCAATTGCAGGTTTTAACCTAGAGGTAAACTCTGGGACTGCGAGAGATCCAGGGTAATTTTTCTCTCTACCGTCATCAACATGCCAAGGAAGTTGTTTTGACCTTCACTAGGCCAACATGGATCTTAGGACCATGCCCTTCAAACAGGCGATCATGTAGTCCAGATCTCCAGATTAAAGTCATATCTTTAGGGGCGCCTGGGTGGCACAGTCGTTGGGCGTCTGCCTTCGGCTCAGGGCGTGATCCCGGCGTTATGAGATCGAGCCCCACATCAGGCTCCTCTGCTAGGAGTCTGCTTCTTCCTCTCCCACTCCCCCTGCTTGTGTTCCCTCTCTCGCTGGCTGTCTCTCTCTCTTCAAATAAATTTAAAAAAAAAAAATCTAAAGTCATATCTTTATTTAATTTTCCTTTACTGACAGAATTTGGCAACACACATTAAACTTAAAGCTAATATCCTTCACTGTTTCTGTTGTATTTATTTATGTTTATATGTGTCTCATAGATACTTAATTTCTTCATTGGATTCTATGAATTCTTCCCCTTTTTTAAGAAAAGTCTGTACTGGGGGCTTCTGCTTAAGCATCCGACTCTTGATTTCAGCTCAGGTCATGATCTCAGGGTCATGCGATTGAGCCCCGTGTTGGGCTCACGCCCTGGGTGTGAAGCCTGCTTAAGATTCTCCCTCTCCCGGGGCGCCTGGGTGGCACAGCGGTTAAGCATCTGCCTTCAGCTTAGGGCGTGATCCCGGCGTTATGGGATCGAGCCCCACATCAGGCTCCTCCACTGTGAGCCTGCTTCTTCCTCTCCCACTCCCCCTGCTTGTGTTCCCTCTCTCGCTGGCTGTCTCTATCCTGTCGAATAAATAAATAAAATCTTAAAAAAAAAAAAAAAGATTCTCCCTCTCCCTCTCCCTCTGCCCTTCTCCCCTCTAAAAAAGTAATTAAAAAATCAAGAAAATAAAAAAAGTCTGTGCTGACCAAGCAGTTAATGATGTTTCCAGTCTCTCCAGTACTGTCGCAGATCTTCTGCCTGAGAATTTCTAAGGTAGAATCTGGTTTTTCCAGACTAACTTCCTGAGTGCCTCAGATGCTAGACACAGCTCAGCATGAAGTTCACCTTGGTGCGGGGAAGGCATTACTCGCCAGCATGCAAGTGTTCCATTTTCCAGACCTTTAGCTACAAACATCTTCACTAACTTTTCTTGATCCTCCCCAGGTAAGTGCTAAATGGAGCATGGGCCAAACAGAAATTGAAAACTGAGGGCGCCTGGGTGGCACAGTGGTTAAGTGTCTGCCTTCGGCTCAGGGCGTGATCCCGGCGTTCTGGGATCGAGCCCCACATCAGGCTCCTCTGCTGGGAGCCTGCTCCTTCCTCTCCCACTCCCCCTGCTTGTGTTCCCTCTCTCGCTGGCTGTCTCTCTCTCTGTCGAATAAATAAATAAAATCTTAAAAAAA
Source organism: Ursus maritimus (assembly GCF_017311325.1). Taxonomy (NCBI): domain Eukaryota; kingdom Metazoa; phylum Chordata; class Mammalia; order Carnivora; family Ursidae; genus Ursus; species Ursus maritimus. Next base: position 18,349,755 of record NW_024423344.1, read on the forward strand.
AAAAAAAAGAAATTGAAAACTGAAAGAATTAGGTCATATCATCAAAACTTTGCTAAGGAAAATGACTCCAAAAAGCTTTAGAAAATATCTGCTTGCCATTGAAAAAAAAAGATCTAGGCGGCAAGTAGGAAATAAATGTCATGGGCTATGAAGGTGATGCTTTTTTACATAATAAAAATTTGTTTAAAAGGGTGTTCTACCTTAATATTCACTGATTCATTCACATATATAAATACACAGGACATATAACTTTGCACATGAATATTAAACTGATTTATAACCTATCAATTTTATTTTCTTCACGAACCACTTTACAAAAGTTGGCTTATTTAATAAGCCATCAAACCAATTATTAGAGACAGAGAAACAATGCTGGATTTTCTTGGAAAGAAATGGGCATTTCCCTTCTGAGACATCATGGAAGGTTCCAGATGCCTGTCTGGGATGCAGTGTGCAGCACTGTGCTTTCCTTCTGCATCATAACCAAGGAGTGAAAATGGATGCCAAAAACTACTTGTCTTTGTACCTGCCATAATATGAAGCAGGATGTTTATACTTGGCTATCCCAAATCCTTTCCACAATACAGTGGAAATTAAGTAAGTAAAAACAACATATATGTACAATACGTGTACATGAATAGACACATGAAAAGATGCTCAACATCACTCATCATCGGGGAAATGTAAACCAAAACCACAATGAGACACCACCTCACACCTGTCAGCGTGGCTACTATCAAAAAGACAAGAAATAACAAGTGTTGGCGAGGATGTGGAGAAAAAGGAAAGCTTGTGCACCATCAGGGGGAATGTAAATTGGTGCAGCCACTGTGGAAAACAGTATGGAGGTTCCTTGAAATTTAAAAATAGAAATACCATATGACCCAATAATTTCACTGCTGGATATTGACCCAAAGAAAATGAAAACACGAATTCAAAGAGATACATGCACCCCTATGTTGCTGCAGCATGATTTACAAGAGTCCAGATATGGAAGCAACCCAAGTATCCATCAATAGACAAATGGATAAAGAAGATGTGCTATGTATGTGTGTATCTATATATAATGGAATATTACCCAGTCATAAAAAAGAATGAGATCTTGCCATTTGCGACAACACAGATGGACCTAAAGGGTATTATGCTAAATGAAATAAGTCAGACAGAGAAAGACAAATATCATATGATTTCACTTACACAGGGAATCTAAAAAAGAAAACAAATCAACAAGCAAACAAAAGGAGAAACAGACCCATAAGTACAGAGAACAAACTGATGGTTGCCAGAGTTGAGTGGGGTTAGGGGATGGGCAAAACAGGTGGAGGGGAGTGGGAGGTACAGGCTTCCAGCTGTGGAATGAACAAGTCACAAGGATGAAAGGCACAGCATCGGGATACAGTCGATGGTTTTGTAATAGGGTTGTATAGTGACAGATGGCAGCTACCTTGTGGTGAGCACAGAATAACACATAGGGTTCTTGAACCACTGTGTTGTACACCTGAAACCAACGTAACACTCTGTGTCAACTTTACTCCAATAAAAAGTAAATAAATAAAAATTAATTATTTAATTAAAAAATCCAATATATATGCAATCCTAGAAATGTAAAAAACTATTGACTATGCTACCCAATTATGCTGAGAAATAGCTGAGTTTTAGGTATGCTCATTAATAAGTCAGTTACCTAAATTGAAATTGCTATTTTATTTGTTGGTGGGATAACCTATAGACTAAACTAAACTGCCCTAATGTAGACAGAACCCTTACCTCAGACTATCAGACCAGAAGGCCAGGGAATTATTCATAGTAATGAAGATAACTTTTCATCCGCAAATTAAGAACAATGTTACAAAGTTCCTAGCATAATCACTTTAATTAAGTGTAATTTATTTGATCCTTATGCCGATTTTCCAGTATTACTGCTTGCATACAGCCAATTATAAATACCTAGAGACTTTCCAGTTCTCATTACAGGCAAATAAAATGCTTTAATAAATAATGCATCCTCCCATAATTTGGGCCCTTTCTATTTTTGTTATGCTTCTTCCCTATGTTTTGCACCAAATACACAATAAACACTATTCCTTACCTTTAACCCTATGACCAGATTGAACTGCTGTGGCTTGACTTATTGAAAAATAAAAATCAAATTCAAATAGAAGCAGACCGTGAAAGACAACTAGTTGATGCCATCAAAGGACATTCTCCCTGCCAACTTCAAAAAAAAAAAAAAGAAAAGAAAAGAAAAAAAAAAAGGAAGCTGGTCTGGTTTGGAGCTTCCAGCAGCAGGACCAGAAATATCATCTAAAGAAATATTTTTAATAGTAATGGAAGGGATGAGAAGTGTGTGTTACAATTTTTTGATTTGGCTAAATTGGTTGTCCTTAAGAAAATAAGGCCTTCTCATTTGGCTTGGCCCATCCCTACGAAGCAACCTGAATGTTTTCTGCAGAGCCATCCCAACAACAAAAGTAGTTGTGTGTGTCTGTGCGCCATCATGGGAAAGTGGCTTAGCGGACTGTAAAACACAAGGAATTCGTGGTTTTAAGGAGCTGACCTTGACGACATCACCTAGATCCACAGGCCTAAATGGCATTTGATTCATAATTCTAAGTGGGTTTTCTCTTCAGGACATAACCCTTGGCTCATCTGACCAGACCTCTAAATACTTTACGGTTCAAATCGAGATGCACTGAGATATTACGCGTGACTGACAATGACAGACATTTTTGGTCATCATAGCGTTCTAAGCCTTGATGCCCTTTAGAGACTCATATATGTCTCTGGGCCAACCAGTCTTTACTGAGTTAGATGCCTGCCTTCCACTGTGCGCAACCTGACATGACAGGTCAAAATATACAGTAACGCTTCACATCTCCTAAAGTAACTATTAAATTATTTGGATAAAATTTAAGAATGGTCTTTGGGTAGTGGTACTGAAAACTGGTACTGGGTTAGGAAAGAGACAATGTGACAAAAACAAAACAAAACAAAATCAATCCAACGTCAGTTGTTCTATAACAGTAGGTTCCTTTCGGCCTCGGGCATCTATCTTCTGGAACAAGCATAATTCAATAGTGTGCAATGCTATTCAATAGTATGGCAAGATCTCTCAACCAGGTTCTACAGAGGTTATCATTGTTGTTCCAGACACTGTGCTGGAGCGTGTGCGGCACTGAATGCCAGACAAATGTTTAAAGAGGGGGCTTTTCTATAAGGTAAAATTTCTTTAAAGACTGTATAGACTGTATATCATTGTTCAGATATCCACATACTTTACAAGTTTTATGTGCTAAATTTTACCTATCTGAATTATACAGCACATTTTGGATAACAAGGATATCATCTGAAGAAAAAAATTTTTTGTGATTAAAAAAAAAAAAAAGCGCCAAGACACAAAAAAGTCTTTCACAACAGTTCAAAAATCCTGAGGCCAAATTTATTCATTCATTTGGCTTTCAGCGCGCAAGTGCTTTGTCCCCTGCAGTATTATGCAAGCTTACTTAAGAATGCAGAAGAGCTCAGAGAGCTGAAAATTCTATTCCCATTGCCATGGTGAAAACCATAGCGTCTGAAGATAGCGGCCCCCAGCACAAGTGGGGTGGTCTCCAACATCCCTTTGGGACACCACCACTGAACTTGAAAACAAATATTACAATTTAGAAACAAACCTTCTGTCTAGGATCTCGAAAACACCACTTCAAATATCATTTTGGGGGAACAGAGCCTCTTTTCCCCATCCCACCAGCAACAGTGATACAAAACTAACAAAAGACCTTGATGAAAAGACAAGAATTCTTCCCATATCTGAAAACATGTATGAATAACATTCACAACAGACACTTCCCATATCCCAGGGAGGTGCAGCTCCTTGTAGCACAACCTAAATACAAGTATTTTGTACAAAACCACCCAGAGGACACCCCCGCTGAGACCATCAATCAACCAACAGTGGCTTTGGGATGTTTTCCAAAAGCAAAGTCACTGAAGAATGTTAACATTTCATTACTTCCTTCTTTTCTGAGGATTATTGAATCCGGAAGTCATTGTCCCCTATTAATCTTTGAAGAGAGAAAAAATAACGGCAGGAATCTACAACTTCCTCATAGCACAGCACAGCTGCTTGGCTTCCAATCAACATTCCATATTTCAAATAAGCATTACATGTTACAACACAGAATTATAACTAAGTAGTTTATTACAGGGAAACCTTCCCAGGTGGGCATCTCCGCTAGAGGGGTATTTGAATAAAAGGCTAAATTTCCTTTTCATAATGGTATGTTGACGATCGTAAACATATTTCTGCGTGGGTAGCAGGTAAGTGTGAGTCATCTGTTTACGCCCCACCCCAGGGACGATTCGTTGCTGTAACTAGGAATATACACTTCCACTCTAGTTAGCTAGTGTTTCATCAAAGGCCACATCTCGGGGTGCCCCTCCAAATTTGCTTTAGTCATGTTTATCACCGCACTAACCTTAGAAGTTGTTATAATAGGGAACATGGATGTTAAGAGGTGAGGGTTTGGGTTAATGAAGTTACTGGTGCTGTAGGTATGTGGACTGGGTACGATATCGAGACATCTCGACTCTTCTGTGTTCATACTAGAAGAGTCGACTGAGCTGTGTATACTCTCTGAAATGCCTTCTGAGGCTTGACTCCAGAAGACTGCTGTATCCAGACATGATTCGTAGGACCCTGGTTGCGAGATGGAACCAACGCTCAGGTTAACTTAAGTCCTGACGCCACACAACAGGGTTGTGTTCATCTCAAAGGGCCTCTCTCATGTCAGCTGCGGTTCACACACCTCACAGAGAGCTGGGATTTTGATGAGCCTCAGAAAAGACGCTATCATTGTTAGGACCTGACAGTTAACAAATGCACATGTGGAAAAAAGTGTTTTGAGTATGCTTCTGTATTTGTACCGGGGTTGTCAGGGAGAAACGCGATAACCTTCACTTACCTCAGTTTATCCTGACAAACACTGGGAATTGTTCCCCAAACTCACTTTCTTCTTCTGGGGCACACACTGAAACTCCATTTACCAGCCTCTCCTCAATGGCATGGGAAGTCTTCAATTGCAGCTGAAGTCTGGCCAAGGGAATGGGAGGGTAAATGACGTGTGCCATTTTGTTTCAGGGTTTTAAGAAGTAGATGCAGCACCTCTAAGTTCTTTACCATCTTCTGTCAGCTGGATATAGACAAGGGCGAGCCTCAGGGAATGGCGCCTGCATGGAACCAACCTGGGTCCTTGAACCATCCTGTGGAAGCTGAACAGTACTATTTACTTGGACTGTAATGTGGGCTAGATATAAACTTTCGTTGCCTTTCAAAATTATTCATCTGGGGCCTATTTATTCCCATAGTCTAGTCTTCCTAACTGAATGAGGAGACCACCAATATTGGCCAAAAATAACCCTAAATAAGTGTGTACGACCAACCTGATTTAGAATAGTTTGAATATATTTAACTACAAGAGATCAACACGCTGTATTTGAGGAATATCTGAGAAAAAAGTTCGTCATTGGGAATCAGCAGACACAATCTTTACCAAACAATTCTATGTTTTATTTTTTTATTTTTTAAAAAGATTTTTCTTATTAGAGAGAGCATGAGTGAGGGAGAGAGAGAGAGAGAGAGAGCATGAGCAGTGTGAAGGGCAGAGGGAGAAGCAGACTCCCTGCTAAGCAGGGAGCCCCATGTGGGACTCGATCCCAGGACCCCACGATCATGACCTGAGCCAAAGGCAGATGCTTAATTGACTGAGCCACCCAGGCGCCCCTCCACATTTTATATAGGACTCGACTGACCACTACTGCTAGGTCTTTTCAATGTCTTTCTTTTCTTTTTCTCATTCAGGAATCAAAATAAGAATCATAATGATACGACAATGACCAAAAATAGAAACTAACAATTATTGAGCACTTACCCTGTTTCTGGAACTATTCTCGTAACGTTATGCATCTAACTCATTTACTCTTTATACAACCCTAACAGACAGGTACCATGATTGTCCCCATTCTATAAAGAAGGAAACTAAAGTACAGAGAGGCTCAGTGTTATATAATTTATAAGGGCTAATCCCTCTCTGCCCCTTATAAATTGAACCCATGCAGTCTAGCACCAGTATACAAGCTCTTAACCTCACCACTATATTGACTGTCTCTAGAATATCACAGAAGACTCAAAGATGAATAAGAGACTTGACCCTGCCCCAAGGAATTTAGAAAATTAAATGTAATACAAGGTAGTATACTTATCCCTAAGGGGAATGCAAAATATTGTGGAGTTTCAAAGAAGGGAGAGATAATGTCTCATCAAAGAAATTCAGAATGTTTTATAAAGGAAAATAGCATCTGTTGTTGAAATCAATTCAACATACTTTAACGGAGCACCATTTTATGCCAACTCTTCCAAGAGTTCCTAGTCAAATAATAACTACACAATGTAGCCACACTGACGTGAAATCAGGAACATCTTCTACCATTTAAAGTTAGAACGCAAGATTTGAATATTCACAAAATATGTTTCTATTTAAACTTCAAACCCAGAGCTACTTTTTTTTTAAAGTAGGTATGTCTTAAATGAATTTTTCTACTGCTACTCTCATAAACGAACACGTGTTTGCGTTCGCACCAGTGTGCTGAAATCTAACACTCATATTGAGAAGTGCACGTAATCTGGGTACAGCTCAAAGAACTTCCATCAACTGAATACCCCTTGTATGTAACCTTTACTCAGATCACAAAACAACACGACTGGCATCCCAGAAACTGGCCTTCTGCTCCTTTTGAATCAGCACCTACCCCAAATGTAACCATTATCCTAACTTCGAACAGACTACGTTGGTTTTGCCTGTCTTTGTACTTATATAAATGGAATCATAAATTATGTGCTCTTCTGTTACAATTACTTTCACTCAACTTTATGTTTGTGAAATGTCTGTATCATTCCTATTGCTGTGGGTCCTTACAATTGGTTTCTTGCCATTGCTGCATACCAGTCCATGCGTGAATCTATCACAATATTATCCACTCTCCTGTTGATAGGCATTCAATAGTTTCCAGTTTTTGTTTGCTACCAAAATATGCTTCTGTGAAAACTCTCATATATGTCTTTTCATTCTCATATCTATATGTTGCTGTTTTGAATATACTTGGGACCGGAACTGCCACAGCAGAGAATATAGGGGCATTCCAAAAGATATTTCCTACCTGGAAATCAAGCTCAGTAAATAATATTATGTGTTAGTAATAGCACACATCAAATCAGAAAGCACTAATAACATAAGCATTGCGTGTGAGAAGTGTCAACATTTATATGTAACTCTTTCTAGAGTCAGATTCTAGACACAGCTCAAGAGGAGCCTATTATGGGGACCGGATCTTGTTGCCATTTTCCAAGAAATTGCTCTTAAGATCTCACAGCAAGCGTTAGGGCATATGCATTAGAACATCTAAGAACGTCTAAAAACATTCTCACGGGCCATTCTGGCTGGAGTGCAGGTAGAACACAGAGCCCCTGTCCTGGGGCATCTCTCTTGGGCACTTTTTGCACTTTGCTGCTCTTTTTTCTAAAACAATCTAGTTAATTTCACAGAGAGTGATTCAAGTTCCTGTTGCTGTGGGTTTTTTTTTTTTCTTTTGCCATTTTTGTGTTAAAACACGCTATGAAATTTTTGCCTTTGAAACTTTGATAGAAGGCATAATAATGCCAGTTATTTGTTTTGTCTCTGCCCAAACACCTAAATGGCATAATCCCTTGGCAGTTAAAGACTTTTTCCGTGTCTACTGGCACTTAAACTCTTGAAATTGTCGGGTTAGGGTAAATTAGACTGAAAAAAAAAATAACAGCATGTTAACTTATTTCAAAACATAAATAATTATAAAACCAGGCTAAAACCATATCTTTGTGAAGACACTGGGCACGGTATTCTTCTTAGGAACACTTATAATTCAAGGGATCACTCAGATTTTAAGGTTTGGGTTTGTCCCTTTTTCTAACCCTTATGTACTCCGTGACCAGGTTATTTGGGGAAGAGCACATTCCTCAGCCCCAAGGACAGGCCAACTTGGCCTGGCTTAATTTGTGTTGTGTTTTTTTCTAATAGCAACCCAAGACGGAAACATCTGGAAAAACTACCCTGACTGAGCTGGTGGGATCAAAGACCAAAGTGAAGTGGTCTATTGTTAATTTCCAGGAACTGACACAGAGTGCAGAATGAAATAATTCTGTTGGGCATGAATCCCGTTGGATTTCTGAAAGACTTGTATATCACCGTATTGCCGCGCCAGATAGCTGAAGAAAACGTAGCTCAGCAAAATTGAGGAGAAATAAATCTGTGTGTGCACGTGATGTGTGCACACATACACGTCAAACGACTCAAATCCACATGTTCATGGTACGTTCCTCTGATGGCAAAGACAAGGTTGCCACAAAGATATCAAAAAAATAGAAAAGCCAGCTGAAGAAACGTTTAGGTCATTCATGACTTGGGAGTCAGGAATTGAGTTTGCAAAGAAACGTTTTGGTCCACGACCAGACTGAGTTCCAGAGGGCAATGACTGTCTGGTTTATCCTTGCTCTCCTCAGTGGCTCACAGTAACCCAAAGTCTACTAGGGTGAAGAATAAATGAACAAATAAATACAACAAACAGCCGAATTTCATAGTCTCAGTGCCAAGTTCGACTCTTCTCAAGCCTTTCTTATTTGCAAATGAGATTCATGTAAATACATTAAGAAATGAGGGCGGAAAAAATACAAACAGCATTTACCTCACCTGTGAGGATATTTGATATTTAAGTATGTACAGAATAAGGACTAGAAAGACCCTTCAGATATCACCTCTCTATTTCTCTGGCCAAGCAAAGTGTTGAATGAGAAACGGAAGGGATATAAGTTGAAGAAAAGTCCCAAAGATGAGATTATGCAGTTTCCCTGGGTAACATCGGAAAGCAGAGCACGGAGCATACACACATTGCAATGCGAATGGTAAATAAAATTCATTGACACTGAAGGGTTTGCTAGGATTAAGGATTTCGAGAAGATTTAGGGGGAAAAATCTGAGCCATTCAAATCAGGTTACGAGACTAAGATTCGGTCCTAGAATATAAACCTCAAGAGGGCTGATATCTTTATACGATTTATTCATTAGTGTATCTCAAGGGTCTAGAACAATGGCTGGCACATTAGAGATGCTCAGTTCTTATTCGTTGAATGAATGAATAAACTTTAACACGTTAAAAAGAAGAGAGAGGAGGGTACTAAACTCTATTAGGTGCATTTGTTGGCCAGTTCGTTGAGGAGACATTTTCTCAGTGGAAAGCAGGAGATGACAGTACTGTCCACCCGTAGTGTTACACAATGATACTTAGGATTGTTGGGGTTCAAAGGATAAAAAGATAGAGAATAAAAGGTTTTCTTTCTTTGCTCCCTTTGGGCTCCTTTTCCATACAACCTCTTGGTATTTGGGCAACAGAGTCCAGCGTTCGAAGCTGGAGAACAGTAACATTGGATTCCTCTACTGAATGCACGATGCATTCATTATTTAGTTGCAAAAAAGGAGAAGATGCCAGCTTCCTCTCTTTTGCAGTTTGTGTGACCACAAATCAAATAGAGGCAAGTCATAAAGTCACTGCGCAGTTTTTTAAACTTTATAACTCTGGTGTCAGAGGTGGTAGAAATTATTTGTAAATGGCACGCAAATCAAATTTTCCTCCTCAAGTTGTTAAAACCTCAGTTCTGCTGGTCCCAGCACCTATTTTGAATCTTGTCGCCTCCGGGAGGCATAGAAACATTTGTCACAGGCATTGGAAGGATGAATACATTTGGTACAACCACATATGGTTGTTTTTGTAAACGTGAATACATTTTTGGTTTAAAATGTCATTTGCAGATTTCTTCGGTCCTGCCTCTGCATTCAAGTTATTGCAAATTTTGAGAGCCCAAAGGTGAGCGGACACTCTTAACCCGGGAAAGAAACACAGGTGGAAGAGGCTGAGTTGCCTTTATTACACTTCTTAGAAGTGTCTTATCTCTGCCTTGAAGCCATTCTGGCTTATTCATATCTTTCTAGAAAGAGGAGACTGGACTTTACCATCAAGACTAACTACCCAGCCTTTCTCGCAAAGGCTCTGTCTGTTGGCAGCCATGGTGCGGAAGCATCCATGGGTAGCCCCGAACCCTTGGACTTGGGTGCCCGGGACTAAGAAGGCTAAGTTAGGTCATAGCAGCTGCATAATATTCAGGGCTGAGCTAGCAAAGTCACCAGAGGCTTACATTCCTCAAAGCCTGTATTGGAAGCTAAACTCAGAGTTTTTGCTCTGCTTTTTTTAAAAAATATATCTTTCTGTTCCCACTTATCTTTTCATCAACAGCTCCTCTAACTTTCCTCCCCCTCAAAAGGGCAGAGAGAAGGGAAGGAGTCATATCAATGATAAAGTTTCCCTCAGCAAAATTCCTCCCTGTGAGCCATGCTGCAAAAGTTCATTAGCTGAATCCACCATTCTCCACAGAGCTCATCTTTATTCCTCTCTCCTTCCCCCACCCCCCTCCTTTCTTTTTAACCTTTCAGTGCAGAATTAAGTCTTTGTGATATTCAGCACATCAATGAACTCTTGCCCAGCCCCGGAGGAGCTCCCGGGCCAGGGGCAGGGGCCGGGCTGTGGGCTGCATTCCAATTCAGTGAGGTGGTGACAAGGAAACCGGGCCCAGCCCTCCAATGGGCCCTGTGTCTGAGTATGATTCATAACACAAACATGTTTAGAAAGCAAAAGAAAGGAAGAAAAAGGCATGTGATTTGGAGTCATTGAGTCAGTATTGTTGGGAGATTTAGAGCATTAAAAAGGGAGAGAAAGAGGATTTATTCTTGTGCCCCAGCCCCCAATCCACAGGCAGATCTGCTCCAAAAGAAGGCCAACGGCATTACACAACATCTTCTAAAATAAGCTCAAATTAGAGCAAAACAAAACCAAACCCACAACTACTCTGCCCACCCCACCTCTTGCTTCTGCCCTGTCAGGGCAAGATAAGCATATGAATGAATGACCCAAGGAACAAATGAATGGAATAAACAAGCCATTTTTTACTATGGCTCGTCTTGCCTATAATTTTTTTTTTTTTCCTTATGAATAATGTAGGGGCAAAGGCTGAATTAACTGCCGATTCTTTTTCCATGAGATTTGGGGAAAAAATGCTGCAGGGACATATAAATATTCAGTGAACTTAAAGAACAAATTAATTTAGGTGTTCTCATTTATCCACATGGGGTATAATCGATTCAAAACTAAATAATTGATTGGCTCGAAATACACTGATTCTTCAAATAAAAATTTAGAGAAAAGAGTAAAGCTTTCGTTTATTTAGGATGCGGTAGAACTAATCCCAGAGGAAAAAGAACTGGCCGTGTCTTATTTTTGTATTGCTCCCTTATTTTTAATAGATTTATGCATATTTTACATTTTATCCAGGAATCTCCTTACATGCATGTGGCCACATATTAAAAACTAGAGAAGCTATATTAATTTGAACAGGTGCAGCCTCCCATGATTATCATACACTTCAGATGACAGACGTCTGTGTGACTCTCATCATTGAGGCAGAACCCCTTAAAGCTCCGAATAGTGGCTATGCATTTTCTTCAGTTATCCAAAAAAAATGTTTGATTTGTTCCCAAAATCGCACCATATTGTCTTATTTTGGGAAATTAAAGAGCTTTGCCTTTCTTATTTTATGTTCTCGTAATCTCTGGCATTAACATAGAATATCCTGAGGACTTTATTTTTTTATTTTTATTTTTTAAAGATTTTTTATTTATTTATTTGACAGAGAGACAGCCAGCGAGAGAGGGAACACAGCAGGGGAGTGGGAGAGGAAGAAGCAGGCTCCCAGCGGAGGAGCCCGATGTGGGACTCGATCCCGGAACACCGGGATCACGCCCTGAGCCGAAGGCAGCCGCTTAACGACTGCGCCACCCAGGCGCCCCATCCTGAGGACTTTAGAGCCTATCAAAGTCAACATTCATTCCGAGCTAACTGCAGAGTCAAGATAGAAGTTGCTGCCCCATGACCAGAACAAAGATACAACAGATTCACTTTTTCTGAAATGTTCAACAATATGACACACTCCCCCTTTTTAAAGAAATAGGGGGTGAAGTAAGCTTTTCAACTTGTCAACAGTGCATCAGTCTACCTTTTAAATGTTAGTTCATTAAAGAAGCCAGTCCCACACATCAAGGACTCTGGGCACTCCCTTTGGTCTGACCCCAGTCTTGCTTGCAGAAGAGAACATACACTCTTAAATGTGAAATAAATGATACATAATAACGGGTTGTTTCTCTAGGCTGGGACTTCTTGCTTCTTGTAAAGTACAAGTACAGTCCCATATTCTCTCAACAGTAAGTTGAAACTGATGTCATTGGTGGGGGACCACAGTGGTCTAAGGTCAACGTCTTTTATGTCAGTGAACAGAGAAAGAGGAACATTTTCAGGCTGCTTTGGAGAAATGACTCCAACACATATTTGGTATTACAATCCTCTCCTCTGGAAAGAAAATGTGAGATAAAGTAGTATAATTCTTTTTTTTTTTTTTAATATTTATTTATGTGACAGAGAGACAGCCAGCGAGAGAGGGAACACAGCAGGCAAGTGAGAGAGGAAGAAGCAGGCTCCCAGCGGAGGAGCCCGATGTGGGACTCGATCCCGGAACACCGGGATCACGCCCTGAGCCGAAGGCAGACGCTTTAACGACTGCGCTACCCAGGCACCCCAGTATAATTCTTATTTAAAGAATTAAAGTAAGAATTATTTTACAATAATAAAAATAGACACTATTTTATTTCACCTGAAAGCTTTACAACTCATAAGCTCCTCATTCGCTGTGTGTAAAATAAGAGTCTTCTGAAATTACTTTAAATGTTGTAACTTCTTGGGCAAAGTGGTTTAAGTTCATAATTCCTTCGAACTCCTAATTTTTACTGAAATTTTTAAGCATTATGAGTTTTGCACATACCAGTGTCAAATTTGAAAGACCATCACACATGCTCCCCTGCCTACGAAGAGTTCAGGAACTGTTTTTCTTTTTTTCTTGAGGGTATTTTCCCAAGTTGAGCCTTACCAATATAGACCAGAATTAACTAAAAATTTTTCTAGAGATACTTAAAAAAATCCAAGTACTTTTTATAACTGTTAATAAGACATGTATTTCTTTTATAGAAGTAAAAACAAAGGGAGTGATGATTTTCAATAAAGTGACCAAAGGCACAAAGAGATTTTATGGAAAATACACAGCATAATAGCCAGTGTGTTCCAGAAGGTCTGGATCACCAGCTGTGTGAGCACCAGCTCAGCTGCCCCGGCCTTTTTATTACCAGGCAAGCCTTCTTCAAATTAGGTTCTCTGGAGTCTATACCCACTGCTCTCCCACAGCTCTCTTCCTAACTGATGCAAACCACACCTTCAGAAATAAGACTTACTCCCCAAAGGCTTTGGAGTGTCTAAAGACGATGGGTCTGGGTTATCATAAAATTCTCAACATACAGTGCACGCCTTTGCCTATCAAAGTGTAATCTATACTTCAACTTGAACCTCCTTAGGAAGAATCACCCTTTGTGTCTCCCTTCTGTAAGTAGCAATTCATGTTGCTAGCATTACGGGAGGAAAACAAGGCTTTGCAATTTGAAACAAACGTTCTCCAAAGGGAGAAAAGAGGAAAGAGCTCACAGCCGGAAGGCGGGACCCACCACACCAGTTTTCTTAAATCATTAAAATTACAGGATTTCTTTTATACATAGTATAACCCAAGACGCCCACCAAGAATGAGCTTGTGAATACCAAGGGAGGTGAGCTTTGTGACACTGGGGTAGGGGAGATAATGCTTCGGAATCTCAGCAAAAAGAGGACGGTGGGCTTTGTCAAAAGTTAGAAAACTTTCAAAAGGCTATTTGAAAGGCTTGAAAGAATTGTGTTTTCACTTTCATCGGAAGAGATACTTGCAGGAGTGGAACACGGTGAGAGGCGAGGAACGAGAATGTTCCTGGTATACTGCTGTGAACAACTGGAAGGAAGGGAAAAACTGCCCTGAATTCGACACTGTATCTGCCCAGCACTTTCTCAGTTGTACCAGTAGTTTTGACAAGTTATTTGTCCTGGAGGGAACTCTCCTCCTTTCCTACAGTACAGTTCTGACAAACGCCAGTATTTCATCTTTAAACTAAGAGTCTCCGTTATTCTTTTCTCAAAACTAGGAAACAATTTGGTAACAGAATTGCAAAGGAGTTGTGTTTTACCATTTCTGTTTTGCCAGAAGGGCATTCTTCCTCCTGGTGGTAGCAATATCTAAAAACGTCTATCAGATCACACGCAAAAAGCCATATCACAAATGTGGGTGCCCATTTACTTTCCCATAAGATCCCCAACAGACAGGCTGTCAATCATGGAGAAAAGCCAAAAGATTTAAAGGGAAACTTCAAAACACACTTCAAAAAGTGATGCTTACACTTCATATTTGCTTATTGGTTTAAAATTCCTGATGATAAAATTGTTTGTGTTAAAAAGTATTTTGCCTCATATAATTAATAATTCAAAATTATTCTTACAAATGTTACTAAATGTTGACTTTGCAAACATTTAAGCCTTAGGTTCAAACATACCAATCACTCATATACTGTGAAGAAATAGATTCCAGCCTTATGACTGATCCTACATATTGAAAGAATTTAAAAACCATTCTTAGTGTCATTTAGATGATTTCATTGGGTGAATGACAGTCCACTGTTTCACTTTTGCCTCACAAGGTATGAAATCAGATGTTTCATATCAATATTATCATCATTTCCAAGTGAACGTTCACTTGGCAAGATCCCATACTAATGGACTGACAAATTCAAGGTCCCAACTTCATTCCTGCTGGTAAACAAAGGAGAAATTAATAGGGTCATTTTGGAAACTCACAACTGTCATCTGTTTCCACTTAACCCAAAGCAGTCCAATAAAAGGACCTTGGAGGGAGGATGGGGGAAAGTTGAAAAGTGGTTTCAGAATGCTGTAATTTGAAGACTAGCTGTATGAAAAAAACCTTTTCTATCACATATTAGAGTTCTGTTCCCTTACCTGGTGAAATACACACATACAAAGCCAATTTGAGGAATCCGACCTCTCATAGAGGACAACCAGGTAGACGAATTGTCCTAACGTTTGACTAGTATAATAATTTAAAGGACGGAGTAAACATAAAAATGGGTTTGGGTTTGTTTGTTTGTTATGAATCTTTAGGAGATGACCTTGACATGTCCCTTTTAGCAAATTTTGCCAGAAATAATTGCAGTCAATAATCTGGGAGCAAGTACCAAGAAATGGCAAGTCATGAAAGAAGTTATGTTGCTACCATTATTACTATTATTATTTAAAGATTTTATTTGTTTGAGAGAGAGAACGAGAGCAAGAGAGAACATAGGAGCAGGGGATAGGGGCAGAGGGACAGTTAGACTCCCCACAGGGAGCCCTATGCTGGGCTAGATCTCAGGACCCTGGGATCCTGACCTGAGCCAAAGACAGACGCTTAACTGAATAAGCCACCCAGGTGCCCCTTCTACCATTATTTTTTATATAAATGGCAGCAGGCAATTTTGTGTGCTTTATGTTAGGCATTAATTCTAAAAAAAAAAAAAATTATAAGTGTGTATTTCAGTTCAAGAAGAAAATACAGTGCGTGACAGCCACAGTTTGCATATAAAATACACTCTTTTATCTGGAAAGCTTTCGTTTCAGCTCCTTTCTCTCAGCAATTTATTTTGGGTCAGGAGTTTCATTTATGTTTTCTTTTATTGGATTCGAGAATCAATGAAAGGATGCTCCATTGCGTGTAATTCTCAACAGGCTTTTGCAGTACTTAGATTATATCAAATATTATACACAGATTTACTGGGTTGGAATATCAACACCACCTCAAAATGCCAAATGACTTTAGTTAAGTCTTGTTTCAGGAACATTTGAAGCATATACTTTTCAAACACGCAATGCAATGAAATCTTCAAAGTTACATGGACCGTAGGTCACAAAGTGCAGCCTGCGTGGGATTTCACAAATGCCAATTTCTGTTGCTGAGAATTATATCAGCCAAGAACCTTCATTTATATCTTATTTCCTTTCATTTATCCCGTGTTCTGATGGTAGCCACAGAATCATCTGTGGTCTCGTGGACAAGATGGAAGCTCTTAGTGTCTAGTTCATGATCAGCGCATCAGGGCCAAAATTTCCAACCTCTCCTTATCTGACACCCATCCATGTCCTTGTCTGTCATTGCTGTGGGAAGACATGCGATTGCCTAATTAACATGGGTGAATTCTCTAGGTATTAAGAGCACATTAAAATTTGGGAGGAAAATAGTAATTTGAGATAATTGATTCAAATGCAGCAGCTCTCTGGACACAGAGCTGCATGATATATATTTGTCGAAAGAGACTTGCGACCTCAGCTGTTCACCTCGGAACTTTTTTGCCTCGCGTTTCTCAATGACCGTCTCTCCGTGTCTTTCTTTTCCTTCTTGTTTCCTCTCTCGAGCTTCGAAGTGAATTGACTATAACGTAGGACTGAAGAATGAACCATTAAGCGTACATTTCAGTGGCATTAAGTACATTTACATTGCTGTGTCATCACCACCACCATCATCTCCAGAACTTTGTCGTCATCTCAAACAGAGTCTGTCCCCATTAAACCATAGCTCCCCATTCCCCCCTCCTCCCAGTCGCTGGTAACCATTATTCTGCTTTTTATCTCTGTGAATTTGACTATTCTCGATACCCCGTATAAGTGGAATTAGGCTTACTTTTAAAAGGCACAAGTAGAATAATAATTGCTTATCTCAAGAAATAAACACATCAGGCTAATTAAGCTGGCTTTTATTTATGTATAGCCTTCTTTTTGTTGGCTTGGGTATCTTTAATTATGACTAGAAAATAGAAGTCCTCACTTTTTGCTCTAAAATGATCACAAATCCATTTAGTTTATTATGTGTGCCCTCCTCCCCAAGATAATTCATTTGTCATTTGGCCCTTATCATATACCAGACATTAAGGTAGGCAGGCCCGGAGGATAAAGTGGTGATCAAGACAGAGTCCTCAACTTCACACGGCTCATGGTATAGTGGGAGAAACAACTCCTGGGGCATTCGTGCACTTTAATAAAGGTGCTGATAGGAAGAAGGCAGGGTGCTTCAAGATGCACCAAGGAGAAGCACAAAGCCAGCTTGGGGAAAGGAGGGCTTCTGGGGAATGTAATGTGTGAGCTGAGACACAAGAGATAAGTAAGAAGTGGAGGTGGGAAGGAGTGATCCCAGACACAGGGCAGAGAATCTGTGTAGACCTGAAGGAATTTCAACAGAGAATGAGTCAAGTATGAGACGGGGAAGAGAGAGAGAGAGAGAGAGAGAGACACACACACACACACACACACACACACACACACGAGATAGAGCGGGGCCAGCAGGGCACGCGGGACCTTATGCAAATCACGGTGAGCTGTCTGGATTCTTTTTCTAAAAGCACTGGTGGTTGTAGGACTCCAGGCAGTACTGGGACATGATTACATTTTAGAACGCTCCCTCTGGCTAAAATTAGATTAGAAGGAGAAACTAAACCTAATAAAACTAGTTGGGGATTACAGCAGTAATCCAGGGATGAGAGTGGTCTGACCTTCAATAAAGGCAGTAGGAGGGAAGTAAGTGACATCTGCTCTGTATAGAGTTTTTGTAAACCGCTATTTTTTTTTAAGAGCTCCATACAAAATATTACCTAAAATCATGGATTTTCCTCAAGTGGCTTATACATCAAAATGAAAATATAAGCAAAATTATGTGAAACTTGATAATAAAATGTTTTTTTAATGGTTTG
This sequence comes from Ursus maritimus, assembly GCF_017311325.1. Lineage (NCBI taxonomy): Eukaryota > Metazoa > Chordata > Mammalia > Carnivora > Ursidae > Ursus > Ursus maritimus. The sequence continues at coordinate 18,367,637 of NW_024423344.1, forward strand.
ATCTTAGATTTGGAAATTCAATGAAAAATTGAAAAAAAAAAAGATTTTCATCTTAAAGTCTCAATTCCACAATTTAGGGGAGTAAAGTTTTAAGAAGTCTTAAATAAATGGGAGTTGTGAATGGGAGAAGCACCGCGTAGTTATGACCAGGCTGTCAACAATTGTACCATGAGCTCAGCCTCATCACACTGCGAACAATCATGTGGTCTGTGAAGGAAACATTCATACCGCGCGAATGTAAAGTCCAAGGGCACAGCAGTAAAGGAAAGAGTAAAGCAGAACTACGGAAAAATGGATCACCTGCTCATGTGCCAGTTTACCTTCCCATAAATAAGTAGCCAGATAACATCGAATTTAAAATCATAGAGATTTTTACTAAGTCAAAAAAATGTTACTGTAATTTGTCAAAATGATGACCGTGTCCTGGCATAACTTCAGAGATCTGGAATCTAGGTGGCTATGTTATCTCACTTCTATTGGTAATAAATTAATATGAAATTTGAAGAGAGGGCACCAGACATTCCTAGAATATTTCCCAGAACTCTTAAAAGTAATAGGGTGAAGTATCTTAGCATTTTTTTGACTACTAAAGTTTTCTTTTGTGCCCTTAAATTGTTTCAGATGGATTTACTAAGTAAAAGTGACTTGCAATAAACTCCACATATTTAAAATGTACAATCCAATAAACTTAGGCATGGACATACCCATGAAACCATGGCCACACTCAAGATGACAAGCATATCTGTCATTCCCCAAAGTTTCCCCTGTGCACCTGTCCTCCCACAGGCAACCCCTGATGGGCTTTCAGTCACTACAGTGCAGTCTGTGTTTCTAGAATCTTATGTAAATGGAATCATAGAGTATGCACTCTTTGGCTTCTTTCACTCAGCATAATTATTTCGAGATTCATCCATGTTTTAGCATGTCAGCAGTTCACTCTTTTTCATTGTAGAGTAATAGCTCATTGTATGAATATATCATAATTTGCTTATCTATTCACCTGTTGATAACATTGGCATTGGTTCCATTTTTTATGATAACAAAGGTGCTATAAACACTTGTATACAAGTCTGTGTATGGACAGATATTTGCTTTTCTTTGAGAAAATATCTCTAAGGGTAGAATGACTGCATCATAATGATAGGTATATGGCTAACGTTTTAAGTCACTGCCAAACTGTTTTTTCGGAGAGGTTGTACCATTATACTTTTCTACCAGCAGTGTATGCCCGTTCCAGGGCAACCACGTCCACACCCACACGTTTTAGGGTCCATCTTTCTCATTTTAGCCATTCTGGTAGCTGCGGGCTGGCAGCTCATTGTGGTTTTTGACTTGCATTCCCCTAATGTCTAATGATGTGAAGCATCATATCATCTGCTGATTTTCTGTCCATACACTGTCTTTGGTGAAGTGTCTGTTCAAATCTTTCCTCCATTTTTGGTAATGGATTGTTTATTTTTCTATTTTTTTGCTTTCTTAATTTTTTTAAAGATTTTATTTATTTATTGGAGAGAGAGAGAGAGAGAGAGAGAGCATGAGCGGGAGGGGGGTGCCGAGGGAGAGGGAGAAGAAGGCTCCCCTCTGAGCAGGAAGCAGGGGGCGGTGGCGGCTCGATCCCAGGACTCTCGGATCGTGACCTGAACCAAAGGCAGATGCTTAACCGACTGAGCCACCCAGGCGTCCCTGCTTCCTTAGTAATAATAGACAAATATTTTCTCCCTGTCTATAGTTTGTCTTTTTATTCTCTTAACAGTCTTTTCTTATTTTTATTTTTACTGTCGTAAAATATATATAACATAAAATTAGCTATTTTAACCATTTTAAGTGTACAATTCAGTGGCATTCATTAGATTCACAATGTTATGTGATCATTACTACTATTTCCAAAACTTTTTATCACCTCAAACAGAAACTCTGTAACCATAAGCAGTAACTCTCCAACCCCCATTTCCCTCAGCCTGTGGTATACTCTAATTTACTTTGTGACTGTATAATTTCCTTATCTTACACATTTCCGGTGAGTAGAATGCTACGGTACTTTTTCATTTAGCACAATATCTTCAAGGTTGATCCATGTACCATGTATCAAAACTCCATTTCTTTGTATGACTGAATAATATTTCATATATAGATATCATATTTTTTCCTTAACAGTCTTTAAATGAGCAAAATTTTTATTTTTCTTAAGTCTAATTTATCAACATATTCCTTTTATTGATCATGTATTTGGTGTCATAGTTAAGAAATTTTTGACTAGCTGAAGATCATAAAGATTTTCTCCTGTTTGGTTATAATTTTTACAGTATTAGGTTTTATATTTAGGTCTTGGCTCATATCCAATTGCTCCAGCCTAATTTATTGAAAAAACTATATTCCTCACTGAATCGCTTTTGCCCCTTTGTCAAAAATCAGTTGTCCGTGGATGTGTTTATTGCTAATATATAAAAATAAAATTACATTTTCCATAGTGATCTTGTATCCTGCAACTTTGCTAAATTTAATTTTTTAGTTCAAGAAGTTTTTTGGGGGAATTCCCTCTGACGTCCTACGTGGATATACGTGATATCTGAGAATAAGATGTTTTCTTTCTTCCTTTCTAATCTGTATGCTTCGTATTTCTTTTTCTTACTTTAGTGCACTGGCTAGAACCTCCAGTTAATGTTGAATGAAAGGGAGGAAGAAAACATCTATGCCTTGTTTCTGATCTTCGGGGAAGGTATTCAATCTTTCACTATTAAGAATGATGTTAACTATAGGTTCTCTGTGGTTCATCTTTATTAGGCAATGGAAGCTCCATTCTATTCCTACTCAGCTGGGAGTCTTTATCAAGTATGGATATTGGATTTGTCAGATGTTTTTACTGCTTCTGTTGACGTGATCATATGCTTTAATTTTTTAAAGCTTTAAAAATATAGTAATTTGCACTAGTTGATTTTTGAGTGTTAAACCAGTCCAACATTACTAGGATAAATTCCACTTGGTCCTGATATATTATACTTTTTACGTATTATTGGATATAGCTTGCTGAAATTTTTAAAGACCTTTGGCACTTATGTTCATGAGTGATAGTGAACTGGATTCTTTTCCTGTAATGTCTTTGTCAGGACCTACAGTTAATGCTGGCCTTATAGAATGAGTTGAGAAGTATTCTATGCTATTCAATTTTCTGGGAGAAATTTATAAAATTAACATTATTTTTTCTAAATGTTTGGTAGAATTCATTAGTGATACCAACTGGGCCTAGAGTTTCCTTGTAGGGAAGGTATTTAACTATAAATTCATTTAAAAAAATAGATACAGGGCTATTCATCTTTTCTATTTTTCCTTTGGTTGTTTGTGTTTTCTCAGGAATTTTCCATTTCATCTAAGTTGTCAAATTTATTGGTATGAAATAATTCATAACATTTGCTTTTTATTCTTTTAATACACATAAAAGTCTTTAGAGATAGCATGTCTTCCATTCCTGATATTTGTAATTAGTGTTTTCTCTCCTCTTTTTTCTTGATCATTCTGGCAAGAGTTTTATTAAAAAATTATCTACATTCTCAAAGAACAAACTTTAAGTTTCAGCAGTTTTCTCTGTTGTTTTGTCTGTTTTGTATTTCACTGATTTCCACTCTGGTATTTATTATTCCCATTCTTCACTTTGGATTTCATTCACTCTCTTTTTAAGGTTTTTGAAGTGGAAATGGAAGTCGCTGATTTGGGGCTTTTCTGTTCTAAGACAGTAATATATTATTAGGGTAAATTTCCCTCTACATACTGCACTACCAGCACCCCATAAATTTTGATATATTTGTCCTTATCTTCATTCAGTTCAAAATACTTTCTAATTTCCCTTTTATTTCTTCTTGAATCACAGGTTATTAAGAAATGTCTTTTTGTATTCTGTATGATTGCTAATTTTCAGATACCTTTATGTTATTTATTTCTAAGTTAATTCCGCTGTGTTTAAACAACATATATTATAAAATTTGAATCTGTTTAAATTTATCAAAACTTGTTTTATAGTCTGGAATACAGTGTATCATGGTAAATGTTCCTTTTCCATTAAAAAAAAGTATTCTTTGTGTAGTCGCTGGGTACAGTACTCTAAACACATCAATGAGGTCAAGTTGACTGACAGTATTGTTCAAGTCTTCCAAATCCTCATTGGTTTTCTTTCTAATTTTCCCACCAGTTATTGAGAGGACGGTATTGAAATCTCTCACCTGTAATTGTAGACTTCTCTATTTCTCCTTGCAGTTTATCATTTTTTACTGCACATATTTTGAAGTTCTATTATTAGGTGCATAAATATTTGGGACTGTTGTTAGGTCATCCTGATGAACAGACCCCTTTATCATTAGAAAATGATCTTCTTGTTCCCTAACAATGTTCTTTGCTCTGAAATCTATTTATATTTTATTAATATAGCCACTCCAGCTTTTTTTTTGATTAGTGTAACATGGCATATCTTTTTAACCTATTTGTGTCCTTATATTTGAAGTGCATTTCTTGGGGCGCCTGGGTGGCACAGCGGTTAAGCGCCTGCCTTCAGCTCAGGGCGTGATTCCGGCGTTATGGGATCGAGCCCCACATCAGGCTCTTCCACTATGAGCCTGCTTCTTCCTCTCCCACTCCCCCTGCTTGTGTTCCCTCTCTCGCTGGCTGTCTCTATCTGTCGAATAAATAAATAAAATCTTAAAAAAAAAAAAAGTGCATTTCTTGTGGGCACCATATAGCTGGGTCTTATTTTTATCCAATCTGGCAATCTTTGCCTTGTGTTTAGAGAGTTTAACTATTTATATTCAATATGATTTTTTTTTTTTTGAGAGAGAGAGAGAGAGCATGCACACGTGGGAATGAGGGGTGTGGGGGAAGGGCAGAGGGTGAGAGAGAGAGAATCCCAAGGAGGGATTCTCTAACGTGGGGCTCAATATCATGACATTGAGATCATGACCTGAGCCAAAATCCAGAGTCAGATGCTTAACTGACTAAGCCACCCAGTGATTACTGATGTTGATTTTTCTGTTTCTGTTTACAATAACACACTGCAAAAGAATGGTAGAGACCCATTGTCTCCAAATCCTCTTCTTCCATTCCCTTTTGAGCCTGCTCAGTCTGGATCTCATTCCCCCCACTCCACAGAAACAGCTCTTTGTCAAGGTTAAAAACTTCTATCTTGCTAAATCTGGAGGTCCATCGTCAGTTCTCTTTGTACTTGATCTTTATAGCATTTTACTAGGAGATCACTGTCTCCTTGCAATACGTTTCTTTACATGGCTTGTGGGACCTCCTCACACTCACTGGAAAACCCTGAGTTCCCTTCTCAGAGTCTTTTCTGTTCTACGTTATCACCTCAACTTCTTAACTTCATTTTTTTTTCAAAGATTTTATTTATTTATTTGACAGAGAGAGAGACAGCCAGTGAGAGAGGGAACACAAGCAGGGGGAGTGGGAGAGGAAGAAGCAGGCTCCCAGCAGAGCATGGAGCCCCATGTGGGGCTTGATCCCAGGACCCTGAGATCATGACCTGTGCCTAAGGCAGATGCTTAACCCACTGAGCCACCCAGCTGTCCCAGTGGAGGCACTTCTCTGTGATCTTATTACCACCTAGTTTTTCCCTCTGCACAATCTTGTTTCCTTTACTTCTCACAGTTACTGATCGCTGGAGTACTTGTCCATAAATTTCTGGTGCAAATCTTCTTCCTGGTTATCAGTTTTACTTATTGTTTCTGCAGGGTCTTGACCACAGCCTGGCACATGATAAGCAATCAATATATGGTTGTTAAGTCAAGCAATTAATCAATCAATCTGCCAATCAAGTGATGCTGACTCAATGTGTTTTTGTTTTACCCCAATCTCCACATATCTTGTTAATAAACAGACATGTACCCAAAGAAAAAGTAAACCCTTTTCAATGTATCCTCCCATGAGGCAAAGGAGCACATTTGCAAAAATCCGTTCAAGTCATCTAGTCATTAAGACTTTTGCCTTCTGATGCTAAGATAAGCAGATACGATGTCTAGTTTGTGACTCCTACACTGTCATTTTCCCACTGATTAGAGTTTTTCTCATCTGTAATATTAGGAAACTGGCCATCTAAGCTCTGTTACCTTGAAATTAGTATAATGCTATGATAATTAAGTTTCAGAAACAACTAATTTGGTGAGTAATCCTTTTTCCTCCAAATGGCAACTAACTTTTACTATGAAGTATATTTACCTCGAGCTAACAAGATTAACAATAAACTAAAAAATAAAACAAAAGACACCCTAACAAAGCTAAGCACGGGAAGTAACTGGCATTTCTTGTGATTAAGGATTTTATAACTGTATAAAACCTGTGCATGCACAATTCTGTCCTTAATGAGACTGTATAGAGAGGAAAGAGTGTGTAATACACATAGAGCTTTGATGATCCGTCTTGTCGGGGAGGGCTTAATAAATAACAAAAAGCAGCAATTAGGCCAGTGGAAATTCCTGACAAGGTTACAGACATCTGGACATGCACATCTGTTCAAAAGCCAGTGATCTGTACAGAAGACCCTAGAGAAAGAATTAGTGTCAATCTGATATTCAGTGATAAACGATTATTACCAAAAATCCAATATGACACTAGAGATAATAACAAAACTGGCAACTTAAGCGAAAACTGAGTGACCTCGGATTTTATGAAAATTTGAAGCCGATTGCTGCTTTAGGCTGTCATGTTGGCAAGAAAATTCTCATTCGGCCTGAAAGTATAGGAATTCTTATCTGTCTCACTCTGGTCCTATAATCCAGCTCCCATGGCCACAGAAACCTCAAATAATCCAGCAGCTACCAGGGTCCTCCTTTGGTCTAAACCTTTTTTCTTCTACTGCTTTCAACACATTGATTTCTGCTCCCTGTTTTCCCTGGCTCTCTGGCCCTATTTCCAACCCTCTTTTTGTTCTGGTGACTCTTACCCACTCTCACATCAGGCTTTTTGCTTCCCATCGCTCATCCCAGCTTCTGCCACCACCCCTACCAATGGAATCTTTGATTTGCACTCTCAGAGGCAGCTATGGGTCCAGCTAAGAGACCTCTCAGCATCTTTGTGAGAAAATTCATTATTATTGACATTTTAGAGACGGAAGGTCTGAGAAGTTAAAAGTCACACAGCTAATAAATACACAAAGAAGGCACCATGCTTTCGGCCCCGACACACTGTTTCTCTACAAAGCATTTACAGCATGAGCGAATCCAATGTCGTTTTCCCCTTTGTATAGTACATAGTGGTCAAATTGGTGGAAATATTTTAACCATTTTCATGCCAAGTGAATTTTTTTTCTAAGCATGGAAACTGTATACCATTACAGAAAGGCCACATACAAATAAAGTACACAGGTATGTTATTAATGCCTGTCTATAACTTTCTTTTTTATTTTTTTTATTTTTTTAATGTTTTTTTATTACATTATGTTAGTCATCATACAGTACATCCCTGGTTTCTAATGCAAGGTTCGATGATTCATTAGTTGCGTATAACACCCAGTGCACCATGCAATACGTGCCCTCCTTACTACCCATCACCAGTCTATCCCATTCCCCCACCCCTCTCCCCTCTGAAGCCCTCAGTTTATTTCTCAGAGTCCATAGTCTCCCATGCTTCACTCCCCCTTCTGATTACCCCCCTTTCTTTATCCCTTTCTTCCCCTACCAATCTTCCACTTTCTAAAGGGCAATTGGATAATGTGGCTTAAAAGTTTTGAAAAGTGTTTATTTGTTTCAATGCAGCAATTCCACTCATAGAAACACATCCCAAGAAAATCTTCACAGTTTTAGAAATAACTGCTGTGCTCCCAAAGCAGGAGACGGATGGAATTAATTTTGAAATTTCAATATATTGCCATGGTTTTCAGTGTGGTCTATGGACCACTGACAGGGGGATTCATGAGGTCAGACCTTCTTTTATAATAACACTAAAATGTTATGCGCCATATTCACTGTGCTGACATTTGCGCTGACAGTGCGAAAACACAGCTAAAATTTCAGGCACCTGAGCCCAAGTCAAGGTCACGGCCACATCAACAGTACACAATACTGTGTGTGCGCAGACAGTCGATCTCACTACACACTCACAGTGGAAGACGAATGCCAGTGTTGCTAAGAATATCTTTGATGAAGAATTAAAATGTATTAATTTTATTACATATCAACCCCTGAGTACTTGTCTTTGCAATATTCTGTGTGGCCAAATGGGGAGGATGAAGCAGGACGGTTGTCTTGAGGTAAAACTCTTGTGTGATTGGTTATTTTGAGTTTCAAGCTGAACTAGCTTCACTTTTCATGAACCCTCATTTTATCGAACCCTCATTTTCACTTGAAAAAACAAATGACAAAGTATTGTACTGACTTGAGGATTTGCAGATGTTTTCTCTACAATGAGGAAAGTGAACTCAGGGCCGGCAGCATCTTTGGCCCATGATAAAATTGGAGCTTTCAATAAAAATAAGAATTTTGGGAAACTTGTTTCTGTTCATAGTATGTCTGACATCTTCTCAATACTGAAAGACCTTTCATATGAAGTTGTGAGTGATATTAATAAACACGACTTTTTATAAATCGTAAAGTGAAATGCGTCAATATTTGGAAGATATACGTAACTCAGTAAATCAATTTTCCAACTCACTAATGCATAATGCTACAAAAATATCACATGGGTAAAGGCTCCATTCAAAATGTAAAATAAGAGGATGGATTTTAACATAACAGGGTAGGAAGAATTCATGAATTCTCCACATTTCAACCAATCTTTAAGAAATCACCACTTGTCAACTTCGGTGTAGCTTCGAAAGAGCGTATCCATAACTACCTGACACTGCTAGTAAGTACTGTGCTCTTTCACAGCTACGTACCTGCGTGAGCAGAGATTTTGTTCATATACTCAATCAAAACAATATATTGCAACAGACTATGGACACAAACATGAGAATCCACCTCTCTTCTCTTAAACCAGGTCTTAAATTCCCATTTCCAATCATAGCTTCTTGTTTGGTTGGTTTGTTTTGGGGAAAATATATTTATATTAGCATGTATTGGGTTTAATATTATTTTAAATAAATAAACAAACAAATAAATAAATGACTGAAATAACTGAATAACTGAATTGTATCATACATGGTAATAGTTTCAGTTAGGAAAGAAACTTTTCTTTCTTCATTGTCCTCTTCATTTTTTTTTTTAAAGATTTTATTTATTTATTTGACAGAGAGAGAGACAGCCAGCGAGAGAAAGAACACAAGCAGGGGGAGTGGGAGAGGAAGAAGCAGGCTCCGAACGGAGGAGCCTGATGTGGGACTCGATCCCAGGACTCCGGGATCACGCCCTGAGCTGAAGGCAGATGCTTAAGGACTGAGCCACCCAGGCGCCCCTGTCCTTTTCATTTTTATTCAAGTCTAGCAATGAGTTCTTGATATGCTACATTTCCTCTCCAGAGCCCCTAAGCTGGTTGGGGTTTCCTAACCCTCAGGGCCCCACCAGTACTTTATCTTATAAAAACAACCTTTCCTCTCACCTGAAGATTTTCAACAAATATCGAAGTCATTTTTTTCTACCTTATTTATTACGAGGCCCAGTGACACTATGCTTTTTGCAGTCATACGTACTGCGAGGTGCATGTCAAATTATGCTGGTCATGCGAGGATGTGGACAAAGGGGATCCCTCTTACACTGTTGGTGGGAATGCAAACGGGTGCAGCTACTCTGGAAAACAGTATGGAGGTTCCTCAAAAAGTTAAAAATAGAGCTACCCTATGATCCAGTAATTGCACTACTAGGTATTTACCCAAAGGATGCAAACATATTGATTTGAAGGGGCACAAGCACCCCGGTGTTTAGAACAGCATTATCTACAATAGCCCAATTATGCAAAGAGTCCAAATGTCCATGGACAGATGAATGGATAAAGAAGAGGTGGTGTATATATATATATATATATATATATATATATACACAATGGGATATTAGTCATATAAAAGAATGAAATCTTGCCATTTGTAGCGACATGGATGAAGCTAGAGAGTATTATGTTAAGTGAAATAAGTCAGAGAAAGACAAATACCATATGATTTCACTCATATGTGGAATTTAAGAAACAAAACAAATGATTGTAGGGGAAAAAAGACAGAGGCAAGCCAAGAAATAGACTCTTAACTATTGAGAACACAGTGATGGTTACCAGAGGGCAGGTGGGTGGGAGGATGAGGGAAATAGGTAATGGGCATTAAGGAGGGCACTTGCGATGAGCACTGGGCGATGTACACAAGTGATGAACCACTGAATTCTACATCTGAAACTAATATAACACTGCATGTTAACTAACTGGAATTTAAATAAAAACTTTAAAAGAACCCAAATTGTGTTGGTCATGGAATTTCCTGAGCCAGTCTGAATTTCAGCATCCCGCTGCACACTTAAAAATAGTTGCAGGGGCACCTGGGTAGCGCAGTCGTTAAAGCGTCTGCCTTCGGCTCAGGGCGTGATCCTGGCGAGCCGGGATCGAGTCCCACATCAGGCTCTTCCGCTATGAGCCTGCTTCTTCCTCTCCCACTCCCCCTGCTGTGTTCCCTCTCTCGCTGGCTGTCTCTCTGTCACATAAATAAATAAAATCTTTAAAAAAAAAAAAATAGTTGCAAAAAATTGGGGTGCCTGGGTGTGCAGTCGGTTGAGCATCCAACTTTCGGTTTCCGCTCAGGTACTGGGATTGAGCCCTGCGTCCGTGCTCAGCGTGGAGTCTTCTTGAGATTCTCTCTCCCTCTGCCCCTCCTGCTTGTGCTCTCTCTCTCTTTCTCTCTACAACAAATAAGTAAAATCTTTAAAAAATAGCTATAAAATATAGCTATGGCCCCAACAAGGAGAGAAGGGCGTGAGAAGAATGACCTTCATGTTGGGTCCACTTAACCATGTGATGGCTCAATGGTTAGGCCCCTGGAGTCCAACAGAATAGAGTTAGATATCCACAGTTTTGCATCCCGGCATATTTTTCTAACCTCTCTAAACTTCAGTTTCATCATCCAAAGGTGAGGTGCTTCACAGAGTTATTACAATTTAAAACGCTAGCAACTGTACTTCTATTATTATAGTATTAGTATTATCGCTATTGGTGTCATCCTAGACGTTAACTCCCCCATTTAGTCGTGCTTTCCTCAGATGTCATTAGAGCGGGTAATAGTGGTTAACTTCTCTTCTAGTCCAACTTCACTCAGTAACTCTTTTCACATGAATCAGTGAATATACGGAGCCTAAAGGAGTGAGGTCTCATCATGGCTTGAAAGAGAAGGGACAGAGACTGCATCATCTGTAGGCTGGACGGCCATGAGATTAGAGAGAGGGCAACCTGGACAGACTGTGTGGGGATGTGTGCCACCTCACAAAAGAGAGGTGAATACAAGGGGTGGGGGGGAGGCCAGGCTTGAGGACAAATTCTGCCAACTCCACAGTGTCTCTTTGGTTGACTGAAATCAGAGTTTTGGGGAGGACACTACATACTCTTGTTTCAAAAACAGAGGCCAGATATCTGAACCCTTTCTTTTGTTTTATTGACAATCTCCAGTTACATCCCTTCTTGGTGCTTGATATCTGCTTGATTAAATGCATTGGTTATTAGGCTATCATTTCATCAGGAAGTTAAACAAGGAAAAAAAAAAAAGAAAAAAGGAACTTGAGCCTGCCATAGCCATCGGGACTTAAAATATGGCTGAAATAGAAATTATAGGCCCATGGCAGTTGATTTTATGCCCCCCCCCCACATATACACTTAACGTTTTTGATATGGGAGGAAGAACATCTCCCCTTCCTAATACGTTGCTTAAATTTTGTCATTTACCAAATTCAGGTTTCCTGTGGGGAAAAAAAAGACACTTTTTTCACTAAATATCAAATAGTCTTCCATGGTTGGGGAAGAGAATGGAGTCATCTAAAACAAATTGACAAAGCTTGAAAATTTCAGTAAGTATACTGCCAAACTGTTTAAAACATTGTTATCCCAAATTCTCCTTCTCTCCTTTTTGGAAACACATCTCTAAGCATTAAGAGACTATGAAGAAGTTCTACAACGTAAGAAGCTCTTAGGCCAATTTTAACAATAACAACAATGAAAAATACCAATGTTTCCATGTGGAGAGAAATTTTCTGTGAAGATTTGCAGTCACGTTAAAATTCTAACCAAAACTCTGGAAATGTGAAGAGTCAGTGTGGACACCAACCAGCCACACAGGGACAGTAGGCAGTTAAGCTGCAGAAACCCCAGGCTGGGAATCCAGAGACAGCACTGATCCAGGATCTGCGGCTCATGGCTTGTGTGTGGCCTACCCTTCTTGACCTTAGTTTTTCGGTATGTGTGTAACACCGCAAGGGCTGGAATTAAACATCTCGAGGTGTCTTTGAACTCTGGAATTCTATTCTTAATTTCTTTTCTTGGCTTTGTGAGTTTTTGCTGTGTCACCCTTCCAGATTTCTCAGCATTGTTGGCATCAAAGGCAACAATCTCCTTCTGAAAACCCCTTCCTTGGCTTTTCTTGTGAGGGCAACTCAGGGTCTCATTCCACAGACTCCTGTCCTCAATCTTGGCTGGCCCCCATGGCTCAGTTCTTGAACGGTCCCTCTCTCTTCATCCCCTGTTTCAAATAGCTGACCTTTTCTAGTGTCTTCCACTGGTACTCCTACATCGGTAACTTCCAAATCTCTATCTTTAGGCCTAATGACATCACATCACATCACATAATGAAAATGGGTTATAGGACAATTGGGGGATTTAACAGTACTTAGAAATATCCTTTACCTCAAGCCTTTGTAAAGACCTGTGGAAAATAACTTCTCCAGTTTTGCCAAATAGAAACCTAAGATGAGAGAGGTCAGATTCTTTACCCACCCAGATACGATGGTGGACCTTATCAAAATTAACAGGAAAGTGCCCAGTCCCAAAGCTGAGCAGATGTAAATAAACTTTTGTTCAAGTATTCTTTGAAATCCCTGCCAGATGGGACATTAAAAGAGACAATCTGAGGAAGAACTCAGGGGATGGTAATTACCTAGTATTCGCTTTCTAGAATTTACTTCATTGGCCTTTCCAAAGAGTTAGTCAATCATCTAGTAAGTACATATTTGGTACAGCCCACATGTTTGCTGCAGAAGAAAGCCAATAAAAAGTGGTCCAGTCAGAATAGTCCGGCCTCTTCAAATGGCAGCTCAGCGTCCTTCAAGAAAACCGGCTACCTCAGAGGACATCAAAGTTTGTTTGAAAGAACAACAGCTTCTCCAAAATGGGTCCTCCAAGATGGCAAGGTACTGCGGACCAGCTTTAAATTTAGGCTTTTTTCTGTGGTACTGTAAGTATAACAGATGGGTCTTCATAATTAGCATCACATTTGCATTTTTCTCTCCACACACACAAAAAGAGCTAATAATCTTAGAAGGAGAATTAAAAAGCATCATTCCATCATATTTTATTGGTCTTACTTATAATTTGTATGCGGAGTCTTTTTTATGGTCGCTATTACTTCCGACCTCTCCTAGAAGATGAACAAACGTACAAATGAGGAAACGTGCGGAGCAGTTCCTCAGGAGCACAAAGCTGAAAAGGACTTTAGGACTAGAACAAACCAGAAAGCCCTGACACCATGGAAGAAATGAGGAGATTCAGATGCAGCTTTGAGCCCACTGATGCAATTTCCTCCAACAGAATAGGCTGATTTATCTTTATGGACATTTCTGTGAGGCTCCCATTGTCTCCTTGTGCTCCATAACCCCCTCCATGCAGAACCATTTAGTTTAAAGGTGCTATTAGAGAAATGAAATCATTGAACAAATTTCCCTCAGAGGCAATGGAGGGGTGGGAAGAGGAACTGGGACATGGTGCATGGAAGTAAACATACCCGGGGGGTGCCAGGCCAGGGGAAACAAGGATCAGATTCCATCCTGTGGATAGCAGCTAACATTTTGATAATCTTCCTAATTTCCCTGTGAGGCTGATTTCATTCTCGGTTTGTAGATAAAGAAACGAAGACTCAGAAGAGTGAAACATCTCTCCCAAATACTCTCAAGTAAAGTGACAAAGGACAGTTTTCATGTAGGTCCCGCCCAACAGCAAATGTCACAATCATAACTAGTGGGCCATTTTGACCTGCCAGCTATGTGCAATCATTTTGCTCCGGGAGTAGCTTTGCTCTGATTCATTTATACCCAATTCTCCATAATCAATGACATAACTTCGTAAGTCACCTGAATAAGGGATTAGGAGTGTAATCAATGACCATGAAGCAGAGACGATAAACTGGACCACAGGGAAACTCAGCCCTTGACCTTAAGCTCTTGAGGGCTGGTTTCTAACCAAGTCACTTAATTAGCCACAGCCTCTTAAATGAACAAATAAGGATCCAAATCCTTTCAAACCACCAATCTGAGCTGACCCTTTCTAGGAGCACAGAGTTAACATGCACTGATGTTGCATGTGCCCCATGCAGCACCCTTCAAGCCTTCCGAGGGTCCTACAACACATGGAACTGTAAGAGAAAACCATAATCTTATTTTGACATTGTCTTGAAGTAATGATGCCTCTATAATGCCTTCTGCTTTGTTACTTTTTTCTTTTTTCTTTTCTTTTCTTGTTTTTTCTTTTTGCTTTGAAGATGTTATACTTAACCTAGGAATCAGGGTCTTTAAAAGAATTATAGTCAAAGTGCCATTTTTTCGTAGGATCCATTAAATTTCATCCACTGAAATTAGAACTCAAATTCTTGAGTTGGAGAGTGTCCCTAAAAACACGCTGTGTCCACAATGAGAAGTGATAGCACCTGCCCACAACTGCTAAGATCTGGAAGCCCAGAAAGCCTGACAAAGGACGCCCCTTTCCCGAAGCCAGTGCTCCTGGACTTCAGGCCTCTTCAACAGCACACAGACCACATTCTCCACACGAGCTCAGTCCTTGCCACCCACTTCTCACCCCTAGCAGTCCCTTCGGGGGTGGGTTCTTGCCGGGCAGAGGACGAAACGAAAAGGAAGCCAGACGAGGGAGCGGCGTCCTCCACCTGGTACATAAGTGGATAATTGCTCCTCTCCACTCGCCATAAACTTGGAAAGTGAGAAACAGAAAGGATAAAGGGGAGGGAGGAAGAAAGGAAGGGAAGGGAAGGGCAGTCCTCTGGGGTTGCTTTCCTGCTCCTCCTCCCCTCCCAAACTCCCCTGACGTCTTCCCTTCTTCACTGTAATTCCTGGCACTACCCTCTTACCAAATGCCTAATTTCCTCCATTGCAGCAAGCCCTGGCAATCACACATTCAGACCTGTGGGCACCTCCTCCCACTTCTGGGGAATGGTAAGAAGGCATACATCTCAAAGTCACAGAGTTTCAACAAGACCAGATCTGTTGGCTGCATTTAATTTAGAAGTCTGTCTTTTCATAGAGATGATGTTCTCCAAGATGACTAGGTTTGATAGAACGTTTATTCAGGGTGCATTCTGAGTTAAATAGGCTTTTGTGTGCTGGATTTAGATCTGAAACAGCATAATACAACATTCTGGGCTCCAGAGTTTCTGTGGCAGAGCTTTGCCTGTACTGCCTTGTGCACATTTATTCATCAGGTGGAAAAATGAGGAAGAGTGCAAAAAGGAGAATGTACTGTGAAGAGGGTGGAACGACGTTGGCTAAAGAGTCTGGCACACTGAATAAATTCTGTAATGATGGAAAGTAAGACAGTCATTACATACACTAGAAATTCATCATTTCCTCCAATATCTCTACTTTCATTTTCTATAAACAATGTACAACTTTATGTACAAAACTGCTATCATAATGTCTGATGGTTACTGTACATTCAGATATGGGAAAGCCTTATTAATAGAAATCACATAGCTATAATTCTTTTTAATGGAATTTTTGGCTATGAAACCATCATTCATGAGAGAACTCTAAATCCAGAAAGGTGATGAATTCTAATTTACTTATGTTAATCTGACAAGATCGTTTGGAAATATTTAAACTGCTTGTAACAGAAATCACTTACTGGAAGGCTCTAATAAATTCCTTAATGAGTTTATTTCAGGACGAAAAGGAAGAGTAATACTCTGTTTCTGAAAGGGAAAACAACTGATAGGATTGGATTTGCAATGAAAGGAGCTTGAGGGGAACTTGGCCAGTTGGAGCTGACAAAATCATGTGAATGGACACATTAGGAGTCATCCAATCTGGGAAACACTGATGCGAACATAGTCATACGTCTTAAAACGGCTTCAACCACGTGGATGCAAAAATGGAACCAGATTTCTGGTTTGCAGTTTTAATAGGGCCAGAGAAGGTGCTACTTACCTCACAGTTAAAGGGAGAAGCTTTTCAAAGGCATTTGATGGATCTACTGCTCATAGAAATAGAAGTCCAGGTCAACTAGAGACTGAGTCGAATGAACAGTGATATTCCTTACTGTAGTTCATGATAGGTGCCCTTAAATATGCACTAAGCGCATAGATGTTTGAAATGTACTTTAATGTCAAGCCCAAGAAATTAACACCTAATTCTAAATCAGACAAGCTAATAAAGAAATTTTTACTTATATCAAGGGCTAGAGTTATAACCAATACTTCCCGATGTGTCATGGTCAAGAGTGCAAATGAACATAGTTGTAGGGATTATGGGAAAGTAATGTTGACAAGAAACGTATTCTTTTCAAGGTTACAAGGACTATAATGTTTCTACAATATTATTTACAAAAGCTGATTTGCAGTTGTGCCATTTAAACAATATCACAAGTATGAAATATTTAATATTCGCTTCAACGTTTAGAATTAAAAATGAGCCTAAATTTGTGTAATATGCTGTCCCATCTATAATTTATATGGTGGAGCTTGTTTTTAGGACAAAATATAAGTGGGATATATAGATAATGAGCCAAATATTCAAGCAACTAAGCTTTTTTTTTTTTTTTTTTACTGTAGACACTATTGGAAGCTACACTGAAAACTGAATAATGCTATGCCAACCTAGGGATAATAACTATATCTGTGATTCAACTGCTAAGTCCACTCAAGGCTAACAGTTAAAGGTTTAATGATTATGAAGTGAAAAAAATAAAAATTAATTAAAACGGAATAATTTTTTAATTTCTAGCAGCTCTGCATCAGATTTACCATCCCTGGTTTCTTACGCTCCCTTAGCCACAAATATCTATCTGGCAATCTCACAAATTTGGAGCGTAACTGAGAATCCGTGAGTTAAGTCACAAAATAGAAGCCACAAAGGTCTCCACTGTGCTTTGGAGGAAAGCTTCTTATACCACCAACTTAAAAGATTATTTGATTTTATACTTTACCTAAAAATATGGTGGACCTAGTGACCTATTTTCTATATCCAAAGAATACTAGAAGCCAAAAGTAAGTGAGGTTAGGACTTGCTAGGAGAGCAGAGAGAAATAATGGCCACGATAGTAGATAAAATAGAAAATCAACTACAACCGGCAAATAAAGGCACACTATTCTGGGGAGATAACAATAGGATCTACCACAACCCAGGAAGTCCTGCTGACAGCACAGTATTATATACGAGACAGAATGGACGGCCTTCAGATGTCTCATTCACTCAGAAAAGTTCATATTTTATTTGGTTAGTCCATTTGACAAGTCATGAAAGTGCTAAGTCATTTTAGAAAGGTTTCCATTTGAAAGGCTTAAAACAATATCTGTGTGTATGTATGTGTGCAACTGTGGGTAGATGGGTGACTCTATCTACCTATCTACCTATCTATAGAGAGAAATACTTACATTCTTAGAAATTGAAACTGATTTTTGCTGAATTCAATTTGTAATTAGTTACATACTTGTATTTAGCAATGTCTGGAATACAGAAGTAATAATAAAAAGAGAACAAATCTTATTGATTAGGTGATAAAGTCCCACATACTATGGTATGCTTTTTTCATATGTTATTTTTAATTCTCAACATAGCAGAGTAAGGTAGATCTTGCTATCTCCATTTTCTCAGTGAAAATCTGGGCTCAGGAAAGGTAGATAACTTGGCCAAAGTGTAGAGTTCTAGGACCAGAGTCTGACAGAAACATGGGACTGACTTACTCCAAAGTTCATGCTCTCATCAAAATACTAATCGCTGACTTGGAAGCCCTCAGTAGGTGGTGTCTTAACTTGAACCATGAAATAGTGGCGTGTGATCTAAGGGAATGCCATTTTTATAGGTCAAAAGCAGCCAAATGTCAGCAAGTTCATAAGGCTATAGCTAATAGTATACATTTCAAAACTTTATGGACCATTTTGTGACCTGTTATCTTCTCTACATTCTATTTTACTTAGGTCAATTATAAAATTAGATTATATTGTAAACACATAGTAACTGGGTAGTGGGGGACCCTGGAATGAAAAGTATGGTTGATGTTCTAACGGAAACCATGGTGGTGAAAAGGAAAAGTTGATATCTGAAAGGTCATGTATTAGGACATTCAATTACCACAAATTCACCATGAAGAATTTAATTTTAACTCACACTAACATTTAGACGATATTTTATTCCTATTATCCAGGAAATGGCTTGTTGTTGGCTTAGGATCCCCGGGAAATTTGCACCAAACCCGAACTGGAAATTGTCAGGTTTTTCCTCCCAGTCATGAGTCCCATTTTGTTTGTTTATGTATTTAGTGAGAGCGTAGGGTAGTTATAAATAGTTTGCAGAGCCAACGGAAGAAATTACTAAGTTTGTTCATCTCTCTGGTAAAAAAGAAATACTTATTCTGCAACAACTAAGATACTGAGTGATTGTCAGTGGGAAAAAAAAGCAATCAAATGGCATTATGATTTTATTGTAGGTAAATTTCTTTCCCACCTTGGTATATGCTTTTTGATTTAAGGAGATCAAGATTTATAATAATTGATCATCTTTGTAATAACTGATCAACTGACCTGTATTCAACCTATCACACAACTTAGCCAAAGAGAGAAGTGTTGGTAAGACTGCACTACACCAAGTGCTCATACCATTTGTAGGCTATGAAACGAGTTTGTTTTGTACTGAAGTGCATAGCACTCAGAAGATTAAAGAAGTACATTTTGAAAGTATACAAAACAGCTTATAATCAAGCATGTTATTATAATGGCAGTCTAATTCTTACCATGTTCTATTAGCATGTGTCCCTACTGCTAATGTTCTCTTTCCAACAAGTCTCATAGAATTAAACCAAATAGGTTTCACTTTCCTATTTGTTTTCAGCTTTAACAAATTATACCCTTCACTCATATTCCTAAAGATTTGAGTATATTCAAACATTCCTGTTAAATTTGGGGAGAGAAATCCTATCTAAGCATAGTAATAGAATAGAAGAGTATTACAGAAAGCAGAAGCATGAAACTATAGGACATGCGTGTGTGTGTGTGTGTGTGTGTGTGTGTATCTGTACTGATAGCTTTTAAGAATAGATGGGCTTGAGAAATATTTCTGGATCAGGGCCATGAACTGAATGAACATTGACCTCACAGAGCCCCAAGCGGACTCCTGTATGTTAAAGGAACAAAAGCTTTCCATAGAAAATTCGTTATGTACAGCTACATCATGTTAAAAAAAAAAAAAGGAGTATGAAACAGAGAGTGTAAAAGAGGTCAATCGAATTACACCAGCTGGTCCCACTCCCTACCAGGCTGCAGAGGGAAGTGAGGCACTCCACAGGATACCTGAGATTTAATCCAGGCAAAGCTTCACAGAAAAAGAAAATCCACACAGTGAATTGTGCTGAAAACAAATCTTCGGCCAGCCTAGATTATGGAGTACTAACGGGACTTAATATTTTAATAATATTCAATATTCGTCCTTCAAAGAGACATGCTTGCATAAGCCAGTTCGCCCAGGTTTGGATACAAATTGCTGAATTCAGAAATATAGCCTTCAGTTTAGAGAAGAGGAAGGGCATCATACATTTTAGTGAATGCAAAAGTAAAAGCACAATTGCTGATGTTTACGATAATGTCTTAAAATCGAAGTTCGAGCCGCGAAGGAGACACTCCCCTGTTTCTTTGCAAACACCAGTGTTGTCATGCGCAGTTGGAATGGGGTGACAGGTGGACTTTGCCCAGGGCTTTGATGCGGCCTATTATGATACCCCCACGTCGGGCGTCTCACACACATTTCTCTTCTGCTGCCTCCGTAAGTCTCCCCTTCAAATACCAGGGTCACCATGTGGAAGACTGTAATCGAAGCTCAAGGAAGAGCAGCAGGAAGGGTGGCCCGTGCCTACCTGTGGGAGACGTTAAACAGAGCTGCCCACTGATCCGATCAACTGGAAAGGCAGTTCGTTTATGACACAGGACATCCTGGTCCTTTCCTCTTTCTAACGCCCACTCCTTGCTGACCTGGCCGTGTTCTCTAACATTCTGACCCACTGTCTGGCTCTGTCCATCCGCCCCAGTCTCCTCTCCCCAGAGAACATAACCTTACGGCCTGCTCTACAGAGGCCATTCTTTCACGTGCCAAGGGCAGCCTGGGGGAAACTGAGGTGCCTGCCGCAAAGAAGTCCGCCGGGAATATTGACCTTTCAAGAGCTTTTCATGGACACTTAGGATAAAGAGAAGCCTGCTGACTTTCGCTCCCCGACACATACAGAGGCAGAGGAGCACACAAAGCTGTTCTTTTTTTGGCTTTACCCTGGGAGTTGGGTCATTCTTCTACCTAAGAGAATATGATTCTTACTGAAGAGCTCTGCTCGAAGAACTACGTTTAAGTGATAGCGTTGCAGTTACGGCTTAAGATCAGGCTTATCCAAATAAAATATGCAACATGTCACCGAATGTACACGGGTGCAGTAAAAAGGCAGCATCAGGCTAATTAGGATAGATTAATCAAGCTACATATGGAGTATTTTTATTATAAGCCTTGAAATGTATCATGATGCACATTTAAATTCATGCGGTGCCTTTCCTCTAAAAATACAGAACGCTTTAACTTGAAAAGCAAATAAAAACTTTTATGTAGCTTGTTTTTTATTGTGCTGAATTACAAAGGAAAATCCTAGGTTAATAATTAAATTTTCATTCAAATATGTGGCATTGGCACATCAAGTATTATCATTCCCTATTAAAGAATACAGAGAAACTACGTGAAAACCAAGCCACACAATTGGAAATAGACTGTTTCTACTTCTGCCTCGATACTAGCCTCCCTAGCGTGGCAGTCCACTCACCCATTCTTAAATTCAACTCCAGGACTCTGGGTTGGACAAGACAGATGGAAAGCCTTCACCATGACTGGAGAAAGAACTCAACAAGTCATGGGTGTGATATGTTTGAAGAGAGGAAGAATCTAACCATCTTTTCAGTAATGCTAAACCATCAGCACTGGAGAGAACTGGGAAAAGGCCAAAGTCAAGGTCAGGGCCAGAGGTTTTGAGTGTTTTCATGCGCACGCCTGGCTATACCCCCACTGAGCTCTTTTACTGCATCCCCTAGGCAAATGCAATTGATTTTGGAATTGTCAACTGCTTTGAATAATCCAACCCAGCTTCCCTCCATCCCTGTGGATATTCAAGGACTGATGTAAACTTAAGAATTTAAGGAATATTAGATCTCCAAATACCAGTATAACCTTCTAATCTGTCTCCCTTGTAAAAGAGTATACCTCTGTAGGACAGGTTAAGAGCCCAGAATAATGAGACCAAGATTATCAAGACCTATGGTTAAACTTTAAAACATAACCCAACATCATTTAGTCTTCTGGGTTGGTAACACTTATATCTTCTCTCTATAACGTGTCCTTAAGAATTGCAGTCAAGGGATCCCTGGCTAAGAGTTGGGTTCACTTTAAGACTGAAGTTCTTCTTTCTATAATTCCATTTTTGGAACCACCTGATTAACATTAATATTTTAAACAGCTGCTTTTTGTAGACAGAATAAATTTATTGTTATACATATTCATCACTTTCGGCTTCCTAGTGATACTGTTTAGAGAATGGAGATACAATATTTTCATCTGAAAGGTCACAATGCGTACCACTGCTGGCATTTTAACTCATTTGGAAAAATAAATGTAATCATTGCATCATTATAGAGTACCCTTCACTTTTTTCTTCTCATTGTGGTACCTTTGGAAATTCTGTTAGTAAAAGTCAAGTGCTTTTCAGTTTTTTAATGATTAATCATTTAATACAAGTCTCTGAGCAGCCAGAGTACACAGAACTCTCCATCTATAGCTGCTACAAAGTGGGGAGAAACAGCAGCCCCCAATCCAACCTGGGCTAGTCGCTGAAGAATACAGAAGATGGAGAAGTTGCCATTTACCCAGCACATCCCAAAATAACGGAATACAAAGATATACTCTGCTCTCATCAAAGAAGAAAAGGTGTGCTTTGTTGTCACATACCATCAATATTTTCAATGTAAAACTAATTAAATTATTTGGGTAATAAACCCTATTTTCCATTTTATTAAAAATAATGACCAACAGTTTTCATTATTCCAGAGAGAGTAGCCATGCTTGACACAGCAGCAATGACTCCTCCTCAGAAGCCTAAGGAAGAGAAATGGTTTATGAGACCAATAATCCGATTTTATTTCACTAGGGAGCAAGGCTTTCGAGTCTCTTGTTACTTCTCACAGTAGATGTTAATGCATTTATCAAATGTTACGAAGCGTTTACTTCATCTGCTCCAGTCATCGATGGCAAATAAGATTTCAGAGTGAGAGAGTAAAGAAAAAGAAGTTGTTTTTTTCTAACCATATTAAAATCACACTACCAGTGTTGCTGTTTAAATAAAACACATATGAAAAATAAAATGATCATAGAAACGTGATTAAATTTACGATGAGCCATACTGTGCGTGTGTACATATGGATGCCTCTGAAATCCACAGTAGGGCAAAAATCATCATCTTCTAAACACTCTACGAAGGACACAAATACATTCAAGGAGATTGCTGATTCCTAGAGTTCGGACTGCCAGAGGCTGAATGTGGCAAAAGCTGTAATGAATTACTTAGCACGGTGGACAAGGAAATAAGAACCATCTACTAGTGAGCAAGAGGAGAACACAAGTTCCTGAGAGCAAAAGCCATTTCTAATATATGTGGACTCGCACGTAAACGAGTGTCAGTGTTAAAGATGCTTATTAACAACCACAGCCAAGTCTTCCTGAGGATGACTCGTGATTGGCAGAAAACTGAGCCCTTTTGGAGATACACTTATTCTTCCCAACTTCAGAGGACTGTTTTGAAAATGACTACTATTCAGAGATTTGACTTTACTCCCAAATCTGTGAAAAGATGATTTTAGATAACAAAAATACAAATTTTTATTTTTGACAAATTGGGAAAATCAAGGGATCAATGTATTTCCTTACATGACCCTTTTGACCTTAAATTCTAGAACCAGCCCAAAGATGTAAAGGGTTGAGGGAGGGATGTGGATATCTATGCTCAGTATATCATTCTCTTCGGGTTTAGCTTTACATTTTGAAAACAAAGATAGAAATAATGTCAATCATAACCAACTCCTTCAGAAATAGAAGGAGATGGAACACGTCAACTCATTTTATGAGACTAGTGATACCCTGATGCCTGATAAGCCAAAGACATTACAAGAGAACTAAAGACCAATAGAGCCAAAAACCAATAGAAAAAAAAAATTAACAAAATATTTAAAATTGAATAAAAAATACATAATTAGTACAATATGCCATGACCAAGTGATGGCCCTATCATGACCCGAAATGTAAGGAAATTAATGTAATTCACGAAGGCAATTCAATGGGAGAAAAAAGGCTTTTCAACAAATGATGCTAAATATACTGGATACAAAACAACAAAACCAGTACACGCAAAAGAATCTCGACTCCGAAACTCATATAACATTAATTAAGCTCATAAAACAAATAACCTCATATAACAAAAATTAAGCTTAAATGGTTCATGGACCTAAATATAACAGCTGCATGTTTTAGAAAAAAAAGCATAGTAAAAAAATGTTTATGACATTGGGTTAGGCAAAGATTTCTTTTTTTTTTTTTAAAGATTTTATTTATTTATGTGACAGAGAGACAGCCAGCGAGAGAGGGAACACAGCAGGGGGAGTGGGAGAGGAAGAAGCAGGCTCATAGCGGAGGAGCCCGATGTGGGACTCGATCCCAGTATGCCGGGATCACGCTCTGAGCCGAAGGCAGACGCTTTAACGACTGCGCTACCCAGGCGCCCTAGGCAAAGATTTCTTAAACAATGATTTCTTAAGCACAAATTATAAAAGAAAGAGTTGCTAAGATGGACTTCGAGGCTAAAAACTTTATTTGAAAGATATAGTTAAAAAAAAATAACAAGCAACAGACTGAGAGAAAATATTTGCAAAATACATGCCAAATAAAGACCTCTCATAATTCAAGAAGGCAGACAATCCAATTAAAAATAAGCAAAATATTTGAACAAGCAGTTCACCAAAGAAGGTATACAAATGGGCAATAAGTACAATAAAATATGTTCAATTATCATTAGGCATTAGGGAAATATAAATTAAGACCATGATGAGATACGACTCTACACCCATTAGACAGGCTACAGTTTAAAAGACTGACAATATCAAGTGCCGGAAAGGGTACGGAGTAAGTGGAATGCTCATATACTGCTGTTGAGAATGAGAAATGGTCCAGATACTTTGGAAAACAGTACAGCACTATCTTACAAAATTAAAGATATACTTATCATTTGACTCAGCAAATCTATTCCTAGAAATGTATCCAAAAGCAACGAAAGCTTCCGTCTGCACAAATGCAACACCACCGTGACAAAAAGCAGACCTGGAGTAGAGGGTGAAACCAGCTCTAAAAGGGCACAAGGGAACTTCTTGGGATGAGGGACTCCTTCTGTTCCTTGAGAGTGGCAGTGGTGAAACAAAGGGAAATGTTAGCAACATTCATCAGGTCATCCCGGCAAGATGGGTGAATTTTATTGTATGAAATACCTTAATAAGTAAAATTAAAATTAGGTAAATATTTCTCTTTATTTGCTGTCTTTTAGTAAAGAAAATGGCACCGTCCCAGGGAAAACCACCACGGAATAACATAAAGAGGTTGAGATTTTTGAGCAGAAAGTGATCAGAAATCCAGATACTAACATGTCAATTCCAACCCAAGCAAACTATCTTCCAACACCATGAACATTATCCAGTAGCCTTTTTTTTGTGTGTGTGGAAAAATGTTCATTGGGGGGGGGAAAGTAGCAATAGCAGCTGTTTCTGGGTAATGTTAAATTACATAATGGAGAAAGAGCTGGGTCCGATCTCCGATCTCCAGTGACAGTCTGCTCTTCCTAAGCCTTGGAGGCTGGAGAATAAAAAGCCAGAGGCGGGGAGACCAATGCCAACCAGAGACGGGAAGCTGATGAATAAACCAGGAGAAAAGTACCAAGTGGAAGGAGGTTAGGGAGAAGCAGAGGAAGAGCAGCATGATAGCGAAGGAAAAGCACAAAGGAAAATAAGATGTGAGAATGAGCATCAAGGCCTGTGACGGCGAGCAGGGTCAGAAACCAAGCAGAACATGTACGGAGAGAAAAGAAAAATATGGAAAAGACAAAGGAGGAAAGGGAAAAAAAAAAAAAAGAAACGAAGGAGGGATAAGGAGTCCAAATTTGGATGGGAATGTGAGATCTGAGCCTGCCAGTGTATTATTTTGTTGTAAAATTAAAATATTTTAAGGAAATACCAGAGAAATAACTTGAATTTCTTTCCAGATGTTCTCAACATATTTTTTTTTTCCCTTCTATGAAATAGAACCTTTCTGGGACCTTTCGAAATCTTATTTGGCTCCCTTAAACCGTAATAACTCAATTTAAGGCGTGGTTTCTCTTCCAGGGGCATTTTAACTTATGCATTTAAAAAAATAATTCTTCTCAAAGAATCCAAAATGCTCAGGGAGTAATTTCCTTCTGTGATTCAGAGAGACAGGGAGGGAGATAAAGTATAAAGACATACCTGTATCCTGGTTCCAGGTCTGTGAGCAACTACGTGAGTTGGTCAAGTCCCTTAATTTCTGTGGTGTGTGTGTGTGTGTGTGTGTGTGCGCACACATGCACGCTCGTGTGCATGTTTAACAAACAAACTCTTCCAGTCCATATATTTTCTTCTTGCTCCCTTACCCTCTTCCTTTGTTCCTTCCTTCCTCCAGTCTTTTCTCATCGTTTTTCTTTTCGCCTCTCCCTTTCCCTTCTTTTGTTATCTTCCATCAAATACTGAGCACACACTCTGCTGAGGGCTGTGCCAGCTCCTGGAGACACAAAACCACAAGGGGCTCAGCTCTACTCAGGACTTGGACTGGCCTGGAGAGAGCTAATTTATCAGGCACTTTCAGTGTTTTAATATTATAGAGAAGCAACCACTGGCTGTTTTATCCTCCAATATTAATCCTCTTAAGTATAAAAGCAAGACATTATTTAGCTATGGGAATTTAAGGCTTTTTGGATACAGCAATTTTCTAGTTATACACTCATATTTATCTGCCCATTTCCTTAATGTCATGTCTTCACAATTCAGCTTGGGATTTTAAAGCTCAGCCTGACAAGACAGCCTGAGGGTCCCGCAGAGTTGGGGCTGCAAACACAATTGTGTGAACTTAAAGATAATCATTTGCGGCAACAACAAAGGCTCCGACAACCTAAAACATAAATATTTCAGAAAAAAAAACGTGCCTCATTTCAGCCGAGAATTTGATATGCAAGAAATCACTTAAAGTAGGTTTGAAAATATGCTAACTGGCGTTGGCATATCAACATACCTTTCAACTCTTTCAGATTCCCACAATTATCAGAAAGAATGTGATATAAGGATCTTTTTTTAAAGATAATATACCTTAATATATCTCAATCCCTTCTCTTCTTAACTTACTTTGTGCCATTCAATTAACCCCTTGAGCACCTACTGAAATTTCACTTCCATGCTATGACTGATTGAGCTCTGTCAACTGGCAGGTGTTTCACCCACACCTTCATAGAGGAGGCTTGGTAGCCTAGTTGATACAACCCCAGAAGCCATGGTGGGTTCAAGAAAGAGTAAAGCTTGAGTCTACCTTCGTACAAGTCAAGGCTCAAGAATCCCATGGTTGATTATCTAAAATAAGATCACAAAGAACCTTCTGATGAAATCGATGAGAACTTCCAATCCCTTCCTTTGGGTCAAAGATGACATCCCTGCTTATCTCAGAGCTTCTCCTTCTCTAGCTTTTCCTAGGGTTTTCCAGTGATGGCTCAAAAGGAGAGAATGCAACAAGAACCACGGTGCCAATATTAAAGGTGCAGGCTTGCAAGACAGTATGCATACTGGGGCGCCTGGGTGGCTCAGTCGTTAAGTGTCTGCCTTCGGCTCAGGGCATGATCCCAGGGTCCTGGGATCGAGCCCCACATCGGGCTCCTCCGTTGGGAGCCTGCTTCTTCCTCTCCCCCTCCCCCTGCTTGTGTTCCCTCTCTCGCTGGCTGCCTCTCTCTCTCTGTCAAATAAATAAATAAATAAAATCTTAAAAAAAAAAAAAGACAGCATGCATATCGGGATGAAAACAGGAGAAGAGAAAGCAACACAACAAACGAGCAAGATTCACAGCATCTTCCAGCAATTCTACATCATGATTTCTCAAAGAGCAAGAGCCGGTTCTTTTCAGTTACTTGGTACAGAACCCAGGACAACATTTGTGGGCACTTAATACACTGTATTTGATGGCAAAACAAATACAAACAGTGTTGGTTATTTTGAGAGTCGTGCTCGTAAGTGATTTAAACTCTTAACAGATGCTCTCCGTAGGAGTTAGCACCCTTGGAGTAGATATTCAATTTGCTCTTCGGAAATATTAATGGGGAGAAAAGACTCTCTGGGGCCCTGCCAGTGCTTTAAAATGAAATGTCCTCATCTGTATGTGTTTACAGCTACACGGGCAAGGGCAAGAAGCGGGGAGCATAACTCCAGGGTCAGATGCCCATCTGGAGAACCTGAACGGCCACAAGTCACTGTCCCCTGGGCAAATTGCTCCTTATAGCTGAGGTTTGTATTCTGAGATGCTTCGGCTCATCTGTGCCCAGAAGGAAAAAAAAAATGACCCTTATTATTATCCCAGGGGAAGGGACAAAAGGAGGTAGAGGTGGAGGGATGGTAGCAAAAAGCAACATAAAAATCTACCTGGAAACCTGCTGCTGAAGGATATGTATTTAAAAAGTCTTAAACTGGGTGCCTGGGTGGCTCAGTTGGTGAAGCGTCTGCCTTCAGCTGAGGTCATGATCTCAGGGTCCTGGGATTGAGTCCCGCATCAGGCTCCCTGCTCAGCAGAGGGTCTGCTTCTCCTTCTACGCTTCCCCCCTGCTCGTTCTCTCTCTCTCAAATAAATAAAACCTTTAATAAATAAGTAAATAAATTAAAAAGTCTCAAACCATCATACAATGGTACATCAAGTTGGAATCTCTTCCTCCCTTAGTATGAGCTTACTACAGACATTTGTCATGTTATCAACCATTACCATATTTGCAATCCCTGAAGTTTTAAAAAAGAGTTCGAGAACTCTCACAACAACAGACAGAAGAACAGACTAGGATTTGTAGGATTTGTGGGAAGGAGCCCCGTGGCTGGGTCTGTCACCTGCGGATCATGCAAAGTCAGTCCTCCATGTCAGGTCTGTGCTCAGCAGACGTGGGGCCGCCTCAGAGAGTTTCCTGCCTCAGAGGATCGGGGAACTTGCCCTTCTGCCTAGAGACCAGCCTTCCCTCACTGAACTAAGCGTGCATCCTATAACTCTTCGTGGATGGAGCAGACACCTTGCCCTCATTATTTTCCTCTTCAGAAAGCCCAGGGATGACAGTGTGCTAACACTTCCTTAGGGAAAGGAGAAGAGATGGCTCAACTCTTAGAAACACCCTCCCAAGAATTTACTTATCAAAATGTCACTACAAAACACTGCTCCGGGGATAGAGCTTCTTCTGTACTTCTGCACAGCTAAAATGCCTCTGCTTGGATTGCCTTTTCCTTTTTCCCCCTAACGAGTCCTATTATATCCCACGCACCGTGTCTTTGGGAAAGTTTAGTGAAGAGAGAATATCTGGCTTTGCTTTCGCTCACATAATTGTCAGAACGTTTAAACTCATTTCTCTCTACAAATACTCCCAACTTCTGCCATCCTATCCCTAAAATGTTGTCTGTCATTCACGAACTTTTAGGAAGAGGGAACAAGCCTGTAGTAAGCAAGAAGTAAATGCCACATGTGAGGCTCTGCACGTTCCAGGACTGTGTCGCTCTGTGAAGTGGGCACTGGATGTTATCGTCACCATTTCGTAGATAAGGAAACAAATTCAGGTAAGTCTCACAAGTGGCACATGGAGAAAGCAAGAATCAAACCCAAGTCTGTGTGATTCCAAGTTCCAGTGGTGTCTTTTCCTCTGCTTATTCTGACTCTCAAAGCCTCAGGAATTGAAGTTTTGTGAGGTCAAAGTGAGAGTCACTACTGACAGGCTTGCGATCATTCTTCAGGTTAGGGCTGGAGGTGTTATCACGGTTATCCTCAAGGAAAAGCTAAGCCAAACCAAGCCTCAGTAATAGAAGTTCTTACTGGCTAATGCCCTCTGGTTCTGCAAGAAGGGTCTCATGAGAATGCTCAAGAAGGGCAAGTAGCCCCCAAGGGAACTTTATATCCTAACAGGTGTCCTCTACCTCCCCCACAAAGCCTTCTAAGGCTGAGACAGGAAATGGGTTTCCATCACAACTGTCAACACAGATTAAGAGATGCTATCAAGAGCAATGGGTTGACAAGATTCTGGGTCATGGCAAGAGTACAGAATCGATTATGAAAGGCTAACTGCCCTCCCTTCTTTTTTGCTGCTGTTACGAGTCCAGCCAAATGATTTCAACCTCATAAGACTTCAGTCTCCCCTATTATCATCCCTAGAGCTTCTCCTCAACCATAAAACAATTTTGTTCATTAGTAATTTACACATTTTCTAAACTGGGGCAGTAGATCCATGTTTACTCCACTGATATTGATGCAGTTGATGGAACCTGATTGGAGGTCACCTTGGCTGGGTACTTACACTGATTATAAAACTATTTAACATAACACAATAGTATCTAATGTAAAATGATTTAATCTCTCCCAAACTTCCTATTAACACATACCTTGCATACAAATATTAATTTGGGTAGAGCTAAAGGTCATAGTACCTTAATCTCTAGGTGGGTGCCTGGGACAGTCCATGAGTCACCATGAGGTATGAAGACTCTACAGTTGAATGAAAAAGGTCTGAAGATTTCAGTCAGAGACTTTCAATCAGACAAGTTAGGAGAAGAGGGCAGGAGGGTATGGAACCTCATAGTTCTTATCCTTAGTAGTGAGGAATTCCCTTGAAGTCACGGATGTCTGAGGGACTCTGTCGTACCACACCCATGCTATGATTGCCATGCACAAGTGAACAAACCCTGACTCATGGATCCCTGATATAAGTGCACACTACAGGCCTCGTCTGCTCCTCCCACCCATCTAGCTGTAAGCTTTCTAGATACACAAATTGAGCAACCCTAATACGTTGAAGCTGATTGGACATGGAGGCCTTCATTGTGAGGAGGTAGCCCTCATGTGTTCCTCTGCAAGGCTTTGGTGAGAATTGGGATTTGGAGTCATAATCCCCATGTTCACAAACTCCACACAAGTAAAATACACCAGGCACAAAGGAATTATGAACTAAGGAGATGTTCAAAAAAGGTGAGTTTTCGAGTAGGTCAGTGATTTACATTTCTTTCTTACAAGGTCAGTGACGAAGTAGTTCATGAATTAGAACTCAAAGGAGTGATGCATTAAAAACACAAACAAGGGGCGCCTGGGTGGCACAGCGGTTGAGTGTCTGCCTTCGGCTCAGGGCGTGATCCCGGCATTATGGGATCGAGCCCCACATCAGGCTCTTCTGCTATGAGCCTGCTTCTTCCTCTCCCACTCCCCCTGCTTGTGTTCCCTCTCTCGCTGGTTGTATCTATCTCTGTCGAATAAATAAAAATCTTTAAAAAAATAAAAAATAAAAACACAAACAAAAACAAAACCCTTCCAGTCCAGCATAGAGACATCAGTGAAAACAGGTGGGGTATTTCAAACTCAAAGTGGTATTTTGGAGCCAATTAAATTTTTCCAGTGGCAATTTTTATGCAAATCAGTGAGTTGAGGGACTGATGCCAGCAAACACACCCTATATAAAATAGCAAAAGATAGTCACCGTTTCACATTTCACCCAGACCATAAAGTGAAAATATCTAACAAAGATGCAAGTCAAATGAAACCAAAGATAAACACATAACTCTAATACTTGCTAAACACCATTAATATTGGGACTTCCAGGGAAGTTGTTGGAGTAAGGGAAGCCTAAGCTTACCTCATCCCATGGATACAAATAGATAACACCCACATCAGTGTAAATAACCCAGAAAGGACTCTCCATAGCTAAAGGTAGAGAAGAGACCACATTGAAGAGGGTAGGAAGGGTGGAGACACAGTTGGGAGCTAAAGAGACACACGGTGGGGGGAGGGGGGTGTACTGTCGTAGGAGGGAGGGACTGTGTAGGTGCAGACAGGGAAAAGAGCAGACCTCATACCAGGAAGCCCACATGGGGAAGATGAATCCTTGTAACATCTGGCTTCGAAAACCAGAGGGGCTGAATTTTGCAAATTCTTACAATCAGTGGGGCTTAAAACCTAGAACTTTAAAAATTGGCAGTCTCATGCGAGAGCAAGAAGAACAAGAGGAGACTGAGACCCCACCCTTAACAAGACAACACAACATAGCCCCAGAGAGATACAGCATAGAAGCAGCAGTTCGAAAAATCCCTGGGGTATACAAGAGGGAGACTTGCTTACTTATTTCAGAGTGTGTGCTAGAGAGGCAGGGATCGATGGAAGACTTCTCCAGGAACAAAGGAGCTGGTGCACACCATTTCCCTCCCTGCACCTCAGGCTGTACATGCAGACACCGTTGGAGCCGGTGCGGTGCCAACTACTTAACTCGCTAATGGTGCTCCCCACCCCTGTGCCCTCTCCAGCCGGCTTCCACTCCAGGTCCTCTCCCAAGCAGACCTGCACACACACTGGAACACCACGTGCCCTGCCCCCATGTTCTGCATTTTGGTGCTACTGCATCTCTGGCAAACCTGGTCTGACTCAGCTCAAGCCAGTGTGGCCCCAGACTGACCCGCTAACAATACAGGGACCAAACTCTGCCCACAAACAGGCAAAGAGAGCCACTGCAGATGACTGGGCAGAAAGCTAAAGTGGCTCAGCCACAAGAGCAGGGCACATGCAGCACACAGAGGGGACACAACTGAAGCACCAGGTTCTGGGGAAGAGAGGACACTGCACTGCAGGGCACTACAGGACTTCTTCATAAGGCCACTACCTTCAAGAGCAGGAGACGTAGCTGACTTTCTTAACACACAGAAACAGACACAGAGAGTTAGACAAATAAGGAGACACAGAAATATGTCCCAAATGAAAGAATAGGACAAAATCACAGCAAGAGAGCTAAACAAAACAGAGATAAGAACTTAAAGTAATGATAGAGAATTTAAAGTAATGGTCATTACTTTACAATTACATTACAATATTCACCAGTCATAAAGATAAAGAAAAGAGTGGGGGACCTTAGTGAGACTCTTAACAAAGAGATAGAAAACATAAAAAAGAAACAATCAGAGCTGAAGGACTCAAGAAATGAAATTAAAATTACACTAGATGGAATAAGTAGTAGACCAGAGGAAGCAGAAGAACAGAGCAGTGACCCGGAGGACAGAGTAATGGAAAGCAATCAAGCTTAACAGGAGAGAGAAAATAATAATGATAATAAATGAAAATTGACTTAGGGAACTCAGCGACATCAACCAGTATTGACGAGCATGCAGAGAAAAAGCAACCCTCTTGCACTACTGATGAGAATAAAAATTGGTGCAGCCACTTTAGAAAACAGTATGGAGATTCCTCAAAAACTCAAAAATAAAACTACCATATAATTCGTGAATTCCACTACTGGATATTTACCCAAAGAATATGAAAGATATATGCACCCATATGTTTACTGCAACATTATTTATAGTAGCCAAATTATGGAAGTAAGTGGTCATCAATAGATGAATGGATAAATATTACATATATATAGATAGAAAGATAAATAGATAAATATTATATATATAGATAAATATATATATATATATATAAGTCAGTCAGAGAAAGACAAATACCCTATGATTTCACTCATATGTGGAATTCAAGAAACAAAACAAATGAACAAACAACAGACAAACAAAAAATCGACTTTTGACTATAGAGAACAAACTGATGGTTACCAGATGGGAGGTGGTAACAGGTGATGGGGATTAAGAGCACACTTACCAAGATGAGCACTGACTAATGTACAGAATTGTCGAATCACTATGTTGTACACCTGAAACTCATATGACACTGTATGTTGACTATATTGGAATTAAAACATTTTAAAGAGTGAATAGAAATGTTTTACATTTTTTAAAAAAGGCCATTAATATTGAATTTTGGAGGAAATGTAGTACTTGATCCATATGAAAAAATGGATGGAAAAAAAGCTTTAAAACAAATTGTTATAAAAAACATAATGAAGGCAGTTCTTTTATTCTATTCAACAGTCTATTAATTAAAGGTATAGCTAAGTATGATTTTATTTCTGTAACATTTGAAAGGCTCAATATAAATAAATTCAAATATTGGGAAAAAACAGGCTTTTTTAGACCTAATTTCTTGATTTGAGTTTTGAATGTTTGGTCACTAAAGAAATAAAGTATATGACCTATGTCCAGAGAACTGGAAATTGTGAACTTGTTTTTCTCCTTAATCAGTAATATACACAGGGGGGAAACATGGCCTTAATTGTTATTCAAGCTAATTATCCCAGAATGAGATCTCTGATTCACGTATTGAAGGAGTCCTTCAGATAATTCAGTGTCTATTATATCTGGGAATACTCTCTTCTAAAAGGGACACTTATTAGCTAAAGAAGAACAAAAAGGCAATAATCTTCAGGGATAGTTGCTGTCAAACAACATAAATCAGGGACCATCATTGATTAACTAATTTGAGAAGTGAAGACAGATGTGGTTGCTATGGCAATAAAGGAAGGGTTGAAGATTTGATCACCTGAACGATTCCTTATTCTCATGGGATTTCACAGAAATCAGAAACCACAAAGAGAAAACGCCCATCTGGTTACTGACTGTAACCATAAAATAGTAATTTGCAACCACTTCTATTCTGAAGAGTTTAAATGGCTTTACCAGTACTAATTTTTAGAGTGACCTCTGACAGCAAGGAGTATCCCAATCTATCATTAAGAGGACATTTGGTGAGGCAATTTCTGGATAGTACATGAGTGAAAGCTCAAAAATTCTACCGTCTTTCTACCTCTGTGGCTGCTAAAATCACTCCCCTAATTTAGAAAGTACCCAACATATTCAGTGGTTTCAAACAACTCTTACCCAGTTCATGCAATTTTAGGGTAAAGAAAATGAGAGTCCCACTGTCCTGAGATCATATCTCCCATATTGTTGCCCTCTGTCCTCGCATCGAATTCATTCCAGAAGGAATGTTTAGGAGCTGAGCGCACCATGGTACTAGGGATGCTCTTCCAGAAAAGACAAACTGAGAAATTACTTCATAATCCTTTTCTGAAGATATTTGAAATATTCATTTGTAGAAAAAAGAAAGATCAAAGCTATTCTACATGGTTCCAAGGGGTAGAATTTCAGGGTGGCCTGAGGGAGCAGAGACATTGTATTATAAGGATGCTAGTTTGAATCAACACGAAGAAGGGAGGAGTCACCTGCATGGAAAGAAGGTTCCTTTCACTGAAAATGGTTTAGCAGAGGCCAGTAATGACATACTAAGATTTTTTTTGGGAGATTCCTTCCCATTGCTCAGAAGACTGGGCTGGAGAAGCTCAATGGTGGCTTCCTCTATAATTTGCGGCTGTGAGCCTGAGTGTGGTGCTGCTGGGTAGGACGTTTAACCCCTTGTCTGCAACATTGTCTTCTATGCTCTTTGACAGATTATTTCCCTCTTGAATGCCAGCCTTTCCGTCGGAGTGGGCTCTTCTATGGAGAAAGGCCACTTCCCTCCATTCTTCAGCTCTGTTCCCTTCACGAGGAAGAGAAATTTGGAAACCTTTTTTAGAAAGTCTTCAAATGCTCAGCTAAAATATTTGTATCTGAATTTGACTGATGACTAATTGATTTTCCTAGGGCTCCCTCAATATCACCACCTAGATACTCCCAGATTGAGAAAAATGGAACACTCGGTCACAAAGACTGAGGACGAGGGGAGAAGAGGAAGATATCCCAATTCAGATTCACCTCTACTTGGATATCAGCATAAGTGCAAGTCAGCAAATAGTAATTATACACTGGACATGTGAGAAAAGCAGGGATGAACGTTCCTCTGTATTTATATTTTATCATCTTGCACAGAAGATGCGAAGCACCTATGAGTATGATTCATACATACTGCCGCTTTCCCACGGTCCACAGAGGAGTAGAGAAATGAGAAAATACTTAGAGTACCTTTCCCTGTGAGGTGCTTTTTAAGGAAAGTATTTAATTAGTAGTTTGGAGCTCAGGCTTCAGCATCAGTTGGGCTGAAATAAGACTCAGTCTGTAACAAATAACGGGACCCTAGGTGATTCGGAATATCTTCTCATTTTGGAGCCTCTTTTATCTGTGACTAAAGCCTTTGCTCTTCCTTCACTTCTCTGCAAAAATAAATAATAAATAAGGTTATAGAAGACTCCATGGTTCATCAGCGAACACTTTTTCTGACCAAATCTCTCAAACATTTATCACGGGATGACATTGCAGAATAAATTACCTTTGTTGATCTTAGGTAGGTTTTTATAACTCTTATGCAACCATATATTAAATAGACAAGGGCTAAATATAGAAATTCTGCACCCACTTATTCATCCATTCGCTCTATTCTGTAATTCCCACCTTATTTTTTATAAACTGGCCTTGTTACTTAATGACAAAATGACGAAGACAACTTAGAGGTCTACCACACTAAAAGAACAAAAGGTGAGTTCTGATAAAATTAGGCAAAGGGCTCAAGCCGTTACGATTCTTATTTACAGAGAGAGTCTGGGTTTACTCTTCACCATCTCCTTGGTGTCCGCACTGCATAGCACCTGTTCCCCTTCACTGCCTCTATTCACCTAGGATTCCTACTGCACTTCTAGATTCCAAGTTTCCTGAGTGTGGGTATCATGTCTTATTTGTGTTTTCATGCCTAATGTTCAGTACAATGCCTGGCGTATAGACAGCATTCCATACAGATGTGTTGAATGAGTGAGTTAACAAATCGTCTCCCAACGATTTTCAACATTCATCTCTCATAATTTTTGAAGGGTGTCTCCATGGCCACAGGGTTAAGGACTCTTCTTGCCTGTCATGTTAATGCAGCACTCATTCCTCTTGGTTCCATATTCCTTATATTCCATGCCATTGAAGTCTTCCCCAAGCACCGCCATCTTTGAAATTCTTGGAATGGCACCTCCCTCATGTCTTTTCCACCAATCCACATAAGCCCACATCCTCACAGTTACGTCCCACGGTGCAAACTTCTTGATTAGTATTAGCAGATCTGCGCAAGCATCTGTTTCTGATACACCTTTGTTGCCTTTCTCCTACTGTCTCTCTGAAAGTTCGTTATTCTTTAATTCATTCTTCTTACTTAGCCTTTCATTTTCCCATAATAGACAATGAACATTAAACAGATCCCTTTATAGCTGCTTTAAAGTAATCATGCATTTCTGCCGGGCATTTACCATTTAATTCCAAACAGTGAGCTGGTGAGGGCTGCAGGGACTGGGGCTTACTTAGCTCTTGTGCTCCAGTTACCTAGCGGATCCAGTATTGAGTGGCTCCTGAAAAAAAAAAAATTGCTGGCTGATTTCTTGAACTGGGCCAAGATTCATAGAATATCTTGACATTTCTGCCACCAGCATAATACGTCCGTGATGTATCTCTTCATCCTTGGTCATGTCCTAAATATGATGTCATGATTTGTACTCTGAAGTTCATCAGAATTATTCATAGTCCCCAGGAAATTATCTGAGTACAGCCTCTATATCAAAAATATCTAACATTATCCTTTTGTAATCTCATTACTAACTACTTAGGACTTCCCTACACATGATAAAAATTCTCAGAGAGAGGTCAGCTTTAGATTTTCTTTTCCTCTCATCAAAAACTTAAACTTTCTTTTTTAAAAAAGTTTTTATTTATTTATCTATCTATTTATTTATTATTATTATTTTTTAAAGATTTATTTATTTGACAGAGAGACAGCCAGCGAGAGAGGGAACACAGCAGGGGGAGTGGGAGAGGAAGAAGCAGGCTGCCAGTGGAGGAGCCTGACGTGGGGCTCGATCCCAGAACGCCGGGATCACGCCCTGAGCTGAAGGCAGATGCTTAACGACTGAGCCACCCAGGCGCCCCTATTTATTTATTTATAGAGCGAGAGTATGAGCAGCAGGAAGGACACAGGGAGAGAGAGAATCTCAAGCAGACTCTGTTCTGAGCGCGGAGCCGGATGCAGGGCTCCATCTCACGACCCCGAGATCATGACCTGAGCCAAAACCATGAGTCGGACACTTGACTGAGCCACCCAGGCACCCCATCACAAGCTTTATGTTGACTTCATAAGGGAATTAATGTTATGACTAGCATCTTCTTTTCGCCATTTGTACAGTTGGAAATGCCAAAATGTAAGAAAAAAGGCATTTTGAACCTATAACAGGTTCAAAATTCATCATTCCCTTCAAGGAAACACCTCAGCACTGTTTGCTGTCCTTGAAATGTTTTAACTAAGTTTGTCTGCCTCCGGCTAGCAACACTGTGTAAAGCGTAGAAGAGCACTAGCTATTTCAGGAGTAAAATCATATTCATAAAGATTTCCACTGTAAGGTTGCAGTCCTTGCAACATGACATTTGTTAACTCTCTTGCTGGGAGGGCTGTCCTCAAGGTGCTTCAGGTCAGACTCTGGCTTTTATCTCCTGACTTCCCCACAGCTTCTTTCTCTTTCTTTCTTACGCCCTTCACCCTACAACACACACACTTTACATTACCAGTGGCCAAGAGGTCATTTAGTATTGAAAATACTCCTGAGATTCAGATTCTCACTGCCATTCAGTTCCTAACTCTGTCCCGGCCCACGCTATCATATGCACTGGCCACCAACTTCTTGCCCTCGTTATCAACACAGTTCACAGTCCTCTGGCTCTTTCCTCCTCCAAGGTGGCTGATGTCTTTCTTCACTGCATTTGACTCATATAAAATGTGGGACATACAAAGTTCCCAGGATGCTTATCTATACCTGAGAATGACCCTCAAATCCTTCCAACAATGGCCATGCTTCCTTGCTAGCCTTGAGAGCAAATAATTGGGTAAGTGCTCAGGATTGAAAATAAATCAGAGTAAGTCATCAAAATATATAATAAGCCCTATCTTTGGAAGACCACATAGACTAATGGAGTAAACTTTAGTCGTTTTCAATTGACCAAGTGAGCTACATCTATTTCCCCTAAAGTGAAGAAGAATCAAAGAATAATTTCACAAAACATTTGTTGAATACCTTCCGTGCCAGGCTCTAGGGAAACCAAAGATGGACGTGCTACACATTGTGTCTTTCCATGAGGCTCTTCCAACCAGATGAGTTGCAGACACAGACACTCATGATCTCACCATGAGGGTATCACTACTACAGTGCAAACCCATGTCCCGTGCTACGGAGCACAGGTCACCAGCAATTCACTATGCCTTGGAGGAGAGTCAAAGGAAATTGAGAAAGTCCTACAAGATGGAATAGCTACCTCCGGAACCCCAAGCGAGATGGCATGTGGGGTTAAATAATCAAGGCAACCATCTCATCTCTCTGCTCACTTTTAAGATATATATAATCAAAGTCACACGAGGCTAGCTAAAGTGGAAAATTCCTGTGGCAGAGTTTTACTAAACTACATGGGCAAGATGAACCCCTCTTCAGTATCTCCCATTTCAAGTATAATATTTTGTGTTGGGAATGTTTGAAGAAGTGCTAAAGGAAAACCATCTTGAATGTCTAATTTGTTAAGAAAGTTCCTATCAAATTTGGAGAATGGTGAGCTTCAATTGCATTTTAATACTTAGCCGTTTACTCTTAGTTTATAGTCTATTTCTTTTCACACTGTCAACTTTCTAATCACAATTTTCTGTCAGTTTTTCTATAGGATAATTAAACATTGGGTGCTAAGAACTAAACCGAAAAGGAAATTTCTTTTAAGAACAAATGCAGTTTTTAAAAAAATCTCAATAAATCAAAATGAAAATTTCTTTTGGGATTTAATGAATGCCTTTCAGCTACACACACATGCTTCTAACTTACTAAGCAGAACAATGGACACTTCCATGAATTCATGTTCCATGACATATGGGTGAAATAATTTATAATAATCATTAGGCAGACCTATCAAATCACATATTAAGAGGTTTATTATTAGTTCAACAACTTCCTAAATTTAAACATTAATTTAAAAAAGAATCTAGGTGGAAAAATACTGATTTCAAAATAAGTATAATAATTTCTCCGGTTCTAGGTAACGTCTTTCAAATTGTAAAATGCTATTACATAATAATAGTATAGGTCATCAATAATTACATAAAAGAGTAAAGATGTGAAATAGTAAAATTTCAATCAGTGATCCAAAACAGAAACCTGAACATTCCTCTCCAATTCTGGCCTTCAGACATTTGCTCAGTAAATATTCATTGCGCAACCACAAATAGTAAAGCTCTATTCTCGGCACCATGAGCTATAAGGTAAAATAAGAGGGTCCTTTTCCTGGGAGGACTTGGAGACCAGTCAGAGGGACACCAAGGAAGTCAACAACTACAGGGCAGTTCTGGTAGAAGTGGAAGCTGGATGCTAGGAGAGCGTCCAATCACAGTAAGAGAGTTTTCTAGAGGAAATGGTGTCTACACTGAATTTTGAAAGACTGAAGGATGAGGACGTGTTGGCCAGAAGGAGGAGAGAAGGTTATTCCAGGCAAAGGCAGCTGGAATTTCTACCATTTCCACCCTTCTACCTTGAAAACACTGACCTACATCGTCTCCATCCACACTGTCATTGCGTTATCTCAGGCCCTCAATATTTTCTCCTGGAAGACGTTAATAAATGAATTCCCTGGAGGGCTTCAGGCACTGTGATAAGGTAAGACCCGGTGAGGGCAGAAAGGAGAGAGTCGTGACTGTACTATGGCAGATAGCAATGCTGCCTTAATAGCCCTTTATCCATACACAGCCCATCCAGGAAGTCCTATAAAAATAGTGGCTATGTCGGTCCCAGTGCCTCCGAGACTCTCTCAAGCCTCCTTGCCTCCCAGCCTCAGCTCTGAACCCCCATATATACATTTATCAAAGGCACATATTGATCTGCTACTAAGTTGGATTTTGGCTTTGTTATATATTGTTACTTACGCAGATATGACGCTGTATGTATCATGTGTATCACTGGAGACCACATGGTCAACCTTACAGAGAAATTAACCAAGGGACTAGATTTCACTTTTTAGGCATTTGTTGTTATTCTTGTAGCTTAAAGCTTTAAACTAATATAAACATAATTATCATTCCCTTTCAGTGTCATCCTAGCAAAATCCAAAGTTATTTTCAATAAAAAAGGGACTTATTTTAAAATCTGAGCAACCCACCACCAAATGATTCTGTCCTTTCCAGAACAATGATGTGGATGGGATACTTGGGATGCATTTATCCTCTTTGACCTAGTATCATGGAAAGGTTAAACACTCCAGAAAGGTGAGGTGGTATTCTCAAAATAACACAGCAACCTAGTTACAGAGCTGAGACTGAACCTGGGACTCCCACGCCTTCTGGCTCTCAGTTCGTTTTCCTTTCACCTCATCTTGCTAACCTTAGACTTTTAGTAGTTTATAAATATGCCAGCTCCCTGCCGTTCCGTGTATTTTTCCCAAATATGTACTCTTCAGTCATTTGCACAGGAGAAAAGAATCAGTAACTCAAATCACTGATTAGTTTAATCCATTTTAAAATGCCTTCCACCAAAGGGCTCCTGGGTGGCTCAGTCGTTAAGTGTCTGCCTTCGGCTCAGTGCCTGATCCCAGGGTCCTGGGATCGAGGCCCGCATTGAGCTCCTGCTCTACTGGAAGCCTGCTTCTTCCTCTCCCACTCCCCCTGCTTGTGTTCCCTCTCTTACTGGCTGTCTCTGTCAAAAAATAAAATCTTAAAAAAACACAAAACTAATAAATAAATAAATAAATAAATAAATAAATAAATAAATAAAATCTACCAAAATAAATAAAATAAAATAAAATAAAATAAAATAAAATAAAATGACTTCCCCTTCTTAGTTACTAGCACCCTCACCACTTCCTCTTCCTCCGTCTTTCCGAAAGGTTCTGCCTTTTGGAGAGAGAAGGCTGCCTGCCTGTCATTCTCCTGGTACCTTCATTGTTACAGGACTCCTGCTTTAAAGTCTGATAGACAAAGCACAGTTTCCGATTGTTTCATTTCCTGGGGGATATGCCAAGGCTCAGCAGTGAGAGCAGGAACATTTTACTTTCTTTTAATGAACCTGAAAGGTTTTCCCCCCTCTTTATTAATAGTAATCTGTGTACTGGTACAGATCTTTCCGCAACTGTAGCTAAAATCCCTTGAAGATGTTGGCGCTCTAGTGATAACTCTGCATTATGGGAGTGGTGACTCCAGAGCCGAGGCGAGGGTTGAAGCAAAGCTGGGATGGGTATCTCCCAGTAACAGAGCGCTATGGAAACCTCACACCATCCGGTATGAGGATTTATGGGCTGGGGGCAGAGCTCAGGGACGGTCAGTCTGAAAGGGAGGGTTTCATCAAGCTCTCCTCTCCAACTAGAGTTCTAAAGATGGCCGTGGTCCTCTCCCTATCCATACCAACCAGGCCTTGGTGCCACTTCATCAGCCGCCTTCAAACAGGTGGGCCTTAAGGCCTCAGGGAAATGCCCAACTCCTCCAGAATAAGGACACAAAGATAGAAAATCTCTCTCTCTCTCTGTCACACACACACACACCCCACACACATACACACACAAATTAAATACATTTTGTGTTTATCTGTCCAACATGCCATGCTGAGACATATATTATAAAACTTGCAGGCAATCACTGAGTTCCTTAGAAACTCTAGAGTGAAGGAAAGAAAGCCAATGATAGTTCATCGAAGGATGTGTCGCTTCTGTTCCCTACAATGTTATTTAAGCTTAATTTAATTTCTTCCAACACGAATGTGTCTAATTTCACTTTTTTTTTTATTAGGTTAATCTACAAGATTTGACATAGTGGAGCTCATTGAAGTCCTCTTTCTTTAAGGCACATTGACCACGGTTCCCCTCATTTCATTGATACGAGATCTTCTTGAGTCACTGATGTGAACCTGTCACACACCAATATCCAGTATGAAACAACCTTTCAATGGAGAGGGGTAGAAAGTAAGACAGAGAACAATTGTATTGTTCAGAATTTATGAGAGCCAGATACTATTCCCAGCTACATAGTAAACGCCACTGACATTCTGTCAGAACTTGAAATCATTCCCAAGTGCTAGGGTTCTACAAAGAGAATACTTGGGAAGGTCAAGATGTCCAAGTTCAGGCATTCGCCTGAATCGAGAAGACAGTTCCAAAT
Source organism: Ursus maritimus (assembly GCF_017311325.1). Lineage (NCBI taxonomy): Eukaryota > Metazoa > Chordata > Mammalia > Carnivora > Ursidae > Ursus > Ursus maritimus. The sequence continues at coordinate 18,410,344 of NW_024423344.1, forward strand.
GGGGGTGGTATTTACATGAAGATGTAAACATCAACAGGTCACTCCTCGGCCAGTTCCTTTACTAATACAAATTCTCACAGAGACACGTTTGTAACTAGATTGTAACTTAGAGCCTGGGAAAAGAGCAGCTTGAAAGTTGAATAAAACCATTAGTGTTCCTTCAGAATTTCCTTTGGATTCTCTTCGTATGACTAAGGAGCACGTTAAGTCAATTCATTTCTTTCTCTGCTCCTCTAGAGAAACAAAAAGAGAAATGCGGAGGAAAATATTTTCCCAGAACCTGATGACCATATTACATAAAATTTCCAATTACATAAAATGTCCTCAATATGTGAAGACAGAGTTCAAATGAAGAAAGGGTAACTATAGACCCACAGTCATTGATTCGAGGGCAAGTTGGGTAGTTTATCTTCCCGAATAAAACTGTGATTTCAACACCAGAATTCGGCCACAAAGCCTCTGCTTACAGATAGTTTAGGGTATGCCTTTTTATGACCTGTATTAAACATTCTGTATCTGTGATCCGTGAAAATGTAATAAAAAAGTTTTAGTAATATCACTTTAGAGAGAAAAGGAACAAATTGTCTGCTTGTTGTAATAATACAGCTTTTCTATTTTATGGGTTTGTTTAAAATAACAATGCAAATTATATTTTTAGTTTCATGAAGACCATTCCACTGCTCCTTACTTTCCCATTTTTCCAGATCTGAGTCCATGTGCCAACCTTCCCATAAGAAGAAACTTAGTAAGACAAATTGGTAACAACTTTTTATTTTCATCCATGCTTCTTATCTCATAATTTAAAATGTAGTATTATTATTTTTCCCCCACTTGTTTAAACAGAATCTCTTTTTAAAAAAGAAGAAAATAATATTTCTTTACCTTCTTTCTCACCCTTCTAGAGTCTAAGAAGTGAGTGTGACTTTAATTTAAAGGATACTGTTAGGTTAACATAATGCCATGGCACACGAATCCTGAGTTGGCAACGAACAAATAAATAAGTACGTAGTCAACTGTGCTTTGCACGGCACCTGGTGCTAAGTATTGGACAAAGGGAGTCTCAGATGACGTCCCAGCACACTAGGAGCTCGCAGACCGTGGCAGGATAGACAGGCGCCACAGGTAGTAAAGCATCTCACACTACGTGATGCCACAGGAGCAGGCGGGCAGGAGAGACACTCTCCACGTGAGCATGGGGAGGAGAGACCCCGACATTGACATGAGCCTCCAAAGGGCCTCCAAATGGGCAACAGCGGAACTGATTCTCCAAAGAAGGAGTGTATTTTGCAGGTCAGTGGTTCTCACATTTTACATTGAACCAGTTAAAAATAGAGTCCAACTCTGCTCCTCCAGAGAACCCTGTAGACTACATCCCAGGTGTCACCCAGAAATCTGTGTTTTTAATAAGCTTCCCATCTGATCTTGATTCAAGTGGTCCCAGGACCACCCTTGGAGAATCATAAAGCAGACAGATGGGGAGACGTGGTGTGGGTGGGGGTGGCAGATCAGGCAGGAGGAACCATCTGTGAGGTACCAGCGGGGCAGTGCGCACGGGCATGGAGCGACGGAGTGATTTGAGGGGGAAGATGGAAATGTGGGTAAGTGCCTGACCATGAAGGCCTTGCTCACCGTGTGTAAGAGCATGAACTTGAGCCTGAATGTGATGGAGAATCAGTCGCAGTGTTAGAAAAAAAATGAGAAATAAGATCAGATGTACTTAATAACTTTTGATGATAGTAACAAAGTTGAAGATCAAACCTTTCAATTTGATTAGTTGATTGATTGGTTTTTAAAGATTTTATTTATTTATTTGACAGAGAGAGAAAGAGCACAAGCAGGGGGGAGCTGCAGGCAGAGGGAGAGGGAGCAGCAGGCTGCCCGCTGAGCAGGGAGCCTGCCGCAGGGGCTCGATCCCAGGACCCTGGGATCATGACCTGAGCCGAAGGCAGACACTTAACTGACTGAGCCACCCAGGTGCCCCGATCCTTTTTTTAAATAAAACCATGAAACAATGAGAAATACCTTTTCTGTTGTTGTTTTTAATGCAGACACTCGTGTCAGAATACAGTGGTTTAAAATGCCCACCAAAATTGCAAGAGGACAGGCAGTGGCAGCCCATCTCCTGACAGATGACGCCAGGTGGCCCCTGAACACAACAGACCCCACCTACAGCCACGCACAAGACGAGCGCTCACCTTCTTGATGGCACCATGATGTGTCCCTGTGTCTTCAGTGAGACCACAGCTGGAAGGGGGCCGTCAGCATCACAGGGAGGCCCCCACATCGAGTAGCAGCAAGAGGCTACTGTGATCAAAGCATCAAGGAAGCATCGCCAGTGACCAGACTCAGTAAGGAAGTCCGAGGATCCATCCCACACCTTGTAGGGAGCGCACACACGACACGGGGCTCGGCTACCGGGAATGAAGGGCTCAATCTGCATCACGCCTGAGGCGAGCAACCATCTCACAGGACAGAGCTCCGCAACGCAAGAATGAAAAATCAGGCAGGGAATGGCGTGAACTTACATCTGTGTCCTGACTATGTATTACTAGTAACTTCTAAAATTTCATCCAAACGAAAAAAAAAATTACCTTTTTCCATAAATGGATTATTTACTATTTCTATTAATGAATTATGGCAAAAACACATGATAAATAGTGTATTTAACCTAATGGCGCATATATTCTCTTTCTTCTTTTTTTTTTTAGTCTGTATGAGAACATCTACTTTTATTTAAATATGCATTAATTCAATTAGAAATAAAAATTTGGATTACACAATAAAAAATAAGTTCTTTTAAATTCATTTAGATAGTTACGATTTGAACAAAGGCTTGCAACTAAAATAAGATACCACGTGCCAAAGAGTTATTTGGTCCTTGGCATGACTTCTAAATTCTTACTAAAGATCTAGCGAGAGTTTGGCAAAGTAGCTGAGCCTAAGGACATTCTGGTGAAGGTAAGTAAAAATTTTAATAAAAACCGAATTGAGAGCAAAGTGCATTCTTAGTGCATTTCCTCAAGCCTCCAATATAATTTATATCAACTGTAGCGTCGCTAAGAACATAAGTCTGGTAAAAAAAAAAAAAAATACTGCAGGTCTGCAGAATGTGCTCAATATTCCAGAACCTGGGAGGAGCCTCTTCTCTTCAAGATGATGGCAAACAAAGACCCTTAAGCTTAAAGGTAGTGTCTTAGTTTAATGAAATACACGGTCTTTGAGTCTCATGAAATATGAGGCCCTTTGCTCCAGTGCAAAAAAGGGTATTCTGTATAGTCTTTGCAGTTACATAAAGACAATGTTGGGTTAACTGTTGACGATATTTGTAAATATCAAACACCCCAAACATGGGTAGTGAAAGAGAGGTTTTGGCACTTTAAAAACTCAGTCTCATTTCCTTTTGCTCCCCAGCAAGCACACCACGCTTTCAAAACCCAGCTTTCTCACTCACTGTCCAGCCAACCCAACCATGCCCCCATTTCCCCCTGACCTCACCCCTAGCAGCTGCCCCTGATCCAGCCCCTGCTTGTAAGCTGATGATGCACTTCACGCCCGGATTCCCCCCACCCTCCCCACCTGCTATCCCCATGACTCCCAAGCCTGTTCCAGCAATTCCATCTTGGGTGGGTTCCCCCCTTTCCCTAACCGCTGTTGTATATAATAAGCACTACATTGCTTATTTATGATAGTACTTCATATGCTTCTGCCTCTCTGAGTAGATTTCATAGGAGGGGACTTATTCACAAGTATTTTTAGAATTCTGCTTGAAATCTACCATGGCAACGTGGAATCATATTTCAAGCAGTAGAACTGGACCTACAAACTCTTGGTCCCAAGGAGGATTTCTGAAGCGGAACATGACCCTGTTACTGAATTCCTCAGACCGTAGGACACTGTCCAGAAGGAGAAACTATTCCGTACGTGAACCAGACAGCACACCTTCATAGCACACAAGAGTTCACCCTAGATGCAACAATGTCTTTTGCTTGCCTGGTTCAATGAAAAGAAGGAAAAAAAGACCAAATGATTTTTTGGTTCTAGCTCTGGCTCTTCTTGTGGTTTATGAGAAGCACCTTGGTATGGTGTCGTGGAGCCAACAGGCAGCTAATAATGAGGGTCTTACCAAGCGTGAATCATCTATATATTGATTTCCTTAAAAGTCAGTCATGGATAAACTTATGTAAAGAAAAAAAAAAACCTGATGAAATTATGAAGATACAAGCCAATCAACGCCAACTTAACAGCACTGACCTGGAAAACAATGTCTAGTTTTGAGAGAAATTAAACTAAAAAAATGTTCTAAAATGAGGACAGTCCTCCCATTTTCAAAACCAAACTAAAGTTAGATCAGTGTTTACTGAGCACCTACTGTATCTGCAGCGCCGTTCTGAGGAGGAAGGGGAGGAGGCTTCTAAGAAACAACTATCCCTTCCCTCAAGGAGTGGGAGTGCTCAACCCCATGATTAATGGAAGTTCTAAGAGATGGTACCTAAATGGAATTTAGAATATTCACAGAAGGCTCTGTGGAGTCAATTGGATATTTACTGGATTTTCCTTTAGGTAACCAGAACCCAACTATAAACATTCTCTGAGCCTCTGTGGGGTGCCAGGCACTGTGCTAAGTGCTGGAAATACAATAATTAATAAAATAACAGTTGAAAGAACGCCCAGACTGGACCTATGAATGCACAAGCATCACTACATAACTTGCATACGAATAGCTTATTAAATGCACTTTGTGTGAGTATTTGGTCTTTTAAAAAATCTCATTCAATTACCTCGTTAAAACCTACCTGTAGTGGTCATGAACAGAGAACAGCAATTCCACACAAATGTCTGTTTTGACTGAGAGAGAGGAAATAATACTGAAAACATCTTCTGAGTACTGGGGAAACTAGGCAGAAGTAGACCGGGAAGAACTTTATCTAAATTCATAGAAGAGGTCTCTGATGCCTTCCCCAGAGTTCAGTCAGCCATAATGTAAGGCAGGAACTGCAGAGCTCTCCAGAGTCTTGTCTGGGTCACTGCAAAACTACTGTGTGATAACAACTTGGAACAGAAAAACACGGACACTGGAGGATATTATGCTAAGTGAAATAAGTCAGTCAGAGAAAGACAATTATCGTATGGTTTCACTCATATGTGGAATATAAGGAATAGTTCAGAAGACAATAGGGGAAGGGAGGGAAAACTGAATGGGAAGAAATCGAAGAAGGAGACAAAGCATGAGAGACTCTTGACTCCAGGAAACAAACTGCGGGTTGCTGGAGGGGAGGTGGGTGGGGGGATGGGTTAACTGGGGGATGGGCATTAGGGAGGGCACGTGATGTGATGAGCACTGGGTATTATACACAACTAATGAATCGTTGAACACTACATCAAAAAACTAATGATGTACTGTATGTTTGTTAACTGAATTTAAATTAAAAAAAAAAAGAAAAACAGGGACTGATAAAAAGAAAGGATAAAATAGGAATATGTAACAGAAATGCCATCAACAATAATCAGCCCTGTGGCATCTCAGTGGCTCATGTGGGTTAAGCTCTGTCTTTGGCTCAAGTCATGATTCCAGGGTCCTGGGATCGAGTCCTGCATCGGGCTCCCTGCTCAGTGGGGAGCCTGCTTCTCCCTCTCCCTCTGCTGCTCCCCCTGCTCGTGCTCTCTCTCTGTCAAATAAATAAAATCTTAAAAAAAAAAAAAAAAAAACAATAATCAGCACCATGTGTTTTAAGGACAGATTGACATTGACAGTCCCTTGTGACTGACTTGACCTCACTTCGACACACGAGTGCCAGGACAAGGCAGACTACTAAAGAGCCAAAACCCCATTAGCATGGATCCCAGCACATTTACATCCTATTTCTTACACTAGCTTGATTTCTTTTTTAACTCATGGTATAAAATTAGTATTGCCCATGTTTTTGGAGAATCTGCAAACAAGTTAATTTGACAACCTATGAAATACAGATAAATAAAAATAAGGGGAACTCCCCACATAATTCCACAAGCATCGAAAACCCACATTAATATTTTGCACAGATTCTTTCAAAGGTGCCAATTTATTTTATTTTTTAAAAAGATTTTATTTATTTATTTTGAGAGAGAGAAAGTGTGAGTGTAAGTGGGGGGAGGAGCAGAGGGAGAGGAAGAGTGAGAGAAGCAGACTCCCTGCTCAGTGGGGAGCCCATGCCCAGGGCTCAATCTCAGGACCCTGAGATCATGACCTGAGCTGAAATCAAGAGTCAAACACTTAACTGACTGAGCCACCCAGGTGCCCCATCAAAGGTGCTAATTTAAAGAAGGTCTTATCTCAAGAAAGAAATGAATATTGGGAAAATACGAGACGAAAAAAATCTGAAATTAGACCTAGACTATGAGATACATCATGTTAACCTCTTGGATAAAGGTTTTTATGTATATTTAAGTGAAAGTACTTACTCCCCAAAAGACATGATAGCTGCATCTGAATTTTATAATAAAATTCCTCTATATTCATATATATGTGTGTGTGTATATATATATATATATATATATATATGTATATGTATGTATGTTTTCATGCCCAGTACTTATTTACTATAATTCTTCTCAGCTGGCTTTGTCATTTGTCCACTGTTGTCCCAAGATAAAGGGTCCTTTCTGGTATTGTTGAGAAGGAGGAATACCAAGCTGAACCCCTTTAGATGAAGGCCATTTACCTTTACCCAGAAAGAATGCCTTGGTAGCTTGTGAATAGATCTTAGGGAAAATGCCACAGTAAAATTATCTTTGTAGGGGTTACTCAAGTTTTTCCCATTCACAGACACTCCTTGGTTTAAGAGGTTACCCTTTTTCACTCAAGAAAAATCTCAGTAGAAAGACTTGGACATGGTAAGTCAAAGCAGAATCAGGCAACTGTGGTTTCACTATATTATGATTATTAGAAGGGGTAAACTCAACAAGACTACAAGCTTATCTCTTACCAATATTATTAAAAGAACAACTCTTAGAATCAGAGATTTAAAAATTATTTTTAAAGGTTAAAAAACAGGTACATATTGGGGCACCTGGCTAGTTCAGGCAAAAGAGCATGAGTTTCTTGATCCTGGGGTTGTGAGTTTGAGACACATGGTGGGTGCACAGATTATGAAAAATAAATAAATAAACTTTTTAAAAAAGGTACATATTGCATTATTTTCTTAGTATCAAAAACCTAGAATTAATATAGATTAATGAATATGTCATAGCCACACAAACCACTACTTAGCTATTAAAAATTTTATTTACTAGCATGAAGAATTTAATTTATTATATATTTTTAAGTCCATATGTGAATGCATATGTATTAATGAGTATTATGGGTCAGTTTTCCCTCTTATTTAACTTTACCTATTTTTTAAGTTTACCCAACTTTTATTAGTTTTGTAATAAAAAATACTTGTAAAAATGTCTAATAACGCAGGAAAATGATAATTTTATGATGGTAATTGGAAAAATCAAGCAATGAAAAACTATATAAGATATGGTTAAAAATAGTATTTTCACTCATAGTAAAAATGGGCTAGAGGAAAATACTTCAAAATATTGGTTCAATAATCATCCAGCCCGTATTTATTAAGCACCTATTTCATACCAAGCACTCTTCTATTCCCTGAGTATAGAGTGGTAAAGCAAGATCTTTTCAGAAGCAGGTAAATGCTGTGAAGCTAAGTGGGAGGGCTGAGGCTACTTTAGACTATGCAGTTAGGGATTGCTGCCTGGGGGAAAGACATTTGGTATGGAACCTAAACAGTAAGGAAAGCCAGCACGTGAAGATGTAAGGACACAGAGAAATAAGTAATAATGAAGGCAAAGACCCCTCCCTGAAATGAGCCTTTTAGAGCTGGGTCACAGGGAACAAGAAGGTGGGGAGACTGGCATAGGGTGCATTGAGAGGAGCAGGCAAGGGTGAGATCACGCAAGGCCAGGGTGATGAGTCTGCATTTTACTTTAATTAATGAGAATTCATTGTAAAATTTTAAACAGGGGTGTGACATCATCTGAGTACTTGCTGATGGAGTAGAGGTGAAGTTGGAGGGAGGCGGCATCAAGCTTGACCCCAACGTGTAGAGCTATGGCTAGATGGTGATGTCATATCGTAATGATCACTAAGAAGGAGACACATCTCAGGGTGGTAAAATGTGAATGTAGAGAATGAAATGTTCGTTCTTGCCACGTTTTGTTGGACATACCAAATGGAGGGCCTGGTGGGCAGCTGGTTATCTGAAGCTCAGTGAAGAGGATAAGAGCGGTGAAAAACAAGAATTATTGGTATATGGATGATGTTAAAAGCGTAGTTCTGGATGGAATCACATAAAAAGTAAGGGAAAATAAAGAATATTTGAGAAGAATTGATACTGTCCCAAGTAACAGGTAGAGCAGAGAAGATAAAAGAATAGCTGGTAAGTTATCAAGAGGACTAGGGAGAGATGATATCTTGCAAGATGACCTGAAACAGTATTTCAAGAAGGAGAAAAAGTCAATGTGCCAAATGCTGCACACAAGTCCAATAAAACAGAGAATTAACCATTGGGTTTGCAACACTGAGGGCATGGGTGGCCTGGATAGTGTCAGCTTTAATACAATGGTGAAGAAGTAAGATCCATTTGGAGCAGAATGCGGAAAGAACAGGAGAGAAGGAAGCAGGAAGGGCAAATATAGAAAACTCAACTGTATGAAAGTTAGAGAAGTAGTAGTAGTTGGAAGGGAACGGATCGTAGGGTTCCATTAAAGGAGGGAGGTATGAAAGCTGACTGAAAGAGAAGGGATTAGACACAGGGCTCGCTCAAGTGGAGGGGCTGCCCCTCATCCGTTGTAACAAAAGGGAAGTCACTGTAGTGGAACAGGTGCTGGTCAACTGGTAAACATTGTAGAGGAAGAGTGGGGGTGGGGAGCTCCATCTTTTATCTTTCCAATCTCAGCAGTTGTTATCTCTGATGGGCTGGATTATTGGTGAATTTTATTTTGGTGTTACAACACTTCTTCTTTGTATTTTCTAAAGCTTCTATAATGAATATATATCACATTCACAATAAAAACAAACATTAGTTATAAACCAAACGTTGAATGAAACTTTACACTAGAAACAGCTGCAGACTTTAAAAATAGTCATGTTACATAAGAGATTTATTTGAACATACGTTAAAAAGAGGGAATATTTTTATGGCATAATCTCTGCACTGTTCCAGTTCTCCAGGGATGAAATACACTTCTCTCCTTATCTCTTTCTTTCTATGGGTTGTGTCTGGGGTAAGTGTTCAAGAAAACGCACCAGTATTGTGACTCTGAAACTCAACCGGAAAACAGAACTTTTCTTTGTTGCTACCTCAGCTCTAATACAGAAATGTTACATATACAAAAAAAAAAAAAAAAAAAAAAAAAAAAAAAAAAAATTAGGTCTACCTTATCCCAAACCCCTGTCTGCCTGGTCACAATTTTTTAACAAAAGCACATCTTGTTGCTTTTCATCCAATTCTGCCTCAGGCAAAACCATTTTATGATGTCATGAAACATACAGTTCATTGCTATAGGTTCTATTTCCTTTTAATTTTGTTTAGATGAAATAGTGATGCAGTTTTCTTCAGACCCAATTAGGATTTTACAAAAGCACCAAAAAGTCAATGCAGAGGGGAAAAAGACGGAGCTGCCAATATAGACAACTTATTGACTAAAAAGCAGACAGGAGCTAGGATATTCAACCGTCACTTGCTTATGAGTATCTGTCACCTTATTCCCGCCATGGAAAAAAGTGGCATGACACTCACTGAAATTTGCCTTTTTACATTTATAAGAGACTTGAGATGTTTAAGGTAGTTGAAAATCTGGCATGCCATAAGGAAGAGAACATTACTGACCGCAGCCACAAGCATTATTAGTTATCTTCTCAGTTGAGTAATAAATTATTGTTCTCAGTTTAAAAAGATTCACTTGGAGGAGCACAATTACACAGGTACTTTTCAGTTCTGTTTTCCACAAATAGTTTTCTAAATTTCACTTTAGTTTGCTGCAGTTAGTAGAAAGTTTAATGAGAAGAAACCCTGCCTGGTCAGACAAGTCATTTCTTCAATGAACACATGATCCTGAATTATAAACAGGGTGATCTTCTGGGGGAGGCAGCCACTGACAGAAAGCCAGCAGCCCTTCTCCTTTCTTCTCCCTTTCCTTATGTTCTTTCCCACCCTCCCTTCATGTACCGAGATGATTTATTTTCCTTTTGGATTTCTTTTTTCCCCATGAATGTGAATTTCCTCTAAAAAAACCAAGCATCCTAGGAGGAGACTATAGTCAGTTATGAGGGTTCTAAATACCAGCCTTCACCTCGTCCATGTTTGCAATAGACTACTCTCAAGATTAGCTTTTATTATATGCAGAAGTTCTCACTTTGAGGGGGGGGTGCAGGCCTGTGTGTGGGGGAGGCGAGTTCTCGAGATTTGTACATGTGACGGCCTACCTTCGCCCTACCCTTCCGAATGACTGATGGGCCTTCTCCCCCCTTCCTCGCATAGCAAGAAAAAACTTGCTGATATTTACGGTGATGAAAACAAATGACCGAACATGGCAGTTTTCATCTAGAGTCAATTCACAATTATGCTCTTTTAAGCCTGTGGATTTTCCACGGCCGATTTTCAATTCCAGAAAGGTTTCTACTGATACCTCCTATCCTTCAGGGTCACTTTCCCCTCATTAGTCAGTTACTGCCCAGGGAATACCGACTACATTTAATATCAGATTAAGCAAAATAGATAGGAAGATGAATCAGCAGGGAAAACGGTGTTGCATACAAAACACAAAAAAGACTATCTGGGGTCTATCTCAGAGATTGTATTATCAGCATCACCATCTTGTAACCGAGCAATGTCATGGAAGCATTTTCATACTCTCTAAAAAGCTTGCGTGCCTGTCCAGTTCAGAGAAATGGGTTGCATTATTTCAAGTATTCTACAATTAATTATCTAATTTATAAATGATTCAAGGGAAATCTGTTCTTCTTCCACCCAATAGTCCTTGTTTATTCGTTTCAGCAGACATGAGCAGTGCCGTGGACAATAAGAAAGAAATAGGGAAAGGAGGATTGAAACAGCTCACTTTGTTGCTTACATGGTTTCTGATAGAATTCTGGTAAACGCAAAACTGGACTGGAAAACAGACTAAAGGGAGATTTCCCCAAGTTCTACTTTGGAACTTCCTGTCTGCCTGTGTTCCTTGGCCTCCACCACGGTGAATAATCAAGGGCTAGCTAATATCAAGGCAGCTATGAAATCAGTACATTTTCAGGGAATAAGAAATTGGGATGGAACTAAAGGAAATGGCTAACGAGCCCAATTTTGACAACTGAGAAATTGTAGTGAAAGACATTCAATTTGCTTTGACCTCCTCCGGCACTTCCACTTGTATCACCAACTTGGCACTTAGCATATGCTGGTTTGTGCCGTTATGACTGTTAGTAATAATACCAGTTGGCATTTACTGATCTTCTACTGAGTTCTGGGCTATGTAAGGCACCTTACAACGTTTCTAATCTGTAGAGCAACCCTTCCAGTATTATCATTCCCATTTTACTGACAAGAAAACAAAGGCTCAGGGGTAAGTAATGCGCTCGAAGCCACAAAGTCTGTTGGATCAGTGGTAACATAAGGGCTGGACCCAAGACTGGCTGACCCCCAAACCCTCCCCACACAGCCTTCTCAACGGCAGGTGTAACTATTTACAGGTCTCATTCTCTTTCCTAATGAGACTGGAAGCAACCAGTGGAAGATGGAAGAGGAGTCCCTAGGGGAACAAGCGCTTAGAAGTTCCCTATCTTTGCATCCCTCATTGTTTCCTGTGCAATGCTCAGTAAGTAGTATCGATTGGGGCGCCTGGGTGGCTCAGTTGTTAAGCGTCTGCCTTCAGCTCGGGGCGTGATCCTGGGGTCCTGGAATTGAGCCCCACATCAGGCTCCTCCGCTGGGAGCCTGCTTCTTCCTCTCCCACTCCCCCTGCTTGTGTTCCCTCTCTCGATGGCTGTCTCTCTCTGTCAAATAAATAAATAAAATCTTAAAAAAAAAAAAAGTAGTATCGATTGTGTCTCCATTTTGGTTGGGGATTTTTGCTTGTTTTCGCATCATTGTTGTTTTTATAGAAAGGTCAGCTGCAGCAACGCAGTTGCTGTATGAGTGCTTTTGCGCCCGACAGACTAGATTATTTTTAATGTATCACAACCCTGTGCTATCACTTATCAAGGGGTAGAATACATACTAATCCACCCCAGGGGACCCTCGGGAACAGAAATAGGAGCGTAAGCAGCATTATCCCAAGTGGTCCCTGAGGATTGCTGCCAACGTGACAACTATAGTCAGAGTGTCTTGCTCTGCCCCGAAGATGGATTTGTCAGGGGTACGGGCATCGCAATCTGTCACTACAAGTGGAAGGGCAATCTCTCCAGCTTGAAATGCAGGGGTCACTCTGAGCCCCTTGCACAGAATAGAAAGAAAGGCTAACATACCAGGGTGTCGAATTTCAAAAGAGAAAACTGTGTAGCTCCTCGCTGGATTTCTCTGCCTCAATAATTTAGAACAAACGGGTAGTCCCAAAGAAAAAATTGAAATTGTGTCTTTGCATATAAAAAATACGAAAAGTTGTTTGAATATTCTTGTTACTTTATTCAATGATTCTTACCCAGCCTACAACAGAGACTTCAGCACAAAGGCTACTCTCTTCAGAGGCAGGCACTGCCGACACGAGGGTAACCCCCAACTCAATGAATGCATATTTACCTTAACTCACTGATCAATGAAATGAGAGCTGTTTCTCAGAAATGAAACATATAATCTTGGAAGCTTTTGGAAACTATCACACAGACAGAAAGGATCATTCTGAAAAGCTTTCTTGTAAAAAGTGTTAAAAATGACCAACGGAACATCCATCCATTTGGGCAAGACTATGCCCCCCTCTGACATTATTCTAGAAACAAATGGAGAATCAAGAGATTCTTCAATTCTCAAAAACTTTACAGTGCCTTCTGGACTTGATTTTTAGTAGAAAAAGAGCAACCTCTCCATTTTTTAGGAGACAAAGGATTGTGCTTCAGCCTGGAGCTCTCCTGTCCTGCTAGCTGCACCACTGGTTTCCTAAGTGACCTTGGTAAAGCACTTAACCTTCTTGCATTTTAGTGTCCAACTGTGAAATAAGAAAGATAATGACAACAACAATATTAAGGTTTAGCACCTACGTACCTCACTGAAGTGTTTTACGAATTTATCATATTGGGCTTGGAAGGGGCTTTTATGCTTTAAAAGCATTTGACAATAGTTAGCAAATCCCCACATTAATGTAACATATGTGGTCCGCAGAATTACCTGAGAGGTTTTGCAAGGTAAGTGCATGCAGGTTACTTTGTGGGCAAGACATTAGGTAACATGAAAAGAAATGCAATTGCTTTTGCTATTTATCCCAGGGAGGAATAGGTGGAAAAGCAATTTTAAAACATCTTACCCAGTTTGGTGAGAATTATGAAAGTATCCAAGTAAAAGAGCAGCCTCCGACAGTTTTAATGGGAGCTCTGAGAATAGGCAATGGATAACCAGTGAGGGGATCCTTCCTATTATCCCAGAAGTTTGTTCCTTGTCCCAATCCCACCCTTCACACTGTCACGATGCCCTCCTCTCTCACTCTCCACCGTTTCACATTCTTCTCTCCCAACAAAGATGCAACGCCTAAGCAGACTTTTCAGATTAGATAAAGCCTGCTTCTATCACTCTAGCCGTATGGAGAAAATCTTAACTAAACGTAGCCCTAATTATGTCTTGTTAGATCATGTAATACATTCTTACCTGTGATGAACTATATGCTGACACATGACCCCTTTAGACTGTCAGCATGCGTGCCAAGCCCTGGGCCCCCAATTCCCGAAGAGTAGTATCAGCCACGAGTACAGCAATCTCAGTTCCAGGACCATGTAATGAATGGTGTCGATGAGTCGTAAAACAGTCTAGATAGTTATCATGGCACAAGTTTTCAGAAGTACACTGTCACAAATATATACTACTTGTACTCAACACATGGGACCTTGTAGATCATTTCGGATTCTATGTCCTTCATCATGAACATGGAAGGTGTAGGCAAACACCTCCTTAATGGAAATCTGTTCAACTTCTGTTGCTCCTATACCTTCCTTGATCTGTTCGGTTTACTTTCCTTTTGCCCATCTCTCATGCATGATATCATTGCACAATGTCATTGAAAGACCCCTCTTTGTCGTTTCTTACAAAAACAGATCTGCCAGCACGTTTGTGAAGTCCTGATCTGCTCTTTGCTGTGGAAGGCTTTGTGGCAACTCGTCAAGTGGTTGTGGTTGACGCCCACATCATAAGTGGCGTGCAGAAGTCATCGAACAGCAGCATTTAGACCTGAACACTAGCCATTGGGAGGTCTAGGATGCTACTATACAACTGGGAGGAATTGCGAAGCTGATAGTTTCTTCTGTTTCTAGGGCCAAAGAATCTCTACGATGGAGCACTAACCTGGAAGTCAGGGGACTTGAGTTCGAGTCCCAGTGCTGCCCCTGAGCAGGAGTGGGCTGAAGGCAAGGTACTTCAGTTCCCCAAGCCAGTGCTTCTTCAAAAGGGTTGAACTTGATCTGTTAGCTCCCTATGAATCTTAAAGTAGATGTATGATAATATGATTCCATGACTTTACATACTATGTATTTAAAAGATATATTAAAAGGGGTGTCTGGGTGGCTCAGTCGGTTGAGAGTCTGACTCTTGATTTTGACTCAGGTCATGATTTGGCGTTGTGAGATCGAGACTCCAGTCAAGCTCCATGGTCAGCGGGGAGTCTGCCTGAGAGTCTCATTCTCTCTCTCCCTCTGCCCATCCTCCCTCCCCTAAAATAAATAAATCTTTTTAAAAAATGAATAAATATTTTTAAAAATTAAAAAAATTAAAAAATAATAAAAATTTTAAAAATAAAATATACCAAAGGAATGGAGAAATCTGCTGTGGTTTTTTTGAAAGAATGATTACGATTTTCCGTGCAACCTTTGGAGAGCTGGAGCAAAGTATAAACTATTTATACGTGTCGTGATGAACACTGGGTGTTATACGCAACTAATGAATCACTGAACACTACATCAAAAACTAATGATGTACTTACTATATGTTGGCTAACTGAACAAAATTAAAATAAATAAATAAACTTCTACTTAGAGATTCACAAAACAAACAACAAAAATCAGTCCCCATAAATAAGAAAAGGTAACAGACATGAAATTTAAAAGGAAGCACCAATTTAAATATAAAATAAAAACTGCTATTTCTGTACCGGAAGTTGGAAAGCTGGAGACAACAAATCAAAGAGCAATAGCTAACAAAAAACAGATAAAATAATGGAATAAAGAGGATTCTGTGGGGCACTCAGCCTCTTCTTCTACCTGTCTCCTTCCTATTCACTGGATACAGGAATCGTTTCGGCATTTTTTATGCCCTGAATAGAGAGAACAGAGCCAATACAAGGACAAAGCAGGAGGGGAATAGGCTCTTAAAAAGCCAGCTAGGGGAACAAAGCAGGGTGGACAAAATCATAGTTTCTAAATGGGTGCATGGACGGATAAGCCTTACTAGGATGCCCAAAGGAGAGGTAGTCTTAGTTTGGCCAGTGGGAAGGTATTTCTCAGGTGGGTCTGTCTCTGTTAACTCCATCTCCACGCTGGAAGAAAAATGATGCTGGATGCAATGAATGCAGCTTTGCCGGAGTGGTTAGGGAAGAACAGTCTCTAATGTTGGAATTACAGCCGCATCTGCGGCCGTGTCATTAGCTGTAAAGCCAAGTATCTGTCACAAAATTGCAACTATGCTATGTGAACTGATAACAGCAACAATTAAAACAGTAATACTACAAAGCCTCACGGAGTCTTTAATTATTCCCTTATTTGGAAAGTAAGGTCTAGGTACAGCTGCTGAAGATATAGCTTTTCCTTACTCATTCCTATTTATTTGGCTTTAGAAATTTTTCTATTGTTAATGTAATTCTCCTCCGTGTTTAATGAACTCTGATGTTCCTGGAAGTCCTACAAAAAGATCGCTGTTAAATCCCAGTACTTCCAATTACATCAGGCATGTGAGCAAAATATTAGCTCTCTAAAACGGACAATCAACCCAAACTTCACTAGGATAAGGGTCACACGGCTACTTAACACACCTGAACGTTGTGATTAAAATATAGTGACTGCTGTGTGCCTCTGAATTTAGTCAGCAAAAATCTGTGAGTCATACCATGGCACACTTAAACTACTCTGCGACTTTACAGTCTAGAAGAGGAAAAACGGAATGAGCAAGACATACGATCCCAATCTGTTCTGCAATAATGTCATGTAGGAGGGATAGATTCTGAGCCATAAGCAAGAAGGGGGAAGGGCTGACTCCTGAAGGGGGTTAAAGAAAGACTCATGGCAGAGGTGGCTTTTGAAGTGATTCCTCTTCTGGACAATGAGGGAAAATGACATATCTGACAGCTGGGTTAGCATGACGGGTGAGTCAGACGCAGTGAGAGCAGAGGGAGCTTGGGAGACGGGGAATGGTGGCCACTAGGTGAAGTCACAGATATGGGCATGGAGGGGGATGGAGGATGGGTTACAGGAGACTTGCCTGAAGAGTCTGAAATTTATTTGGAAGTCAAGAGATAAGTCAACTAACTTCTTCTTCTTTTTTTTTTTTTTTTTTAATTTGGAAGCCACAGTTCATCATAGCTCTTTAAGGATTATCTGTCTAATAAGGATGGGCAGATCCTTTGTGAGGGAAATCCCGGAGTCCTCCCAAGGGGCTACAATGAAAGTGTAAGAAGGACTTGGTGAGGATGTGGAGGGGGGTGGGGCAAAGGAAAGTAATATACTTCCTTCGAGAACAGGGCGTCCAATACAACTTTCTGCTGTGATGGAAACACTATATCTGCACTGTCCGATGTAGCAGCCACCAGCCACATATGCCCAATAAGTAACTGAAATGTAGCTAGTGTGACAAAGAAATTGAATTTAAAATTTTATTGAATTGTAATTAATTTGAATTTAAAGCGCTAAATATATCTAGTGACTACTGTATTGGACAGCACAGTTATCCAGGAACAAATATTGCACAGGTGAGATGACAAAGAAATCAAGAGAAATAATATTTAAAATGTTTAAGTAGCAGAAGGCAGAAATTCACATTACTTTGGTAGCTTTCCTAAAATTTCGGCATGAGTCGAGTGTCTGTTGAAGCACATTTAGCTGTGACTTTCTAGAGGACGGGAATAGTCATTCATCTTTCTATGTCCTAGTCCTGAGTATAGTCCTAAGCAGTCAAAGTAAACAATTTGGAATGAATACGTGAATAAGTTAATGCATCAACACAGTGTATATGCAGCTTGGAGCCCACCATTTAAAGAGCTAAATTTAGGAAAATGTCTTAATAGGTGAATGTAGCAACTGTGGGCTACCTCTATAACTTCATTCCTTGACTGCTCTAAAAATCAAAGTACTAGAGTGTATGACCTGATCAGCTGGAAGAATTGAAGTTTCATTGTCTTAGTGAAACTGGTTGTGTTATTTTTGCTCAAGAGCTTTAAAAAAGTTGAAAAGTCTTATGTATGGTAGAACCTTAACAGCATGATACAGTTAGTTTAATGCTTTGAGAAAGCAATTTCCTGATTATAAAAGCAATACATGCTTTTTATAGAAATGTTGAAATGCATTAAAATAATAAAGGAGAAAATAAAAGTTATCCACAATTCTATAATGAAAGGCATTCACTGTTGAGATATTATATTTCCCTTATGTCTTTTTTCTGTATCTATCTATCTATCCTTTTTCTCCAAATAAGGCAAATCTTCATAGCATGAGCAATGTCTCCATTCTTCTAGAACAATCTTAATAGCTGCATAATATTCTGTCATGTGAAAATGCCATAATTTGTACAATCATACCCTTGCTACTGGTCATCTACATTGTTTCCAATAGTCTAGAATGCCATTTGGCAATTTGTTTCAAGAGACTTAAAATAGCTAGTAAGTACTTCCGGGAAAATATCTTAAGGAAAGAGTCCTCAATGGGCATCAAAGAATTATTTATAATAGTATGAGACCACAAAAAGGCTTTAACATCAAATAATAAAAATATATTAGTAAATTATGTTTCATGAATATTAAAACTTATAAAAAGTTGTTTATGAAAAATTTGAAATAAGATCAAAAATACTTAGGAGAGTGAGTGAAAAACATGATATTGAATTACATAGGTAGTATAGGCACCAGTTTTTAAACTCAAACCCAAACCTATCCATAGAGAAAGTAAAAACAAAAGCCTGGGAAGCACATAGCAAAAATAATCACAATGTTTTGGGTTTTTTTTTTTTTTTTTTATTCCAGTATAGTTAACATACAGTGTTACATTAGTTCCAGGTGTACAATACAGAAATATCAGCAATGGTTATCCTTGGCTGAGAGAGCCAACAGTAATTATATTTGCTTTCATCCCCAACATTTCCACACATCAAAAGCTCTATAATAGATGTAATTGTCTTAAGGAGTCCATTGAGTGCTGCGGTTAAGACCTCAGAGTGTTCTGATGCTGTCACCATGTCCTCAGAAAAGACAGTATGGGGGCGCCTGGGTGGCACAGCGGTTAAGCGTCTGCCTTCGGCTCAGGGCGTGATCCCGGCGTTATGGGATCGAGCCCCACATCAGGCTCTTCCACTATGAGCCTGCTTCTTCCTCTCCCACTCCCCCTGCTTGTGTTCCCTCTCTCGCTGGCTGTCTCTATCTCTGTCAAATAAAGAAATAAATCTTTTAAAAAAAAAAAAAAGAAAAGAAAAGACAGTATGGTGACATCCAAGTTACTTACTCAGTTGTTTAGAACACTGTGAGACAAGTTTGTCCCTGTTCCTATAGAGAGAAGCAAGTGAGCATGAGCTCTAAGCAAACGGAGACTTAGGGGCTTTCAACACAGTGCACCTTCTCATCCCTCTTCCTAGAGGGGCGCAAGGCCTTGGTGACCTTGCTTAAAACCTTAGACAACAATCCCAGAATGTTAACTTCATCTGCTTCCCATTAGAAAGAAAAATCATGGTGTTACCATGTCCAAGAGTCTCAGGTCCCATGCAAGGGATTCTGCCAAGGGTCTCCCATAAGACTGCTCGAACACACTGGGCAGGTGGCATTTGTTCACCGTCGTGACCGCAGTGCTGGGACAGCTTCCCATGCGAAGAGGCAGGAAGTATGGCCGAAGCGTCATGGCCTCAGAGCTACTGTTACCACTTGCACGACTCTTACCAGTGGGTCTTTAGGTGCTGCCCGTAAGGAGGATGCTACGCTAAGCTGTTCCCTCTATTTTTCACCATTCATGTCCCCCTTTTGCAGATGAAGAAATATTAATCAAGAGCTTGTTAGAATCCCTATTTTACATCTGGGAAAATTGAAGGGTAGAAAGGATAAGTAAGTTGGCTGAGGTCCTTTACTGAAAGAGCATCAGCAGTGGGATTTCAGCCCAGGCAGTCTGCCTCCAGAGCCTCCTCCTCTGCTCTCTCTCTCGTTCCCACTCAGCTCCACCACGCTCTTAACCTCTGCTCCCAACACTTCGACATAATCGAAATGAAGGTTACGTGCTTCTCTGTTGGTAAGCCATTTCCAGCTAATGTGAACAATTATCCCAATAACACCAAAGTGAATACTAATTCACGGAACCCCATTTTAATAGATGCAGCTCACAGAAACCATAGACTCACTGGAGTACTTCATTTGAATTAGGTTCCACAGTCACTTAAGATTTGATGTGAATAAAATTGGCCAAGCTTACTGTATTGCGGCATTCACAGGAGAAGATCGTCTAGTGCCAAAATAGATGTTTCTCTGACTGAGAGTATGGGTATTCCTTTTCTAATTAATTAGGACAGAATTGTCCGTTTTTATTAGCACAGTTTGTACCACCGATCACCTGCCCTGGAAGCAAAAAGGTTGTTTAGCTCTGTGACTGTGAGCTGTCGGACTTTCATGGCACGTCTGTTGGTAGAAGGGAGTGATAGAAAACAGTTGAACTAAATCAACATTCAGATGTAAAAGAAAAAGAGGTCTTCAGAAGCAGACGTTGTGACTCCCGCCGGAAGTCTATTTTCCAAGTACATTCACCGCGTTGCCTCGAGACCTGGTTAACACATTTTATTAACATGAAAACATATCTCAAGTCGAGGGATCTTTTCAGATTTCAGGGTGTGGATCTCCCAGAACCTCTTTACTAAGCTACATTCCTAGTTTATAGCCTCTTGCCCTCTGGCCTGTGATTTCATTTAATAGGATTCAGTGCATCTAGGAAATCATGGTTTATAAGAATAATATCATTTGTCTTGTACTTTAGTGTGTTCAAAGCATTTGTTGAGTGATCATAGCATTTCGGTTATGGGCATAAAAAGACACAATGGCCCTTTTCGGGGCCGGGAGTGAAGAGCTGAGAGTTGTGGTCCTACATGGAGCAGGGCGCATCTCCTCTCAACAACCATATTGGGATTTGTTGATAAGTATATGGTCATCCCATGACTCAAACATTATAGATTGCTTACTACCTGCTAAGAGTTGCTGGGCATCAAATTAATATTTGTAATGTGCCTCATAAGTGTCAGGCCCCCAGCCTGGGCTCAGAATAGGAAAAGCCTATGATGTAACTCAAGGATTTTTTTTTTTTTTTTGTAACTTGTCATCTTATGCTGCTTCATATCCAAGGTTGGGACCAACAGTGCTGTGGAGAGAGCCCAGGCTTTGAGAACCCAAGTGACCTGGAATTAAAATGCTGTCTCAATTGCTTATCAGCCAGGTGACCTTGAGAGTCATTTTACTTTTCTGAGCTTCAGTTTCTTTATCTAGAGCCAATGGAAACAACCTCTCGGGGCGAACATATAGGTAAAATAAGGGGATGGATATAAAGTGTCTGGCACATGGTTCAATTACTAGGAGCTCTACAGGAAGGAAAGATTAGCTGGGAAGAGGAAAAAAAAGATGGAGAGCTCGATCCCTTGATACCTGATGAGACCAGTGTTATGAAACGTGATAAAACAGACTCCAAAGAAGACTCTTTCTACCCCAGCACCTTAAAAATGCATACATGCGTGTCATTTATACCTCCCAAATGCAGAGAAGGACCAAGTGTCTGAGTGCTGAAGAAGGACATCCCTCCTGCACACAGCAGACTGGTGAACTCACCAGTGGAGAGCTGTAGAAAAGAGTAGCTAGACCCCGTTACCCCACAAAGACAGGCGATCCACTATTAGTGAAAAGGCTAAGGACAGCCCATTTTGGAAAACATTTGCCCTGCTGGCCACTACAGAGATCCAGGCATTTCCAATGACCGATGGGCATGAAATGCAGGCATTACTTTCCAGGAGCTCTGGGTGTCGTTCAATCCCAGAATCTAAGGGCACGGGGTTGGCAGCATCCCCCCGTGCAGGCTGCAGTGGCCCCAGGAAACCTACATACTCACTGGCATCCTAACACTTCCCAAGCCCAAACGCAGACCCTTATCCCAAATCCTACAGCTGGCTGTCAATCGTGGGGCCAGAAGAATAAGACGGAACAATTAAACTTCAGGAGGAAGTATGGATTTAGTGATAGATGATTTGGCTCATGATCTTTTTTTTTTAAGTGTTCAATAATTTATCAGTTGCATATAATACCCAGTGCTCATCGCATCACGTGCCCTCCTGAATGCCCATGATTGTGAGCAAGTAAACTACTTTCTAAATCTACTAATGGGCTTTAAGCCAAACCCCCACTTACTGCCGTCTCCACAAGAGGCAGACCGGGCACTAGGTCAGGTTTTATGGTAATGCTGAGCAAAAGTGAGATAGGAAATCGGGTGATCGCTAAACCACAAAGGCTTTAGTTACTGGCACTGCCTGCAAACACTACGAGAGGGAAAGGTCAAGGTGAGAGAGGTCTGAAAGACCTGATTTTTTTCTTGATACATGGGCTCTAATTTTACTGACTTCCCCTGACTGAAGGAGAGAAATGAAAAGAGAACGCTCCAATTTACGGGAACTCTAGTGAAATCCCCAGTGGAAGTTTCACGTCATCCTTAGAGATGCTCTCAAGCGTGAGGAACAAACCCCTCGGAA
>NW_024423344.1:18432476-18512615 GCF_017311325.1 Ursus maritimus
AGCCAAGTGTGCATTTTTAAAGAAAATTTACTGGCATAATTTACTTTGCTCACGCAATAAGATGTTCTTCTTTTACTTTTTACAGCCATGGGAAAAATTCGTTCGTGACTAATGAATTTTTAATATTTGTATAGGAGTCCATCAGTCACAAGCCTTCTTGCTTTGATTTCATACTTAATCTTCTGGTATTTTGACAGCAATCCCAAAGATAGGGAGAGAAGCACACAGCTGTTTAAGTTAGGGTTTATTTTCTCCACTCTCTTTACAGCATTAAGAGCGCTGGAGATGACGGTAATAGCATTATCTGATTTGATTTGAGTGGCAATCTTTTCAATTTAATAACTCTGATGTCAGCTTCTCTGTCATGTTGCCAAGTTTAATTCCCACTTCTACTGCGATTAATACTCTAATGAAGACGCTGTCTGATTTCAGTGCCAGCACACACTTGTGAAGCTTCTCTCTTCTTTGCTACAATCAGAGCTTCTGCCGTGAGCCATGATAAATCAGCCCCAGCTAGCGTGCCTATCAGTTGTAAGACTAAAAACCAGTGAACATCCCCAGTTTGCTCTAAAATTTTATCACCCTGTGATATATTTAATATTTTATTATCACTTTATTTTCCAGTGTTTTACCCTGTTTTGTTTTGTTTGGTTTTGGGTTTGGGTTTTTTTTTTTTTTTTTTTTTTGGTTTTATCACTTTATTTTCCAGTGTTTTACCCTGTTTTGTTTTGTTTGGTTTTTTTTTGTTTGTTTGTTTTGTTTTTTTTTTTTTTTTTTTTTTTTTTTTTTTTTTTTTTTTGTCATTCTTCCAAACCACCCCACAAAAGTAAAGTAAGTGGTCTGGGTCCCTAAGTAAGACCTACCAAGGTTAAGTGACTTTCCCCAAATCTGAATTACCCAACGCTCTCTGAAGAATCGGCTGCAAACTCTATTCCCTAGTCCACAGCTCCGTTAGGATAAAGAGCATTTACAAGCACGTCGGTGGCGGTGGGTTGAGCCCGAACCTGGCTAACCCGAGTTTGTCATGTTCCATTTGTCAAAGTGCTTCGACGTTTTGCACATTTTTCATCTACATACAGAATGCGGACTATCAGGGATCCTTGTAACTCTCGGGAGTCCTATTAGTCACTTTTCCTCCTGAATTTATTTATTTCAAAGGTGAAAATCAGGGAGGGAAAATCAGTAGAGACTGCAAGTCTGAGTAATTGGAGTGCTGTTAGGAATCTACAACACAGCCCGGCTCTCAAAGCCTAGTGCTACATTGGGAGGGGACGAACAAGTCCCCAAATACCTCGTTTAACAAAGGAAACAAAAAGGCAGAGAAGCACTGCCAGTTCTCTGGGCGAAGAATTCAAGGAGGAAGGATACAAGAGCGAATGCCCACTGTTTACGTCTCTGGCCATGGCACGGACCGGGCCTCTTGGATCTCCCGCCAGCAACTACGCCAACCTCCCGGCGTGAGACTGGGAGGCTTTGCCATTTCTCCCAACTTCTTAACTCCACTGTGGCCGTTAAGAGCACCAACTAATCTCTTTCCTATGCTCCAGGGATGACGAGGAGCTGTTTTGTTGTTGTCGTTGTTGTTTTTATTGCCCTGTTTAAAGCCATGGTGATTGTTTCCTCCCAGTGACAGCGATGGTCAAAATTTGTTCTCTTCAAGAGGTTTTGCAGAAACAATTCCGAGCCCAGCCTTCATCAGTCTGTACCTGAATCCTGGCAGGAGCCTCCTTGCTGACCTGCCTTCCTCGAACTTTCCTCACTTCAGTATCCCTACAGAGAGGACAGACCTGCTGTCCAGGACTTAGGGAACCCGTTTCCAACACTACACTGCTGTGTGCAGTGCACGAGGTGCAGGGGTCAGTGGCTCTACCCACCCCCCTTCCAGGAGGGACATGCACCTGACCTAGCTGGTCTGAACCCAAAGCTCAATTCTAGGACATGGCCTGCGTTTCTGGGGATTTGTTGCAGGCCTAAAGCTTCTGGCTACCAGCTTAGTGCCCCGAGGAGGGCACCTCTCCGAGAAAAGGGCTGGCACAGAGAATGGCCAGAAGGGGACTCATCAGTGAATGACCTTGCTGGGGCCCCTGGACTATTCTTAGATGTCAGTGACATGAGTCCATAAATTCTCCCTTTTTGATTTGGCCAGTTTGAATCGGGTTTCCATCACTTGAAGCTGAAGGGATCCTGACAGATCAATCCCATAGACGTCTGACAAGGCTTTCTTACTCGAGAACTCTTCTTCTGGGTTGTTTGGTTCAACATTCTAGCAGACTTGCCTGCAAAGTACACACTGGTCTACTTTTCCTTGCCAAACTCTTCTCTCTTTCCATTTGGCTCCCTTTAGATACGCCAGTTTCTGTCTGCCTTGACCCTCCAGGCCCTGGCTCCGTGATTTCCTCAAACCCCTGTACCATCTCCCTTCCCAAATAAAAGTCCTTTGTATCTTTCAGGGCTGTTTTCAGAACTCAACTGATTTCTTCCTTCCACCTCCCATTGGCACATTCATTCCTGTACCCACGCATCAGGCACCTGATGATAGATTAATGGAGATGCTGATGCCGCAATTAAATTACAAATTTCTTAAGGACCATGAATTGTACAATGAGTGTTCTCAAACCTTCTGAAATTTACCCTACTCTTTTTGATAACTACGAATTCCACAGCTCTTTTCATTTTACCTGAAATTTCAAAACAAATTAAATATGGTGACCAAAACTATATTCGATATTTGGTATAATATTCACCATGCGTTTTTAAGCTCGACTTGGATAAGAAATCTAGGTTGTACCCTGAGACCAGTGGTTCTCAAAACTTGAGTGAGCATCTCGACCCCCCAGAAAGCTTAGGAAAACACAGACTGCTTGGCCCTACCCCTAGAGTGTGTTCTTCAGCGGGTCTGGAGTAGGGCATGAGAATGTACACTTCTAACATGTTCCCAAGTGATGCTGAGGCTCTGGTTTGAGGACCACTCTTCTGAGAACGATTGCGCTGGAGGCAGGTTCCTTCCTCCCTCCATTCATATATGGACTCTGTAGCCTCACAGGAGCAATGACCTTCCCGATCTGCCATGTTGCTGGGTGACGCTGATCGTTCAAACTCCTCACTCTCTCTACGTAACAT
Source organism: Ursus maritimus (assembly GCF_017311325.1). Taxonomy (NCBI): domain Eukaryota; kingdom Metazoa; phylum Chordata; class Mammalia; order Carnivora; family Ursidae; genus Ursus; species Ursus maritimus. Next base: position 18,435,597 of record NW_024423344.1, read on the forward strand.
GAGCCAATTACAGAATTTATGTCCTTACCTCACACACAAGGGCTAGAACCGAAGTGCTTCTCGCGAGGCTCAGCACGTAGTAAGTCCACAGTAAATGCTGCCACTGGGGGTGTCGTCGTCGCTGTTGACAACAGCAGGCTGATGGTCTTCTGATTCCCAGCCTGAGATTCTTTTCACTCAGCAATATCTCTTTCAGACATTTTTAACTTTCCGTATCTTTTAGGTGAATCCACCTTTCACCACAGCACAGCCTCTAATATTATCTGTCTCCCATCTCATGCTATTCCTCTGTCCTGGTACAATATTGGAAATTATCTTTCTTTGAACAGCCCAGATTTTTTTCCTTCCATCACAGATTGTACTTTCTCCTTCAGCCTCATTCAGTTAAAATTCCATTTTTAGAAAGTCTGTGCATTAAAACAAATTAGGCTCTGGGCCTGAAATAGGCCCCGTTTTCTCACCCCCTGACAATTATTAACGGTTTTCCTACAAAATATATTCAGGCTTCCCATAGACTCTATCTGTGGAATTCTCTACCACATTAGCACTGTGGAGAAGAATGGTTATTTGTGGCATTTCGCAGAAACAAGAGGAAAACAAGATTCATTGTCTCCCACTCTCTTTCATTCACTCCATGGAGTACAAATTTGCTCTTAGTGTGGTCATGGAGTTTCTGAAGAGGCATCAACCATGTGTTCAGAACCTTGACAAGGGGCTGGCCCAGAGTGAGCCAGGGCACAGAAGCACGATGCTCAGGAAAACGGGAGCCAAGAGTCAAGCAATTAACATTGTTTTCATGCTTCACTATAATTAGCCAGATCAAAGGGGACCTGGGCTTACAGATTTCAGCAGGCCTGCATGACTCTCTGAGAGCAGTTAGCAAACAGCACTATAGACCTTCAGTGCGACCAATTCATTGTTCACAAGAAGAACTCATTTTCTTATAAATCACTCCCTTCCGAGCCCTTTACCAGTTATTCCCAGTCAGAGGTGTTGCACTGGAGAAAATGTTCAGGACTTCCATGGTTCCTGTTTCCTGAGTGTTTCCTGTGTCTTGCAGATTGCTCAAGAACACCTCAGAGCTCCCCTGCCAGGTGGGCTTTGGGGCTCCTGCTCCCGTGATTTGACCAAGCCTCATTTCTAGGAAGTGGCAGGACTTGAACTCAGATCTTTCAAAAAGTCAGTGATTTGCAAATGTCCTTGATCCTTAAAAAAAACATCTCCTGAACTGCTTAGTAACAATACGCAAGTGACTCCAGTAGGTCTGGAATGAGGCTGGGAAGCAGGATCTTTAAAAGGCTCCAAGTGATTTTTACTTTCATGGAGGCCTGGTAAACCAATTGCAAAATTTAAGAGACCATCTATGGAACTTTCTATTTCATTCCAACACGTTAAAAACAGAAAGTCCATTTCATGGGAGTTTTACACTTTAATGACATGTCAGTCTCTTCTAGTCTTCTTCTCAGAGACCCAGACTCATTTCTAACACAGTCCATACACAAGTCAGTCCTCTGCCCAGAACCCTGAGTCGTTCCCAGTTTCACTCAGCATAGCGGCCAGAATCCTTACAACGGGCTACAAGTGCTGTACGTTCTGGTCCACTTGTATTTCTTGGACACTATCACTCCTCCGCTCATCCCTCTCTGGACACATGGCCCCTTGCCAACCCATAAACATGCCAGGAACTCCTGTCTTTGCACCTTTGCACTTGCTGTCCCCACTGCCTAGAACACTCCAGATAGGCAGATGGCCAACTCCCTCATCTGCTCTCAGTCTCTGTTTAACTGTGGCTCAGTAAGGACGGCCCTGACTTAAAACTACAGCTGCGCCCCACTCCTGTAATTCCTAATACCCTTTACTTTCTGCCACTTTGTTCTTTTTGTCATATGTTACCACCTGCCACCACACCAAATTATTTACTTATTATGCTTATTATCTATTCACCATCTTCTCCTCCCACAGGGTAAGCACCATGAGGTCAGGGATCTTTGCTTGTCTACTGATGTATCCCAAGCACCTAGAACAGTGCCCGGTATGTAGTAGGTGCTCAATATACATGCTGAATTAATGGAAACAACACTTCACACAACAGCACTTAACCTTACTACGTCACTGTGCTCTGATGCAGCCAATCCAATTCTATTCTAATTTATTTTATTAAAGTGTTGGGTATCATTCACAACTTGATCGGTGAAAGGCACTGACATAATTAAAATTCTGTTCCTCTTTTGCCAATAACTTGCTGGGTGCCTCTTTAAGTCAGGGCCCCGATTCTCACAATGTGTCATTTGACCAGCAAAGATGAAAGCCTCCCCCAGAGGTAAATGACCATAATGGTGGCAAACAACTACACGTGATGACAGCCCATGGGCAAATAAGAAAGATGCTACGATGATAAAATCAGAAATGTTGGCATGTGAGTCCTTTGACACAATGCTAACTTAGCTCTGAGGGTGCAGAACGAAGCTGTGAGAAATCCACGAGGATAGCAGGCAAGGCATCCGTGAGTCAGCAAGAGAAACACTAACACGCTTCAAATTATGCAAAGTTAGTTACAGCAAAGATTAATGTTTTAAAACCTATAGTTTAATCACTGTGCTTTGTGAATTTTCCTTTCAAAACTGTCGAAAGGACGGGACCGGTTTTATTTCAGATGAAGAAATTCAGATGAACAAGATTACACCCGATACCACCAATTACTATTTGTACTTGTATCTTATGGGTCTTAGTGTTCTTTCCCCTTAGATTGGCTTCGTGTTTCAGAATTGACACTGTAAGCATTTCCCCACCACAACAGTTTGCTCAGGCTGCGTAACAAAATACCGCAGACTGGGTGGGTAAACAATGGAAATGTGCTTTCTCACAGCTCTGGAGGCTGGAAGTCCGAGATCAAGGCGCTGGCAGATTTGGTTTCTCCTGAGGCCCCTCCCCTCGGCTTATAGACGGCTCTCTTCTCCCCATGTCCTCATGGGGTCTTCCCTGCCTGTGTCTGTGTCCTGATTCCTCTGCTTATAAGGACACCAGGCGTACTGGACTAGGGCCCATCCTCACGTCCTCATTTTAACTTAATTAAAATTCACTTTGAAGACCCCACCTCCAAAGACAGTAGCCGCCGTTCTGAGGTAATAGAGCTTGGGGCTTCGACATATGAGTCTGGGGGGAGCACAATTTAACCCACCTACATTTCTGATTCTAATCCAGCATACTCGGCAACAAGTGTATTATTTTGTATCTTCATCTGCTGTCATATAGGCAACCAAAAGCTAAAAGAAAAATACACAACTTCCCATTCAATGTACGTGACATCCCCCAAATAATAAACGGAAATGAACTGGGTAATCATACAAATTGATTAATTAAAGTTAATGTAACTACAACTAAGATTTTTAGTTTTTCTCATCAACGAGGGAGAATAAAAGAACTTCTACTCAAAGCTCGGGCTTTCTTCCCAGATATTTCATTTTAGATTGATTTACACAGACATCTTTTTTTCTCCTAAATAGTCTTCTCTGGGCATTTGGTGAAAATTAGAGAGAGAGGAACATCCATCTAAGGGAGGATCAGTCAGTCAATCCAGGAGGAAAACAGAAGGTTTCACAACAACCGTGTATAGATGTTTCGGCATCAAAATATCCCAGGAATCGCTGCTGTCTCCGTGTTACATTGAGTGGACTCTGAATGGGATACAGTTGTCAGGGGCATCTCAGTGGGATTCAGAACAAAGTGGTGTGAGAATTTGGTCAAGTCAAACATTCCCTGAGGGCCTACTATGTGCAAGGAGCTGTGCAAGACCCTAGGAGAGATTTAGCAAGACATTACTGAAGAAGTGAGGAGTTTTTACTAGGTGAGTCAAAGATTTGGTGGAGACATGACAGCTGTCTAAAAAACTAGAGGGCTTTCAGGCAGAAGAAGGTTTCGATTTATTCTCAGAGGCTCCAGGATGCAGAGTTTGATCAAGTGGTTCAAACTCTGAGAGGCTGCTGTTGACTACAAGAAAGACGAACTATCTAACAGAACTATCTAGTAACACTGAGGTAATGAGTTGCCTCTCACCAAATATATTCAAAAGGAAGGCTTGGGGTGCCGTGGAGGGATTCACGTGTCAGCGAGCCAACAAACAACTCCCTTGGTTCCTTCCAAATCGGAGACTCTCCCATGAGATTCATTCTCTCTATGGGTTTCTAGTGATAGAGTCAATGACAATATCTACTTTTATGTGTTGTCTAAATAATATTTTGTCTACAGTAGAAATAAAAATAGTATCATCTATTCAATGATGCATAACCTACTAACACAAAGGAATTATCCACAATTTTTTCAGTCCTTCCCAGTCACTGTAAAGGATCCGTGACCCATCTCTCCCTCTATTCCCTGCCACTACGTTGGGATCAAGCCTACAATCGAAACCGACCACCTTGTCACGAAGGTGACCCAGACAAAATGACCCCAAGTGTATCAGCGCAGGAAATAGAATTAAAATAACATAGCTCCATTCTGCACTGTGATCTTAGATGGTAGCTTCGTTACAATACCACTTTCTTGGGAACAATGTGATGGTCTCCAATACTCAGCACCGGCTTCATGGACTTAATATTCCCATACTGTGACCAATGACGCAATTACTCGTGACTGGGGGGAAAGAGGCTGCCGTACCATATATTTGCATGGGGGCCTGTTGTTACTGCTGCTAATAATACCTTTGCCAAGTTATTAACGAGGGTTGAGGATCCTAATGTTCAGTGGTGAACCCAAGCCCGACCTTGAGAACCGACCTCAGGGGTGGGAGCTCCGAATGGAAAAGGGTAAACATCTGTCAAAGTTAAGTTCCATCTGATTTCACGCTCCGATGAGCAGTAGAAACCAAAATCACCTAATTTTCTACCCAGCTAGTCTAGGAGGATGGTCACAGTGAGACACATTCCGCAATCGTCATATTTGATTTGATTTTTTGCTTGTCACCCCTACATTAATAAGGGCCACCACCGTTCAGCAGCTTAGTCAACAGAACTCCATCATTCTGTCAGCCCCTTAGGAGGGAAGGAAGTGTGCAGGAGAAAGCCTGGCTGGGGGAGGGGCGCATGGCAGACGAGGGAGGAGGTGGGATAGGGATTGAGAGAGAAAGGTATGGAAAAATAATGTGAGACCTCATGTATAATCTGAAGCCGAGGCAGCCATGTAATTATAAAGCTGGCTTTTCTTTCACTTGACAGCACAAGAAAAGGAGGTGAAGAGAAGCTTTTAAATGAAACATGACATTCCCTTATTAAAGTCTGATTTAGATTTTAAGTGGCCTAGAGCTTTGTATTTACTTCCACACTCTGGGCTATCCAAGGAATAGGTGTTTAATAGAAAGAGAAACTACAAAAAAAAATTATTTTTTCGGAACAGTATGTGCGTGTTTCTAAACAAACAATTTCTTTATAAACATTTTTATGTTTATAAAAGCTTTTTACATTATCCAAGCGATAGATGGCCACCTTTTGGTAAGAATAAATGTACTTTAGCTTACAGGGAAAACACATGATATGCTTTTTGTTTAAAAATAACATGATGCATAATGTGTGCAATGCATTAAGAATCTAGTGCCCGTTTCTGCTTCAGTTCCTCTACTGGGGGTAGCCCACAGAAACTGCAAGTCGCTACAAGCAGGGCTCGTGGCCCACATTAACTTGGAGCATTGCATGCTGGGACCTGTGGACCCCAAAGAGCAGGGCAGCTGCAGGATGTTTCCCGTGTGATGAGCAGTCTAACAAGTTTCAGGGTTTATACTCCGTCTCACAGCCAAAGATGAACATCCCTGCCTCTTCTTTCCTCCCCACACCCAATCTTAATATCCCTTCCACCCCAAAGGACTCCAGACACTTCCTCCCAACGTGGGTATGAAATGCCTCAAATTGCTGCATCTGCTTGCTAAGTATTATCAATAATATTCATAATAATGCTCACTATCTATTGAACATTTTAGCATATTGCAAAATATCTTATATACATTATCTACGCATGAGATGAATATTATTAACCTCATTTTATAGGAAAAAAAAGCTGAGGCTCAAAGAATGCAATTTACTCTCAGGTACGTAGCAAGTAAACGACAGATCCGAGACCTCAGCCCCGGTCGCGAGCTCTCAGTCCAAGCCTTTCCTGCATCCCACCCTCCTTCCTCTTCTCTTTCTTTTCTATTGTCCTTCTTGTTCCCTTCCTTCGCTTTTCTTCCCTTTCTTTCTTTTTAATAGCTTTATTCACACGTCATTGACATATAATAAGCCAAACTTAAAGTGTACAACTTTATCGACTGTGATGTGTATATAACAGCAATAACATCACCACAATTAAGATAATAAGCATAGCCATCAGCCCATCAAGTTTCCTCCAGGCCCTTTGTAACGCCTCCCTGTCCCCATTCCATACCCTCCCATCCCAGGCGACCACTAATCTGCTTTCTTTCTTTTTTTTTTTTTAATGTTAGGAAGCCCAAAGACTTTTTTTTTTTTTTTAAAGATTTTATTTATTTATTCGACAGAGATAGAGACAGCCAGCGAGAGAGGGAACACAAGCAGGGGGAGTGGGAGAGGAAGAAGCAAGCTCATAGTGGAGGAGCCTGATGTGGGGCTCGATCCCATAACGCCGGGATCACGCCTTGAGCCGAAGGCAGACGCTTAACCGCTGTGCCACCCAGGTGCCCCTCTAATCTGCTTTCTTGAACTACAGAGTAGTTTGAGCTCTAATTTTATATAAATGGAGTCATACAGTATACACTTTCTTTGTCCAGCTTCTTTTACTTGGCATAATTATTTTGAGACTTACCCATGTCATCACACGTATCACAAATTCATTCCTTTTTACTGTTGAATAAGATTCCAATATATGGATATACCACAATTTGTTTATCCATTCCCCTGTTGATGGACATCTGGACCGTTTCCACTTTGGGGCTATGACAAATATGGCTGCTATGAACATTCATATACACGTCTTTGTATGAATATATGCATTCATTTCTCCTTGGTAAATACATAGGAGTGGCATGGCTGGGAAATCTGGCAGGCGCATGTTTAACTTTTTGAGAAGCTGCCGAGCTGTTTTCCAAAGTGGCTGTACCATTCTGCCTCACCACCAGCAGAGCGTGAAAGTTCTAGCTCACTAACACTCGGTATGGTTAGTCTTCTTAACTTTACTCATTCTAACGGGTGCTGACTGATATCTCACTGTGGTTTTACTTTACAATTCTCTAATAACAAATGGTGCTGAACATCTTTTCATGTGGTTATTTGTTATCCATACATCTTCTTTGTTCAAGCATTTGGCCCATTTTTAGTTGCATTGTTTGTTTTCTTGCTGTTGAGTTTGGTTTTTTTTTTTTTTTAAAGATTTTATTTATTTATTTGACAGAGATAGAGACAGCCAGTGAGAGAGGGAACACAAGCAGGGGGAGTGGGAGAGGAAGAAGCAGGCTCATAGCAGAGGAGCCTGATGTGGGGCTTGATCCCACAACGCCGGGATCACGCCCTGAGCCGAAGGCAGACGCTTAACCGCTGTGCCACCCAGGCGCCCCTGCTGTTGAGTTTTGAGTGGTTTTAGACATTTTGGGTACAAGTCCTTTATTGGATATGTGATTTACAAATATTTCCTCCCAGTATTTTTCAAAGAACAGACGTTCTTAATTTTGATAAAGTCAGATTTAGTCATTTTTTGTGTGTTTATGGATCCTGCTTTTGATGTTGTATCTAAGAAATCTTAGCCTAACACAAGGTCATTAGTATTTCTTCCCGTGTTTTCTCCTAGAGGTTTTATATATAGTTTTTGGTGTTACATTTAGGAATAGAATATGTTTGGGGTTAATTTTACGTATGGTATGAAGTGTGGGCTGAAGTTCTTTATTGCATATGTATTGTTTATTTGATTATTTTCATATCACTATTCTATATTTGACTATTTAAAAATGGTTTTTTAAGATTTATTTATTTATTTCAGAGAGAGAGTGGGGGGAGGGACAGAGGGAGAGCAACAGAGAGGAAAACTCCTTGAGCAGACTCACCGTTGAGCGCAGAGCCCAACACAGGGCTGGATCCCAGGACCCTGAAATCATGACTTGAGCCAAAATCAAGAGCCGGACGCTTAACCAGCTGAGCCGCCCAGGCACCCCGACTATTTAAAAATGTTTTATTTTTGACTATTTTAAAGCATCTTTCTCTTCCAATTCTATTAGCAGTTCTTTTTCTTTAGGAATGCCAAGACGATAAATGAACAAAAGATTCTAAAATAAGTATGGTCAACAGCATAAACCAGACAATATTAAAGCAACAGCTAACAAATGACCAGACATCGAATAGGCTCTATGAGAGGAGCAGCCTGAGAGAAGGCTGAAGCCCACGGCATTGCCCATCTGCTCGGGTTACCGATGGCCCTGCACGTGGTAAAACTGAAGGGTAACCCAGGGCATGTGCACTGTTCTGGAGTCCCATACAATCAGAGCACCTCACTGGAAACTGAAAACTAAAGCTAACATCCATTAAAGGCAGAATTCAGTCTATCAAATTATACGTTCTGAGCAGTGGTGGTTGATAAATAGCATTTCTCCAGTTTCCTTTATCTTTGTTTCATTTTTTCTTCCAATTCGAAGACCCTTTTTCACAGGACACTGTTGTTCAGAAATGGTACTTTTGCCCTGGGGCAGACTGGAGTGAAAGTCTGTAGTAACTGCCAAGAGCACTGTTTTGTCCCTTCCCAGGAAGGTCACCAGAGACTCAAAATCTAGAAGAAGCTGTTTCTCCCGCTGCTCCAGGATTCTAATTTGAACACTGGGAGGTGGGAATGGTAGGCACCTGAGAAACTGTATTTTTTACATGATCTGAAATCACTGAATCTATACCTTAAATTCTTCAACGATCCCTATGTTAATCAAGAGATCAGCATGCATCTTTCCGGAAAAAAAAGACTGAATGGGGAAGAAAATAACAAGTTAAAGGGGTCATAGAAATTAGTTGAAAGTAAGTATTCTTTACAGAAATTGATAACTTTTTTTTTCCTGGGTGGAAAAATTTAAGTAAAACAGAACAATCATCAAAGAGAAAAGCAGCAATTTAAAATATTCAATTTAAACCTGAAGTTAAATTGGTGGAACTGGTATTCCTGATTACTATTTTAAAAATATTTTCTCATGAAGTATTTCAAATATACCAAAAATCATGGACATTTTAAGTCATTGATAATATAATGAACATTTCTCTATCCACTTCCCAATTTATTAATCTTAACATTTGACCAAATTTGTTTATTTCTTAATATAATACATTACTGAAATAATCATTCTTGATTAAAAATTTACAAATAATAATAAACTGCAAGGCGTGAAAAATATACTTCTTCCCACTTTCCACAGGCATTGGTAATCAATCATGGCACTCTTTGCTCCTAGCCTCTATTACCTGATTAAAATTCGTTCAAAAAAAAAAAAAGGAAATGTAATCAACGTTCCTGACGAATGAATAAGAGGCATAAACAAAGGGTTCAATGTAAAGACACAAAAATTGAACTTTCTAGACCAATTAGCTTGACTTTATGAATAATTACGGAAATTTTGCTTTATGAAAAATGAATAACCTCAAGCCAGGCTATTTTCTTTCTGTGAAAAATCCAAAGTGTTTAACGAAAAGACAAAGGTCAAGAAAATAATGAAGAACTATTTTTTTGTCTGAATTTTGGTAACGTCTTGGAATCAATCAGTAATTTAAAGTCTGATTTTCTCTGGATCTGTAGTTATACCGAAAAGGTATTTGCTATCTATTTTTCTGGTGCTCCTTCGTAAGATTTTGTCTTCTGTTAGATATCTACCTCATGGAAAAGAAGCAGGTGTAGAACTGTCCTTGGGAAATGCTTCTTCATAAAACAATGACATAAGTCCCTTCCTTCACCCTCCATTGTAACTTCCTGCCATTCCTTCGGTATTTTCCAGCACTTTCTGGAGCACATACTGTTAGATTTCTCACCCAACCCAGCCAATGCCTATGTTCTCTGAAAATTTCTTTCTCTAGACAAGGGGTTCACCAGTCTCTCCCTGAGACCACATACTAATACCTGTTGTTTTCTAGTTCTGAAGTGGGATGAGTAATTAAAATGCTTTTTTATTTGAAGACATAATACAAAGAACATATAAAATTTTCACTGTTTATCTATGACTCCAACAACTTCCCAATCCTTACCTTCTTCATGCTTAATGCCCTGGCTTCATGTAACCTCTCATCTCACACTAACAGCTCCGTCTTTGTGGCTGTCTGTTCCCCTGCCTGAACATAGGTAGTCTCTTCCATACATTCCTTTCATAGTATGTAAAACATGAAAGAGATAAAATCAAATTCCTCTCTGTGTCATCAGTTACAAAATGATCAAGCCAATCTTGTCCTCCTCCTCTATTTTACTCTGTGAAGTTGTTTTGGAACATACTCATATCTTCCAACTGCTCTTCAATTCTAAAAACAGTTACGGTAGCTCAACTGGCCTGGGATGTCTGGAATCTGGAAGAAGATGAGATAAGAATGCAGGCTGTCTTCCTGACAGTTTTGTTTCTGACAACTACCCCTTACCTTTACAGGGTTAAGATGGCAGGCAGGAGCTGGAAGGACTGCCCGGTCACGTGCTACATCGTTCTGCCTTTCATTTCTCTGCTTTTGGCCACTAGAGAGGCCACATTTATGAAGACCTATGGCCAAAATGTGCTGGATGCTATTAGAGAAAAATACCTTACTACTTACTGGACTTCCCCTCCCTGACCCCCATTTCCTTCCTCTGGAAGCTCAAAGGACATTTTTTGAATAATAGTAAATAAGCTTAAAAACTTACTAGCTGGAAACATTGGTTGGGGAAGTGTTTGTTCTACATTAAGTTTAATCTTTTTAGATCAAGCCAAATGACTCCCAGTTGGAAGTAGAAGGGAATGATGTTTCTTACGGCATTCACGGAATTCTGACCTAAAGTAACTCTTCTATTAGGGACACCTGGTGGCTCAGTTGGTTAAGCATCTGCCTTCGGCTCAAGTCATGATCCCAGGGTCCTGGGATTGAATCCGGCATCAGGCTCCCCGCTAAGCGGGGAGCCTGCTTCTCCCTCTGCCTGCTGCTCCCCCTGCTTTTCTCTCTCTCTCTCTCCGACAAATAAATAGATAAATAAAAATCTTAAAAAAAAAAATAAAGTAGGGGTGCCTAGGTGGCTCAGTCAGTTAAGCGTCTGCATTTGGCTTATGTCATGGTCCCAGGGTCCTGGGATTGAGCCCCACGTCAGGCTCCCTCTCAGTGGGAGGTCTACTTCTCCTTTCCCCCCCTGCTCATGCTCTCTCTCTCACTATCTCTCTCTCTCTCTCAAATAAACAAATCTTTAAAAAAAATTAAAAGGAAAAAAAAATAAAGAAACTTTCATTTTAATCATCAAGGTAAGTTTTCTCAGCCCCCATCACTTAGACTCCCAAGTTTACAGCATCTTCTACACCCATCTTGCTTCTCTGTTATATTTCTCTTCCACATCTTCCAGTGGCCTTCTTTATATGAATCTCTCAAAATAGTCTTTGAAAATATTAAGGGCTAAAAGTACCTAAAGAGAGACAGTTGTGAGAGTAGAGAAATAAATGTGCATGTTCTCCTGGTTGGATGCTTAGAAAGCTAGTTCATGGAGAAATGTGACGATGAGGAAGGTAAATTGTATTTTACTGAGTGCCTACTATGCGCCAGGCACTGTCTTAGAAGATTCCATGTTACCATATTTATTCTTCACAATAACTCTATAAAGTATTATTTCCCCTCTACAGGTGGGAAGCTGGACTTCAGAAAGAATGATTTCATTGCCCAAGGTCATACATCTTCTAATCAAGATCTAAACCCGGGGCTTGAAGACCCTGGCCCTTATGATCACAACAGGTATGTGACACTCATTAGTTCCAGTAATGCCTTTCTCCAACTGCACTCAGGAGGTATTTATTACGTGTTATATGACCCCTACTGTACTAGTATATTATGGGATAAATAATATATACAGTTAGTCCCTGTCCTCAACAGCTTTAATCTGAAGATATTCCATTTCTTTCAATTAAGAGCCATGTAATCAGAAAAAATTGGGGGGAGGGCAGGGGGCAGCAGAGAGTGAAGTATAATCAATATGGTAGAAAAGGAAAGTCTCGATGGATTGATGGAGACATGGGAAACCCCATGAGAAAAGGGCTAATTAAAGTAAGTCTTAATGGAGATTAAGATTTCATCTACACTCACCTTGCTTTAACAGATGATTCACTGTTGCGGGGGGCGGGTAAGGGGTGTCCTCCCAACAGCAACTGTAGCTCAATTGTACCACTGCATAGATGAGGACCCTCAAATCTAGAGGAAGCAATTCAGTAAAATCTGCCCAGCTAGAGGATCAAACATGGACTTTGAACTTGTCCCTTATCCAATTTTATGTCTCTTCCACATGCTTTAGTGCAGAGCATTCTTAACATTCATTCACTCATTCATTCATCCACTCATTCATTCTTTAAAGAATATTAAGTCCCAGGTGTGTTCCAGATACTATGATAGATGCTGGAGAAATAATAGGGAACACGCCAGGTGTGGCCTTGCAGAGCTTATGGATAGACACAGATTCTCACCCCCTTCCAAAATAGCTAATAATAAAGGCACAGGCTAGAGTTACAGAACATTTGTTTTCTCCTTCCTAAAGTTTAAATCATGATTAGTGATCTGTGACTATTAATCTATTTTCACGTAAGTGTTTCCTTTCAACTTTGAGTTCCACGACTATCATCTGTGCTCTGGGAAAGCAGAAAGAATTGTTGAGATCGGGGTTCTCAAACTTCAGTGTGCATGAAAATCACTTGGAAGACTCATTAGATTACACGTTGCTAGACTCTACCGCAGAGTTTGTGACGTAGCAGGTGAGGGACAGGACCAAAGATTTACATTCTAACAAGTTGCCAAAGAATGCTGCTGCTGCTGTGGGAACCACACCTTGAGAACCACTGATTTAGATCAGCCCCAGAATGAACATCTTCCTCCACAAGGAACTTAGGACAGAGCAGATGGCTCATATCATCTCTTACCCGTAGTAATGGGTACTATTCTTCTGATTTTACACATGAGGAAGCTGAGGCAAATAAAGAATCAATGGCTTGTCTGAGAATGTGTCTCCTGACTAATAATGAGTACAAGAGGTCAGGTTTTTCCAAGCAAGATTGAAAGCTATTACAAAGAATACTACTCAGAGCCTCAGGCAATGTCCAAGGAGTGGTCCCCTCTTTCCAACTCTGAGAACCAGCCAAAAAAACCTAATGGGCCCCATCCCGAGCCCACTCTCCAACCTGATTCTTGGAATCCAACAGTTAATCTTCAGAATCCCTACTCCTGCTTGTTAGACTCAGCTCCATGAGAAGCTGCATGATTAGTGAAGGTTTTAGACCAAGAGTCAGAAGACCCACATTCTGGTCCAGCCTCAGACACTGGGTATTTAAACTGGTTGAATTAAAGTAAGAAGGGTCATTTCCTTCCTCTGTGAACTGAATGATTGGAAAGATGACTTGTCAAGTCCCATCAGTGGACTGGGAAGGGACTGAGAAATGGAGTAGAAGAAGGGGTAGGGCCACAAGGGACAGAGTTCAAAGTGCCAGGGTGTGTCCGAAAGCATAGGAGGAGGGCCTCAACCTCTCACTGCACCTGTGGCAATGACTGGTGGTCCCTCTCATCCAGTCTGACCCATCAACTCACTCTTGACGCTGACAAAGGAGAAGTGGTCTTGCTTCGACACCGGTGCCCTGGCACCCTGTTTGTACCCATTACAAATGCCACAAGAATCCAAGCAGGAACACCATGCTACTGGTGACAACAAAATTTACCAAAGAAATGCAAGCTGCAAAAATACCTGCTTGAGTAGCTCATTATGATTCCGTGAAGTTAGCTGAGTGCCAAGGGATGGATGGAGGGAAAGGCGTACCCCCTTTGTCAACTCTGCAGAACTCCGGAACCAGGGGCAGGGAAGGAGCAGCAAGGCACCGACTAAAATGCAAATGCATTTCTGCACTTGCACAGTAAAGGATTTAATATTCCCAAAGCTGAAGAAACCAGCCAAGGACACAACTGATGGATGTGTAATTTTTAATTCCAGCTAGCCAAAACAGAAAAGAAAAATAGTGAAGGGCTAAAAGATAAGGACGCCTCGTCCCTCGTAATGCCACAAATTTGAAACAAGCTCAGAGAACGTGTAAGATGAACATAGGAGTTTTCTAGGCATTTGCAGGAATAGAAAAATCAATTGATAACTACCAAAGCCATCCCACACATTCTCTTCAGGGCTGCTGAAGCCACTGCTGTTGAACTTCATTCATCTGATCCTGATGAGACTCGAAACCCCTTTAAATGGAGTGGTTGCACTTCTAACAGCTCTGTCCACTCCACCTGCAAAGAATCTTATTCTGTTTTACACTTTCTGGTTTTTCTGACAAGACACGGTCCCCGCCCGTTGGCTCTGCTCACAGAGCAATCTGGAGGGGAGCCACACCGCCTTCGAGAGGTGACATGTCCTAAAACTTGCGCAGCCACTTCAGGTCTTGCCCACTTTTCCGTCAAGGGTCCCGGATTTTTCCAGAAGGCAAAATTAAGCTCGAAGCACACCAAGCTATAAATCAGCATCAGGAAACAGGTCAGGCGTTTTACGGCCTGTGACCCAAACACATGCTGTGCCAAAGTGGCCTTTAGTCACTTGAATTGACAGAAAATGTGCCGAGGCTGACACTTTATTTTTACCATTTGCCCTTATTGTGAGATAAAGGCTGTCACCTTATCCTTCTTGGGAATTTCTCTCTGGCTTAACAGCTTCTTAAATGCTTGCCTTTGTTTGATAATCATTTGGAAGTATCCCTTTAAATCATCCGTCTCCCTCTCTAATTTATCTCTGCCCTGCAGCAGAGCAGCTCCCCAGCTATCTCGAAGAGGTAGGTGATTAACGGGCTCACTGAGCGCCCCCATGTTAACACCAGCATTGTCTTCCCAGCCACACCGACTTGGGAGTGGTGATGAGGGAAGGCAGGGAGAGACGCAAACTGAAGGAATTGTTTAAATAGAAAGCATATAAATGGAGAGGGGAGACCAATAATAGAAAACATTTGCTTGGGGCGCCTGGGTGGCACAGCGGTTAAGCATCTGCCTTCAGCTCAGGGCGTGATCCCGGCGTTCTGGGATCGAGCCCCACATCAGGCTCCTCCGCTGTGAGCCTGTTTCTTCCTCTCCCACTCCCCCTGCTTGTGTTCCCTCTCTCGCTGGCTGTCTCTATCTCTGTCGAATAAATAAATAAAAAATCTTAAAAAAAAAAAAAAGAAAAGAAAACATTTGCTTTCATTAAAAAAAATAATAAATTACTATGGGAGTACAGTTTCACAGGAGAGGAGAACTGTAGCTAGCGTCTAGTTTGACATGAACTCACACTTCGAAAGTTGTACCTCATCACAGTACACCATTCTCTTTATTCACGCTACTCACTTAATATGTTTAAATTAAATTTCAAAGGAGGAAGTTTTCAAAGTGTTTTTGCATTCTAGCATATCCTAGAAGACTCAAGACTGTGGAGGCTAATTACGGGTTCCTATTGTCTAATCCTTCTGGAATAGTCGGCTAGCTGGATTCCTGTGAGCTTCCCATTTGGTATCTGGGCAGACAAAGCCCTTCACAGCAGCGGCAACAAAAGTCTAACAGCAATGCCACACTTCCAGCAGCCTCTAGGAAATGAATGCAAAACATTTCTCTCCTGGCAAAGGCTCCGTGCCCCTGGAATGAAGTAATTTATTTGCAGGCCATTCTGCCTTCTGCCATGCCAGCTTCAAATACCAGACAGCACATGACTTATCATCCCACCCCACACAGGCATCCTAGCGGTGAGCCTGAGCAGCCCACAGCTTGATTTTGCTGGCAGGGGGGAACAAATCCCTAGAGAGCTGCATCTGCTACGCAGCAGATTATCATAATTGATCTCTGTGTTTCTCACCTGCAGATAAAAGATAGTGCATGAGCACGCGGACTTCCCATAAAGTCCCGCTGGCGTTAAGGGCCCTTAAGCACAGCCAGTTCGTAAGGGGAGCAAAAAGGATGACTTGGATGTTAATTATCAGATCGATGAATATATAATGCAGGAATCAACGGGGACTAAAAGAAAACTCATCTGGAGTTAAGACGCTGACATGCCGGACAGCGTTGGCCAAGACACTTGACCTCCGTAAGCCTCAATTAGCTGAACAGTAAAACTGAAGAAAACAAAAACCTTGATGAAAATCAGATGTTGGCTTTAATTTCCTCTGATGAGCGTCCTGGAGTCATTTACAATCTCAGAGACAACAGTCAAAACACAAAGCAAACATCCAAAGTGCCAGCATAAGAGGGAGCTGTATCAACTGTATTCAACTGTCAAGCATATTACACACAGTCTCTTAGATCAGCCCGTGTAGCATTCTGTTAACGCAAAGCACACGACAGGACGGCAATTTAAATCTTCCATTTTGGAAATATAGTGTGCCATGTAATTTTGAGGAAAGGAGGTTAAAAAAAAAATCCTGATCTTCTTATGTGATTCAAAAATAATACCTTTTCCTAGAAATTGCTTTAAAGAAACCCTACCACGGTGTTAAAGGGAAAGGCTTGCCAAGTGTTCCGAGGGTTCCAAAGAAAAACACTGCAGACTGTAGGGGGGTAATGAGAACTTTCACACTTCTACATTATATAATTAGTTCCTGAGTACCCAAGACTATTTAAAATGCAATTCGCTGATTGGAAAGGAAAGAAATAATGAAGTACAAAGAGGATAAATGAAGATACCACTTGTTAAGCAGGTGAACGTGCATGGTGCGGTGGGATGGGGGTGGGCAGTGGGAAACAAGGATCCTATCTGCTCATGCTCTAAGCATTCAAAACTTTGAAGCAGATCAGATGAAAAAATGTTTTCTGGCGGTGATTTCAAAAATAGAGTCTTTGGCTCTCTTTTCTTTATTCAAAATCTGAAATAACCTCAAGTAAGCCAGGCATTAACCTTGATCACTACTTTCTATACTGAAGATTCCAAGTACATGTCTCCAGGCCAGACACTTTCCAGATACAAATTTCTGTCCAACTTTCCTCAACTTCTTGAAAATCCCTAGAAGTTGTCTCTATTGTCCCTACACTTAGTACCACTGTTGTTTTTCTGGGACAATTCCAGTCGATGCCTGCTGTCCCGGGGTAGTTATTATTAGTACTTTCTTTTACTCTCACAATGGTCCAGATTGGAAGGATAAATTACTGTGATCACACCATACCCACATCCCCCACCGCCTCACTCCACCCCCCCCAGCGTGAGGTAGGCTTGCATCATCATCTCCAGCTCAGACTGCCACTGCCGAAATAATCTAGTAACTGGGCTTCGAATCTCCCCTCCCTTCCTCCAATTCAACCAGTGGAGGTGGATCTTTCTAAAGCAAAAATCTAATCAGGTCACCTCCCTGCTTCATTGGCTTTGCCTACTTTTCAGAATAAAGCTTAAATGCTTTAGAGTACTAAAGTTCAAAGTCCTCTGTGAAGCGCCTTCATTCAGTAACAAAATGTGGTCTTCCTAGCTGCACCAACCCTTGAGTGCTGAAGACGCAAGGCAGGGAGAGATGCAAATTGAAAAAAAATTGTTTAAACAAAAAATAGTAGTAACTGAGAGGACAGACCAATAATAATAAAAAAAATAATGTGGGTATTTGTTACATTTTTGTTGAAAAATGTATTACATGTTTGTTGAATTTAACTATATGAGAACCACCCCAGTGACAATGACAATGCAAACCTAGAGTCTGTTTTCCCAGATCCTGAAGTGTTGATGAGCCAACCTTTCAGGTCCCAAAGAACTTTTATGGTAAATACAAGAGATCTGGGCCAATCTGGCTACTGTCCCCAGGAGCTGTGTTTCAAAAAACTGTATGTCAGTCTTCTCATATTTTTAATAGCTTAATTTTTTTTAAACACCTTAAATTTGAATGTACTAGAGAGGATTTCTATTTGAAATAGCACTGCAGAAAATCCTTCTGCATGATAAAGACATCTCTTATAATGTGTATTTTTCTGTTTGCTAACTTTTCGTTTTCATAGATTCTCCAAATGTTTCTAAAGCTGTCTGACACTTCACACTGGGCCAGCCTATAAGGAATCTCAGGGCTGGAAAATTCTCTAAAGGTCACACCTGTTTGGTATTTACTTGAGTAATGGGGTCTCTTTGAGCTTTGAGATGCACTGGAATCACCTGGAGAGCTTTCAAAAATGCAGATGCTCAGGCGCCCCACCTGGGATTTAATGGATCAAAATCTCCAGAGAAGAGGCCCAAACAGGCATGTTTGCTGATGCTCCCGTGTTGAGTGACATCCAGTCCATAACAGAACACCCAGAGAACGGGCAAACAAGCAGAACCAAAGCTTATTTGGTTTCAACGTGAGATGGATTAATAAATCAGGTGTTAAGCAAAGTAGCTACTTGGAAAGTCAGAACCCAAGCATGTGGGAAACTATTTAAAATATGTAAATATTTTACAACTGGGGTTTATTTCTAATAATCTTGCTTCTTACTACCCAAACAAGTCAAATTTTACATAATCCTAAAACTATGTCTCTGCATGCTAAGAGCACAGTGGAGATAAGTATATTATCAATTTGTGTACATAAAAAAGTATTAAGAGAAAACCGGATGCTGAATTCAAACTGGCTTTCTATCTTGACCATATAAATTTCACATGATCCATATAGTTTTACATATTTGATTTTAGTGATACGGTTGGTCCAGGGAAAATTTTAAGGTCATATCCATGCATACCAACAATGTTAACTTGTGAGCTAAATACACATAACTAAGAAAGCTAGGGGTGGGGGCACCTGGGTGGCTTTGGGGCACCTGGGTGGCTCAGTCGTCACGCGTCTGCCTTTGGCTCAGGGCGTGATCCCGGTGTCGTGGGATCGAGCCCCACATCAGGCTCCTCCGCTGGGAGCCTGCTTCTTCCTCTCCCACTCCCCCTGCTTGTGTTCCCTCTCTCGCTGGCTGTCTCTCTCTCTCTGTCAAATAAATAAATAAAATCTTAAAAAAATTAAAAAAAAAAAAAAGCTAGAGGGGTAGGCTGAAGTGCACTTACATTATTCTCCTAACAGCATTTCTGTTTTCTTTAGGGCTAAGAATTATGGTCAAAATAGTTAACCCTGTAGGAGCTCAAAAATATAAGTGAGTATTATCCATCATTACCCGTAAAGCCAAATTTCTCAGAAGTACTTTCCTCTTGCCAAAAAGTAAAAGGAGCTATCACAAAACAAAACACTACTGAAGCTTATTTGATTTTAAAAAGAAAAAAAAAAAAGGGAAGTCAGATAACCCTCCCTTGTGTCAGCTCTCAGGGAATCCCAAATCCCAGCTCTCCCTAACTGATGACTTCCACAAGCTGATTCAACTGTGGGTTTCCCTCCCCAGGGTCACAGTTCAACCTGCCTGTCAAAAGATCTCTCAAGTCAATGCATATCACTAACAAAAGGAGGCTTTCACTAGAAAGGGTACTCAAAGCTATGTAGTGACTTTTGGGGGATACTATAACATAACCAGGTTCTGTCTAATTCCCTTCGAACCAATTACAATAACAAAAAGAAACCCACTCATAAAAACCACTTAATATAAAATTGTCAAATCTTGGAAGACCAGCAACATTTCATCAAAGTGAAAATATTGTCATTATAATGTTTCTACCATGTTGCCTCAGAACCACAGATTATAAACATGTCCACAGAAATGTTACATAACATAAAATTATAAATTTTGCAAGCCCAATTCAAATATAAATGTGTTTGAGGAGCTGGCTAATGATAGACATTCTACAATAAATCTACTTCTAAAGAGTCACTAATTTATTTGTCTTAAGTGTGGTTTTTGAAGATACGAATTTTTCAGTGGAGCCAGCAAGGACTTTTTCCTCAAATTGCTGATGAGGTCAGCATCAAAGTCCCTAACACTCTGAATATTAAAAGAGTTATCAAACATTACATCTTCCTCCACATGCCATCTGCAACTGATGTCAGATCAGTTAGACCAGGGACTTTCATCATTCTGTGGCTTTAGCAACAAAATCCTTACTTATCAAACACGAATACAAGTTTTCCTAAGCATTTCCACCAGCTAAAATTGTGAAGCTAAGCATGATACATGAGAAATATGTCATCAAGGCTGGAGAACGGAAGCTCTAATCCATTCCTACTCTTCCTGTGATCTTTAGGGGAGCCCCATACTTCCCTCTTCTATGTCAAAAAAAGAGTGAGCGTCTACAAATCCTAATAGATTTCTGGAGGACAGATAAGGAAATATATGAAGCACTCTGGGTATGATTAACAAAGAAAAAAAGCTGAAATCTTGTTAAATCTACTCAAAGCAGGGGCACCTGGGTGGCTCAGTCGGTTGAGTGTCCAACTCTAGCTTTTGGCTCAGGTCATGATCTTGGGTCGTGGAATCGAGCCATGTCTGGATCTGCGCTCAGCAGGAAGTCTACTTGGGCTTCTCTCTCTCATTCTCCCTCTGCCCCTCCCCCTGCTCTCTCTTTCTCTCTCTCTCAAAATAAATAAATCTTAAAAAAAAAACAAAAAAACAACTCTACCCAAAGCAAATCACTAACATCCAAGCCACTGTCTACAGAACCATGATGCCCCTAGCTCATCCACTAACCACTGGACTCACCAGTGGACAGATTCATAGGAATGGTCCATGCTATAAAGGATCTCTGGCCTTGGAAATCAGTCATCTTGGTGGAAAGCAGGATATATAAGAATCCCCCAAAGGTGCTGATCCACCTTCCCTGTGCAGGAGCATAATGCCCAGAGCCCGGTCTTCAACATGCGTGCATTTGAATTAACACTTTTCATCATGTAAAAGGCTATGTAAGATTCAATGACCTACAGATAGAACAGAGGGAAGTAGATTTGAAGGGGCTAAATCAAGAACTAGACCCAGCTTCTCAACTGGAACAAACACTGGGAAAAATGCGACAAGACCCAGCCTCAAGTACATCAGGTCAAATCAACCAATACAAAGCTATCTGAGAACATGGCAGCCAGGGGTTGTTCTGACCAACCCCCATGTCAGGGACACCCGATGGGAGCAAGAGTGTATCTTAGGAGACAGAATACTGAGAGGGGGCATTTAGTTTTAGTACCATATGGAACATCTAGTTGACACCAGGGAATTCTAGTGGTGATTCACCAAGCAAAGCTCTAATTCCTCCCGTGCAAAAATAAAATAAAAAGTAAAAAGTTTAGGTCTTCCAGAAACTGTGATGAACTGGGCAGGTGAACTCAACCACAGGGAGAGAAAGCAGGACTCTTGTTATTAAAAGTAAGGTCAAAGGGGATTTGGGTCTTTGATGGTGGCAGAGAAACCACCTTTAAAAATGTAGCCACATCAAGGCCAGACAATAGCAACAATGGTGGCAATGCTAAGCCAAAGAGTGTTGACCTCATTCTCCTTATGTTCCTCTTTCCTGTGCTGTAGATGGTCTCTAAAGCAGAGATTCTCAATCCTCACTGCCCCTTAGAATCACTAACACCTGGACCCCCTGCCAATCTAACCACACCAGACTCTCCGGGTATGGAGCATGAGCATTGGTATTTTTTGGCATTCAAGGTGATTACTGTGCAGCCAGGGTTGAGAATGACTGCAGGTCTTGGAAACGATCACTGGTGAGGCCTGTGTAGTGCTAGCTATAGAGAAAAGGCAACTGGACCCAACATCAAAAGCATACTGGGACCCAGGCAGGACCTGAAACCAGAGACCCATATTCGAATTCTACATAATCCTAAGACTGTGTCTACACAGACACCAGTTCTGCTCCTTTTAACAACTGTCTTACCTTCAACAGTCTGAGGTAGCATAAGGTGCTGCGGCCTTTTAGACAGATCATTAGACAAATCAGACACAGAAACAAAAGCCCTCGCTCAGAGCTTCGATCAATACTTCTTCCAAGTTTGAAGACTCCCTCTTTTAACACTACCTCACTATCCAGGGCTGCATGTAACAATACTTACGTGCTCCTTTTATCTTGAATTGAATCTAAGAAAGCAGAACTTCAGAGTGTCCTGAAATACCAGCATTACAGAGCCAGGTTCTACTGTTAACCTATCATTTGCTGGACGTGTGTTTCATGTACATCTCATGGGATGAAAAAGCATTTAGAAGTTAAAAAATGAGCATCACAAATTTCTCTACTATATGTGAAGAATTTCTGGCTTGATTATCAGGTTCATATCATTTGGTCAGTAGCAGACACAGGATTTGTAATAGCAATGGGACTGCTGCTAAGCTACGCTATGTGCTGGAGTTTTTGTGTGTGCTGTTGTTTATTAATCATGGTTACACAGAAAGCAGTGAACTAGATGCTTTTCTCGAATACGGAAGTAAAATGTAATCATGATAAAGAGTCATCATCTCTCCAAATATTGACAACACGTCTTACTGTGCCCACTGCAGAGCAGTGAAAGGATTCTTGACTGTTGACTGATTTTGCTGATAATTTTTTTTCTCTGAAGGTGAAGGAAGAGGGCTTGTTCACTGGGACTTAATTCTGACCAACCAACAAGGACAAGCCAATTAGTGAAGGGAATTAATTGAACACCGAATGAAGTGGCCCTCTCACTATTCTCTCTTTGAGACCTTCCCTCATTATTTCTTGCCCATTCCACTGGTTTTCTAATTGTTTTCACTGTAATCTCTCCCTTACCCCAACCTCCTACACACACACAACCTCTCACTAACCCATCACTCTCACCATTGCCAGAGTGAGCATTTTGCCATCCAACTTTTGTCATGTCACTTTCCTCCTCAAAGACCAAAATCTTTTTTTTCTACAACAAGCACTTAGCACCTACCATTTGGCAGGCATTGTGTAAGTGCTTAACAAATATTAACTCATTTAATCCTACAAAAACTTTAAAAGGTAGTTGACATTTTAACTTAATTTTGCTAGGTAAACCAAGGCACAGCAGGTGTTAATAAGTTACCTAAGGTTACACAGGTAGGATTCAGGCCCAGACAGTCTGGCTCCAGAGTCCATGCTCCTGACCAGTACACTGCTGTTAGCATGGACAAGTGCAAGCTTCTTAGCATGGCAAAAAGCCCCCATGTCAGTTGTAGGGGAGCAAAATTTGCGGCACTAAACTATATCTCTTTGTAACGTAGATTATTTTAGGTTGGTTATTTTTAAGAAATAGACAGTTCAGGAAGGAACTTTAGCTTTCCCCCCAAATGCCTAAAAGAATTTAGATAGGGGACCTGCTCCAGTAAGAGAGCTATCACCACAGATAACTATAGTATAAGATGACTTGGGTGCGGTAGACAGGGTGGAACATAGCAAAGCCTGTTTGTTAGAGTCCTCTTTGTGCCTCGTTATTTCTGGATGGCCCAGCAAACATTTGTTTACTGAACATTTACTCTTTTCCACCTTCCCATGAATTGTCTTTCTTCCCTTTGAAGTCCCAGATCCCTACTTCCTTCTCCTTACCTCTGGATAGCATATAAGCCTCAATTGCCTGTGGAGCCCTCATATATATGTAATTAAGTTAGACTTTCTCCTATAATTCAGCTCATGTCAATTTAATTCTTAGGTCAGCCAAAAGAATCTTGAAAAGTAAAGAAAATTTTTTTTCTCCCCAACACAGTCCATGACTGACCTCTCCAACATTGTTATACACTCCACCCCAATATGCAGCCCATGCTTTCCAAGTGAAAGCAGATGACATACTGTTCCATACATATGGCCTGCACCAGTCCATCTCCACATGTACAGGTGATATTCTCTCAGTTCACACAGCCTTCTACATCACCTTTAAGAGTCAGCTGGCCTATCCCCGTCTAGATGTAGTCTTCTCTCTTCCCCCAAGTAATATCTACACTCTCCCATTTCGAATCTCACTAAGTCTTTAGTTGAGAGGAAATTAATCATGTTTTACTTACAATTACCTGTGTACATGTCTGTTACCTCTTCTCCTCCAACCACAAAAAGATTATGGTTTCTCTTTGTGTCCTTTTCACAGGATCTAAAGTAGTTCCTCATGCTTGTTGACTTCAATTGCATAAATTCTTATAGACAATGTAGAAATATGGGCTGAATGACAGTATGGTTAAATGGAATCACAAATTGTTAGTCATTTGTTAACCCAAATGTGTTCATTAATGGACAGTCACCCTAATAGGAAGCTTCTGGTGGTGGACAACTTTCTTATGTTTTTGGTCCTGCCTTGAGTTGTTCCTATTGAGAACTTTCAGGCAGAAAAAGAAGGAATATTTATCAGGTCATTGGAGAATGCAAAAATATGAGAGGAATAGAAAATCAATAACATGACAAAATCAACTTCAAAGAATAGGTTGAAACTAACGTAATTGGAATATCATATGAACAAGTATAAAGACCTGGAATCAGCAGTGTTAAAGTGTAGGTTGAGAGAACTACAACCTCATGAGTCTTTGCAAAGAAGAAAAAAAAAATTGCCTTGATCTGTGCTAACTGCATCACCTTGGACAATTTACATAATCATTTTCAGCCTTTATTTAATCCTCTTTATAATCTTATGCTTTGGAACTGATACATGTTAAAGTTCCTGTTATACAGAAAATATGTTAGCTTCCCGTTACTATGATTGTCATTATATCACAAGGGATTTAGGTTTCTGAAAACTCAACAACATTGTCAATGATGTGACATGATTACTAAAAAGTTAGTGCAAGCTTTGGCTGCATTAATAGATGTGAAGATCCAAAGTATAAGAGGAATGAGCCAGCTGGACTTCTCACTGGTCAGAGAAGCTGGCTGTGGGACCGGACTCTGGAGAACATTCGACAGTAATGTCAAAAAGAAAACATAAAAGGCCTGAGAGAGAAATTCTAGGTATAGAATTTATTTTTTCATCATTTGCTACCACAGTTCTGCTCTCAAGTAAGTAGAACAATATAGAGTCCATTTATTTCACAAACGACGAAAAAGCAAGTAAAAATTCTAGAATTCAGGCAGGTATTAGGAAAAAATGAGAGAAGGACTGAAAAGAGCTTCATGAAGTCGACTCTTGAGAGTAAACTCCATAAATGTGCCGGGTGAACTTTAAAGGAGTGTCAACATTATCGTTACACTGAAAAGAAAGGATGCTTGAATAGTCCTGTTAGGGAACAACAGGCGAAGATGCCACATGTCCAAATAAATGAGAATAAAAAGTAAAGGCTGATGATGGGATGGTTGAAATACAAATAGGTCATACTTTAAAGATGTAAAGACATACTGATGGCATGAAACATGAAACAGAGGCTTACATGATTTTTTCTTAAAGATTTTCTTTATTTGAGAGAGCAAAAGCAGGGGGAGTGGCGGAGGGAGACAGTGAAGCAGGCTCCCCGCTGAGCAGAGAGCCTGATGTGGGCTTGATCCCAGGACCCCAAGATCACGACCTGAGCCGAAGGCAGACAGTCAACCGACTGAGGCACCCAGGTGCCCCACAAGCTTAGATTAGAAAAGAAAGAAGCTAAGGGACCGTGCCTAAGGAATGCTGCTTCAGCCTTGAGAACCAAACATTCAGCAAATGTCTCTTTAGTGCCTATATGAAAGAAAATCCAGTCTACGCTGATTTTGTATAGACTGGATTTTCCTCCAAAGAGGTATAGTTTAATTAACAGTTTTCTAGGAAAGATGCAGTTCACAAGCAGGGGATGGAAAAGTGGGGGGTGGGACTGTAAGCGGCTCCATAAGACCCACATTTATTAGGACACCTTTCAAAATTCATTACAATTTTATGTCATGTAATTTGCAGGAACTGAGCATATTTGGAGACAGTACTATTGCCTGACTCAGAAGTTCACTAAGAAGAAAGAGAACAAGACCCTGAGTCTACCCAGAACATTCTGCAGTTACTGTTTCGATCTGTAGACAGTACCTTGTATGAAGGGAGAAAGGTACCTTGAGTTTTAGAAAACCCTGCCTTCTTTGAGTCAAGAGCACTTTAAAGGAATAGCATAAACATCAGCCACCTTGACTGCCTTTCTCCAAGCCTACTACACAACAGTGGGTTTAGTGCAAAATGAGACCACGGGTCCCTTGTTCTTATGGTCATCAGGAGAGGTGGACCTTAACACAGCCAGGCACAGAAATAATGAACTACTTTCATGGGAAATGTCATAAGTAAGGAGAAAGGGGCACTAACATAGAGTATAACTGCAGGTTCTGTCCAAGTCGGCAATATATGGAATGAGGAGAAATTCAGCAAAGGAAACGAAACTTCTTGAATAAAATTCTATTATCTACCAGATGTGGCAACTTTGCTATCCTGCTGATAAAATTATGGCTAGAAAATAAGTCCATCTGGCAGAAATACAAGAGAACATGACAGGCAGAGAAAGAAAAACGCATTTGTGGACCACCTCTGATAAATGCTTGGGGCATTTGAGTTCCGCACAGGAGCTGGAGAAGAGCCACGGTCCACGCGCAGAAAGTGGCCAAAGGAGCTGTCAATTGCTTTCTTTCCAGTCTTGATATAACCCTTTGAGTAGCCTGTTTCCTTTTTTTTTTTTCAGACGTGAATCATAGTTCTGCCTCTCAGATCCTTTTAAAAGTTGTTTTCATTACATATCCTCATCATGAGTTTATTTCTGGGGTCATTGCCTAAGAAAGGATATTGTCTTTTTAAACTTAGATTTCAAAAGTGAAAAGCATTGGGACATAGTTCTCCTGACTTCATTTTTATATTAAAGGAGATAATGAAATAACTCATTTCCATAAGAACGTCTTTTGTCCTAGTATTGTATTTCTGGAAGGATATTATCCAATTAGGTAATGAGTTTCTCTGCATTTAATATTATCTTAAGCCTTCGTGTCAGCCATAGTAAGTTTACTGTTATGCACTCATTCCAGATGAGCTGCTCAAGGGGTGATTTAAAAAGCATTGAGCCGCTGGAAAGGGAGGGTGATGGGTAAATGCCTACTTAAGTGCCTACATCACCTTCCATCTTCTTCTTTACACACTTTGACACTGAAGAACAATGATGATATAAGATAAGGATGGCCAAGCCAAAGACATGTGTCCCAAAGTCATATTATGTATTCAAGAAGCTTTAGCTCTTTTTAAGCTGATCCATTAGGAAACTCTCATAATTGTATGACAGAAACAAGTGCACCACTCATGCAAAAGGCTTTATTATAACCAACACAGTAAAAGCATAATCCTCATAAAAGTCTCAAGGTTCCTAATTTGTAATAACAACTTTTTCTTATTTTGCTTAAAACTCAGCATATGCTATAGAAAAGTTAAATGAAATACTTCTGCTCAGTCACAGAAAAAGAATCTTATCTAATAGGTGCTAGCCCTTAACAAATGCAGCATCCTGGATAGAACCAAGTTCTTCTAGTTAAAATGAGGACTCTCAACTTCCTCTACTAACATTGTTTCATAATATTATCTTTGTATTGGTCAGGAATAAATACATGCATTATCATATCATCAAACATACAGAAATCTAACCATAATCTTGCTGAATAGACACCACACCTGTATTGATGGATGGAGCTTAGCTACAATGGTATTCCAAGTCTTCAGGACAAGGACTAGTATATAATGGAACTCAATAAATTCTACTAAGTGCTAATACTTGTATGGCTCAATGACTTTTGATATACTAAAAAGCATAACTATCTAGAAATTAGCATTCTGGGTTAAAAGCTTTTATATTTTCCTTTGTCCAATCATTTCTTACTAAATGGGGGCTGTATGCATCCTCCCCAGTGTCTTGCTTCTCTCAGCTAATCCCTAGCCCATCATGTTCTCACGTCCATTCTTAGCAAAGAAGCCTTGACCTTCATGCTATTGGCCAAAGTGGTCTATTTTCAACAAAAACCCCATATAATAAATATCATACAGTAAGTAATGGCAGCTTCATGGGACGTGAGGATAGTACTTAGGGAAGAGACAATAAATAGTTTGAATAACTTCATATTAATAAGAAATTTCTCTTGTCCACCTTCAAACTGTAGACAACATGGCTCCATCTGTTATCAAAAAAAAGTGTATATAGTTTATGTCAGGTTTCAAATTTTGCACTGAACCCAAGAGCTTCCCTATGCTGGTATTAAACTGAGGCATGCTCCTAGTTCTAGAGTTGTTATTTTCCTGTATCCTTTATACTTAGCTTTAATGGTTGCTTTGAACCTTTCCAAACTCATTATAAAATCAGTAGGACGGAGACATACTCTCACAGTTGTCTTTATTTACATCCCAGAAACTTTACTGCACGTGCCAGGGGTTTGACCCACTTGTCAGAATTCCAGGCTTAGCAACTTCCAGTTACTTCTATTAGCAATAAGATTTGCAGTCATAAAAATTTAAGCTAGAAAATGAATTTAAGCTAGAAAAGTTGTATCCGACCTGTCTCCTGTTCGGTACAGATTCCCTAGTTTGTACTCTACTTCTAAATCATACAGACTCTCATCCCCTTCCACTTGAGATGACCCTGCAAAAAAGCTTTTGTTGAGAGTAAGGACAAGGACCGAGTGCCCCACACCGTGACTGAGGCCAGAACACAAACAGAAGCTCTATGTGGCCCCTTCACCATTCTATGCCTCAGAGTCCAAGCCAGCTCTGTACTCACTGATAGACTCTAGTCCTGTCCTATCCTCCAACACTGGCTGAGTCTGCTTCTCAATGGGGATCCTTACTGCTACCCCTCAACTTTCAAATCCTTCCTCTCCCCTCTGGTGGAAAAAAAAGGGCATTTCTGAATTTTGTACAAGCCAACTTAGCAAGGGAAATTAAAGGACTTCTAATTAGGTCCCTCATCACCTCCTACTGCCCTTGACAGCAGCTTGGAGACCCCCGAGAGGAACAGTGATGACAGGCCTGGTAGCATCCTGAAGGGCTTGAGTGCCAGGCTGCAGGGCATCCCTTCATCCCAAAGCCAGACCCTAAAATAGACAAGTGTCCCTGTAAATGTTCACTCACCGTAGTGTCACCTTTACAAATAAAAGTGAAATTTTCCCCATCTCTCTCTACGATATTAAAAATTAGTTCCATTTTAGGAAAAGTGGCAGGCAAGATAAAACACAGTGAGAAATGGAATTTATGAGCTGCTTCCCGTACATCTGAGCTACAATTCTTACTCTTATCACCCCTGTTGACAAGCTTAAAATAAAACCATGATTTTTATTTTTAGGTCCCCAGATATTCTTCCAGGAATTCCCTTTAAATTACTTTTCTTCTTTGACAACAAGAATTAACATGGAATGAATAATAAATGTGTTTTCCTGTGTTGCTTACACTCTTTGGAAGGGGAAAAAAATGTGTATGACTAGACTTTCAAATAATTGTTCTCTTTTACCGAAAAGAGAGAAAGATGGCTCAAGACAGCACCTGTTAGTTTCTGTTTAGGACAGCTGGAGGGCAAGGTCGCTATCTGCCTATGCCCAATTAGCAAAGAGGCAACAGCCAAGAAATAATACATAAAATTCATGCCTAGTCCCTACTTTCTATGTAAACATATTTAGTGAGAGATACTCTGTGTGTTTTGTCCATTTATTCAACAAACATTCACAAGTTCTTACTATGTTTCCCCCTAAGGGGGAAGAAGAGAACTACTCATGGGTGACACCTGGTATGTTCATACTCAGTGGGTAAGGCGCTGAACCAGGCATGGACAAACATGTTCTACTTAAAGTCTAAGGACACAGTAAAAACAAATAAACCTTGTCGAATTGATTTAATTTGATGTTCTTATCTCTGATACACAAATGGGGAATCCAGGATTTAGAGAAGTTAATTAACTTGCCCAGCTAGTAAGAGGTGGAGTTGGAATTCAAATGGTCTGTTCTACTCTAATTTTTGTTCTTTCCAATTCACTGAGCTATTTGTCGGGAAATAAATAAAAAACAATATCTTGTACTCAGAGTACTTACGGTCTAGAGAGAAAAAATACACAGATAAACTGAGCAACCACAACACAATATAAACGAAAACAGTGTGACCATTTAAAAGAAGTTTTGTACAAAGGGCCCAGAAGAAGATGTAATTTTATGCTGAGGTTTCTCCAAGGATTAATTTCCCAATTCCAGACTACAATTGAACACTTTCTATGTGCTTCACATAATGCATGGCACACAGTAGGTCTTCAGGAAATAACTGTTGAATTATTGAATGACTAGGTAGGATTTCTTTAGGTTAACACAAAGTGGAGGAAGCATTAGGGAAGCAGAGCTATGTATGGATAGGCAGACCTCAGAAAATCCCAGCTCCCCTTCCAGAGCTGGGAGAAGGTGAGGAGGGCAGTTGGAAGAGTGGGGCCTGGAGGGATGGGCAAGGGCAGACTGTGGAGCAATGTCCCTTCCTGTGCTGAAGACCTTGAACTGAATCCCACTGGGGATGAGATGACACTCCACCACTGGGAAGTGTACAGTGTGGGTGATCAAGATCATGTCATCCCATCCCACAAACCCAAAGCACACCACCCCCTTCAAACGTATAGGAATTGGGCACATGGAAGTCCTAACAAGGGAAATGAATGGATGATACCACATACCTCTGACCACACCTAGGGAAACAGCATATGGAAAACAGCCCGAAAGTCGCAGTGAGAGTCCAAACTTCCAACGACGTAAGACCAGAGACAAAGAAGATACCTCAAATGATATTCACTGTCAAAACTATAGTGCTGGTGATAGACTCAAGCTCCACCTGGAACCACTGTCTCCTGCTTGCCACAGATAGGAAGACATTCGGTTAATTCAAAACTTGTCATACGGGCGGCATTCATGAGGTACCTACAGTATTGAAAGCAAACCTCACTGAACTGCCTCCACTTTGCACAAATTACTTGCAAATTAACTCATGCCAGGGTCACGTATTACAGCTAATGAACACACTACAGTTTTTTCCAATGATCTCTATGAGGAAAGTTTATTGGCCTAACTTATGAGCCAGTATTAAAAACAGCCTAGGTATGGACCATACTATTAGGAAACATCCTTTTCTTTCTGGGTAAGTTGTATCTAGTTTGTAACTGGAGAAGAGGCTGCACTGGTTGAAATGTTTTTCATGCAGATGAGAATTAACGAATCTCATCATCTCTGTGTAGATAGCTGTGCTTACATTTCATTTCCCTTTGGACACACAACCTTTTAAAAACAAAGAAAAAATTAGAGCACACCTAAATAAAATGGAAAAGGTTATTTTAAATTAACAAAATGTACTTGGAAGCTCTGGTGAGATTCCAGACAGCTCAAATCAAAACATGGCTGTGTGGCCGAAGCAAGCATACACATTTGGAAATAAAAATGTACCACACAGAAGTACCACATTTAAAGGAGAAATTTAAAAATCCTGAGCTTTAGGCAGAGAAGCTAGTTGGACTTGTTGCGGATTCCTCGCAAGTACCACAGTTCTCCATCAACTGCCAAATAATGGCTCTGCGTGGCCTGGAGGCTTTGCAAATCTCCTAACAGAAATTCAAACATCACATTAAGAGCATGAGAAATTCATCTACAGAGTAAATAACTTGGGCTGAACCAATCACACTTTCCAGAACATAATTTCCTAACTCAACCCACTCCGCCACAAGTGTGCCCAAGAAAGGAGAGTTAGGGACAAAAGGTCGCAGGACAGAAGCTGAGATGAGACTGTGAAGACCCACGCGACAGACTCCATCAACAGCTGTCCAAAGGCAACTAGGAAAACAGATATGGCTCTTAGAGTCTCAGGCATAGTCCTGCGCTTCTATCTTTTGATCTTTTATTACTACTTTCTGTTTCTAAAAGCCCACATCTACAACTTTCTGTTTCTAAAATACAATATCAACAGAAGGATTGTGGAACATGGAAATTCTGAAAATTCCCTTCCGTCCCTCTGCCCCAAGTGATGGCAGTGGCTTCCCGCCTGATAAACTGGGCTCCCTCCAGTATTTGACAACCCAAACCATTTTTTCTTCTGATGTCAGATTGTTATTGTTAAACAACAACACTAATTATGGTCCTGCCCAGATCAGACACCTGCAGTAGCTCCCAAGTGCCTACCCAAATTCAGTGTAAAGTCCCCCACCACCGTACAGCCCCACCTCATGTTTTCCAACCTGACAAACACCACTGCTCTACTAACTCCAACAATGGTTTTACAACTAATCTTTGCTGTGGCACAGACATTTATCCCAATAAATTCTTGCACATAATCCAAATAATATGAAGGGGATACAATGGTTTCTTATTAGAGCATTTATTTTACATATTCATATTATATCATTTTCTTTTTATGAAGACAAGTACCAAACTTTTTACTTGTACATAGCTCATGGGACCAAATGTGAAGAACGCCTCTAGACTTTGAAGATAAAGTCAGTATGGTTTCCATCCATGAGTTAAAGTTGTAACCAACCCAAAATGGATGAGATACATAGTCATCTTGAAAGAGACAGATGGTTTATTGCCCGGTAAAATACAAGACAGTTGGAAACCGTGTGACACTGGAATTCCAAGCTACGTGTCAGAAGAACATTACAAAATATTAATACGTGTTCCAAAGAGGGAGATCCACAGTTAAATAACATTGGAAAACATTGCGTACTCTATCATCCTGCTGGCAGAACAGCAGTATTAGTTTCTCATTATAGAAACTGGTTAGAGTTATTTGACCCACTACTTTTCACACTTCCTGTCTCCAAATCAATCCCTACTCCTTTTTTGGAAGAACATTTATGTGATATTGTGATTTATAATAAATATAAATCTTGGTTTTTCATTCAAGGTTCCTGGCTCACAAGCTCCCCAAACCCTTGAAATTTCTGGAGCAACAAGAGCAATGGGAACATCTTTTGTTATAATATTTGGTCTCTTGTCCTCAGTTCTAAAATTGTGTCAGAGCCATAAAGGAGAAGCAGGTGTCTTATTATTCATAACGAGACGCTTTGCATCACCACAACTGCGTCTATGTTAATGAGGTGACTTTTGGAAGGCACCTAAGGAGGGGGGCTGGTTGCCAGGGGACCCCACCCTGAATAGCCAGGTGGAAGTTTCCGTCCCATCTCCTGGTTTCCAGGGGCAGAGGGGCTGGAAGTTGACAGTGGTCAGTGATATAATCAATCATTCCTCTATAATGAAGCCTCCATAATACCCAAAAGGAGGGGCTTCTGAGAGCTTCCAAGTTGGGGAAGCAGAACGCTTCCACGTGCTACCATGCCAGGCCCCAAACTCCAGCAGGACAGAAGTTCCTTGTTCAAGACCTCGCCCTATGTATCTCTTAATTGGGCGGTTGATTCAAATCCTTTAATATCTTTTATGGGAAACTGGCAAGCTAGTGAGTAAATGGGTTTCCTGAGTTTTGAGAGCTGCTCTAGCAGATTAATCAAACTCAAGGAGGGGGCCGTAGGAACTTCTGATTTACAGGCCGTCAGTCAGAAGCACAGGGAAAAACCTAAGCTTGTGATTGGCATCTGCAGTGAGGGCAGGCTTGCAGGACTGAGCCTTTTACCTATGGAAACTGATGCTATCTCTGGGTAAATAGTGTCTGAATGCAACTGAATTATAGGACACTCAGCTGGTATTGGAGAATTGCTTGTTCATGTGGAGGAACCTGTCCTTCACACTGGAATTTGGTACTGAATCCATAACCCATTAATACAGGTTTTCTGAAAACCAGCTTGGAAAATATCACTATAACCAATTCAATACTAACTACTCTCATTTCATGTCAGAGACATTTCTAAAACACAAAATTAAAAAGAAATGAGAATTGTTATCTTGGAATCTAGGCAGCTCTGACACTAGTAATTTTTATGTCCAATGTACAAAAGATAGGTAAAAGATGTGGGTGGCCTAGTTTGTGTGTGTGTGTGTGTGTGTGTGTGTGTGTGTGTGTGTGTTTTGGGGGGTTTTTTGGGGTTTTTTTTTGGTTTTTGGGGTTTTTTTTTTGTTTTTTTTGTTTTTACCAATAACTGGGACTATGGCTGTATTAATTAGGGCACAATCTAAGATGCTGAAACAAAGAGCACCTTCAAAATACTGGAGCTGAAACAAATAGTGGTTTATTTCTCCCTTGAGGAATATTCTATGATGATAGGGTGACTCTACCAGCCTCAACACGTGGCTTCCCTCTTGAGCCCAAGGTGGCAACTCCAGACCCCACCATCACTTGCATATCCGAGCAGCAGTGAATGAAACAGGAACGGCATATATACCCCTCCCTTTTGAGGGCCTGGAAGTACCCCACATCACTTCTATCTACATCGACTGACCAGATAGAACTTGGCTACCTGCAATAGTGTTGATGGAAAACTATCAGTGTCTGCCCCCACATAGCTCTAGCAAAGATACCACTAGTTAAAACAGAAGGGACTCCTCTCAATTGTTGGAGTTTGTACCAACAAACAAACATCTACAGCAGACTGGAAGACATACGATCTTCCACATTTCCATGTCGGAAGGAGGACAATAATGCCACAGATACTTCCCCACTTCTTTGTAGTTCACAGGCAACATTCCACATCCTTCCAATTCCTGGCTGTCAAGTTTCCAATGAAGAATCCATATTTGAACTGAGGATAGTAGTGATTGTCACAGTAATCTTAGGTTGGCACAGTGGGTTGTATATATAATTGGCTCACAGGGCACCTGGGTGGTTCAGTCGGTTAAGTTGTCTGCCTTTGGTTCAGGTCATGATCCCTCTGACCCTCCCCCCACTTGTGCTCTCTCTGTCTCTCTCTCAAATAAATAAACTCTTTTTAAAAAATTGGCTCACAATCTCAGTATAAAATATATATGTACCCTTGCTTTGATCCTACTTAAGAACTTTCAGAAAAATCAAAACCAGACTCTGCTTTGCTGAGCATAAATTCTGTACAAAGAAAAATTAGATTTATGGCACCAAAGAATTAATGTTTTTTCAATAATGACAAGTAAAAGACAAGAGATAAGACTTTTAACATATAACTAACCTTGAGGCAGTTTGGCAGTAATCAGGACTACGTCTAAAAATTTCCATTTTTTATTCTTCTCAGGAGCCTACAGTTCAAACGGAACTTGATCCTGTTCTAATACTAAACATTTATTTGATGTGCTTTAGGCCAAGGAAACAGAAGCTGTCTTGTTAATCCTACCTCCACTCAAATTAAATAAAATACGTAAATCACTTTGTACAGTACGTAGCCCACGATAGTTTTTAAAACAGGGTGGTATTAAGCATTTCACATATGATTGTGTGCTACACTAACAAGTAATAGTAACAGAAATAATTATTGGGTTTCATAAACAAAGAATTCTATATAAGTCAAATTTAAATATTTCTTATAACAAAGTAGCTCTGTAAGTGTCGACGCGCAAGGTCTCAAAGTTCTATTATAAATAATAAACAGGGCTCAAAATGTGTAAAGAGCATGTTGTCATTTGTTGAAAGGGGATGGGAAAGGAAAGTAGATATTCTTATATTCATGTAAACGCATTACACACGTTCTGAATGATGCCCAAGAAAGTGGTAAGAGTAGAAGTCCTTTAGAGAAGACCTGGGTAGGTGAGGGTAAATACAGCAAGAGATGCTTTTATACTTTTTTAAAACTGTCTTAAAAAGTCATTTAATGACAGATTCACTTTACCTTCCTTTCTGATTGCATCTTTAAAAAAAAATTTTTTTTTTTTTTGTATTTGAGTATGGCTGACACACATTCCATTAGTTTCAGGTTATACAACACAGTGATTTGACAACTCAATGCATTCTGTTGTGCTCACCACCAAGTGTAGCTGCGTCTGTCCCCATACATCACTACTGCAATACCATTGCCTGAATTCCCCATGCTCTACCTTTTATCCTCATGACTTATTCATTCCATACCTGGAAGCCTGTATCTCCCACCTCACTTCTAACTGTGAACCATATCCACGCATCAAATTCAAATAACAAATACTGCAAACTGAGTGACTTAAAATAACAAAAATATGATCTTTCATAGCTCTGGAAGCTAGAAATCCGACATCAAGGTGTTGGCAGGACCATGCTCTCTACCAAGCCTTTAGGGGAGGGTCTTTCTGTTCCTTTTCCAGCTTTTGGTAGCCCTAGGCATTCCTTGGTTTGGGGTGGCATAACTGTGATCTCTGTCTCCATGGTCACATGGCATTTTCTGGGTTTGTGTCTACCCAAATTTCCCTTTTCTTATAAGGACATCGGTCATATTGGATTAGGGCCCACTTTAGTCCAGTATGACCTCATCTTAACTTTATAGATGTATGGTTACATCTGTAAAAATCCTCTTTCCAAACAAGGTCACATTCACAGGTACCTGGGATTGATCTCAACAGATCATTTTGAGGGATACAATCAACTCATAACACTACTGTAATTTACATCATCACCCACTACATTCTGTAGACCTTGTTTCTTGGCCCCTTCTCTTTGTTTGGAGCTCAATACAACAGAGTGGCTGCGTGACACCAGTGATCACTTTTCTTCCTTTAAAGATTTGGTTGGCATTGTAAAAATGAACATGTATCTTTTGGTGGAAGAAATTTAAGTAAAAATTCCAAAGAACAGAAGGGTAGATATGTTTTAGCTATATTAATAGGGAAAGAAGGTCACTATATATCACCAAGTGAGAGAAGCAGCCACTTGATCAGGTTACTGTATGAATTCAGGGGTAGTACACACACTCTGCTTTACTAGCGATCAATTTTTATCTGGTTGAAGTTGACCGATAAAGATATGCATGCTATTATATTTTATAGCTAAACTGAAGCAAATAAGGAATTAAATGGAAGCTTTGCTGGAGACAAAAACACCTTTCTTCTGCTGTGATTTTATCTCTTTAAGTCACAATCACCTGTTCTCAGTTATGACACTGAATAATTAACAATTAAAGTCAGGAGACAAGAAAGAAGGAGCATGAGGTGAGACAGACTATCAGCACTCTAAAGAAATAACTCAAGCAAGTAGAGGTCAGGATAAGTTTACTCAACCATTCACAAAACACTAATTGATGACCTACTTCAGCCCTCTCCTCAACACTACGTAGGAAAGGAAAGATGAGGCACAGTCATCTTGCCACTGTCCTTAGAGATTATCCAGTTAGCCAAAGAGCTACCTGTTTGTCAGGTCACAGCCCTAAGTTCACAAGCAGAAAGTAGTAAACTTGCATTATCAAAACACGGAAGCAATCTCTAAAAAGCTTGGGGCGCCTGGGTGGCGCAGTCATTAAGTGTCTGCCTTCGGCTCAGGGTGTGATCCCAGCCTTCTGGGATCGAGCCCCACATCAGGCTTCTCCACTGGGAGCCTGCTTCTTCCTCTCCCACTCCCCCTGCTTGTGTTCCCTCTCTCTGTCTGGCTGTCTGTCTCTGTCAAATAAATAAATAAAATCTTTAAAAAATAAATAAATAAAATGCTAAAGACATATACATTGCAAAGCATCATTTTCTTTGTTAAATTATACAATCAAGCACTCCTACAAGAACATGGAAACCATGAGTGAAGAGAGGAAGGAGTGACAGAGGCTGCTTTCGTGGACAATCTTGTCTGTGGCAGCCATGGAGTTGCAACCCTCACAGGGGAGCAGGGTTAACAGAGGATGCCAGTTGCCATCCTCAGACCCTCTGCCCTTCTGCCAGAGCCATGGCTCCCCAAGGTTCTCCTGGCCAATGATTGAGCCGTGTGAGGATAATACTAAGTCTACTCATTCTTACCCAGTTCAGTATTCTTCTAATGGACAATTCATGCTCAGGGATTCCCCACTGTCCTCGATGAGGTCTTCTCAGAACTATACTGAATTCTGAAGCTCTCCCCATCCAACCTTTCTTTCTTCCTCTTCTCCTTCACAGGCATCAGACCTAGGCCTAGCCGGCTATCTCTCTTCACCTTCTTCTGATCCCTCTCTTTTTAACCTTCACCTCAGCATTTCTCTCCCTCCCCCCACCAACTCAGCTCTCTTGCAAGCTCGACCAGCAGAGTGAAGTTCACATTCTACTTAAACTAGCACAGTAGTGAATCAATCAGTAATGAATCCACTTCTGATTTACTTTTTGTCTACTTCAGAGTTCATGGGCAGGTGATAGACAGTTTCTTTTTAGGCAGTCAGTTGTCCTAAAACAATGAAGCATGACTATTTTTCAACTGC
Source organism: Ursus maritimus (assembly GCF_017311325.1). NCBI lineage: Eukaryota > Metazoa > Chordata > Mammalia > Carnivora > Ursidae > Ursus > Ursus maritimus. The sequence continues at coordinate 18,473,732 of NW_024423344.1, forward strand.
TTATCCTTAGCTGTCTCCTCTCTACACCTATTCTAATACATCCGCTATCCAAGAGAAGCTCAGACACTTCCTCGAGGTCATTACAGGGCTATTCAGCCTGTTCCCTCTGACAGGCTTATAACTCTGCATCTGTCATTATGATTAACCGTCTTCCTACTGATGGGAGCCCCTTGGGAACTTTTAAACTTCATTCACTGTTCTCCTCAGTGTCTTTCTACCTCTCACTCTATCCCTCCTCTTGCAAGACCCATNNCATTCCTGCCTGAAAATAATGGGACAGATAAGGTCCCTGGAGCTCTAAGTTTCAAAACATACACATCAAACAATATTACATGATTTTAACCAAGATCCATAAAATACTAGACCTGGGCTATAAAACACAACTCCATGAACCAAAGAAATGCAAGTTATAAGGCAAAATAGAAAACTTCGACTAACACAATGGAAGTCCAGCATCAAAGGTCACAGGTTCCAGCTTGTGTCACCTGCAGGCAGATTTATCCTTACACGTCCAGGTTCTTTCATACCAGAGAAGGACCCTCTACCACTTTCCACATTAAGAAACTCCAATGCCTTAAAACTGCATTGCAATTTTTAAATAGTTATAATTACTTAAAAGCAATTGTTAATTTAGAGCTTGGGTTTCCCTCTTTATCTATTTAAATCTCAATCACAACTCCTTTCAACTTTCTTCACATCTCATTACCAGTCTTTACAATCTTTATCCATTTTGTTGTTTATCTCCCACATTACTTCACTTAAAAACAAAGGAAGATTTGTTTATTTGTTTCTTGTGTATTGAGTTTGAGAAGTTCTTTGTAGATCTTGGATACCAGTCTTTTATCTGTACTGTCATTTGCAAATATATTCTCCCATTCCGTAAATGGGCAGAAGATATGAACAGACACTTTTCCAATGAAGACATACAAATGGCTAACAGACACATGAAAAAATGTTCAAAATCATTAGCCATCAGGGAAATTCAAATCAAAACCACACTAAGATACCACCTTACGCCAGTTAGAATGGCAAAAATTGACAAGGCAAGAAACAACAATTGCTGGAGAGGATGTGGAGAAAGGGGATCCCTCCTACATTGTTGGTGGGAATTCAAGTTGGTACAGCCACTCTGGAAAACAGTGTGGAGGTCCCTTAAAAAGTTAAAAATTGAGCTACCCTATGACCCAGCCATTGCACTACTGGGTATTTACCCCCAAGATACAGACGTAGTGAAGAGAAGGGCCATATGCACCCCAATGTTCATAGCAGCATTGTCCACAATAGCTAAATCGTGGAAGGAGTCGAGATACCCTTCAACAGATGACTGGATTAAGAAGATGTGGTCCATATATACAATGGAATATTACTCTGCCTTCAGAAAGAACGATTACACAACATTTGCAGCAACATGGACGGCACTGGAGGAGATAATGCTAAGTGAAATAAGTCAAGCAGAGAAGACAATTATCATATGGTTTCTCTCATCTATGGAACATAAGAACTAGGAAGATTGGTAGGAGAAGAAAGGGATAAAGAAAGGGGGGTAATCAGAAGGGGGAATGAAGCATGAGAGACTATGGACTCTGAGAAACAAACTGAGGGCTTCAGAGGGGAGGGGGGTGGGGGAATGGGATAGGCTGGTGATGGGTATTAAGGAGGGCACGTATTGCATGGTGCACTGGGTGTTATACACAGCTAATGAATCATCGAACTTTACATCAAAAACCAGGGATGTACTCTACGGTGAATAACATAATATAATAAAAAAATATTATTATAAAATTTAAAAAAAACATTAAAAAAAAAAAGGAAGAAATGCCACAAAAGCAAAACCCTCAACAACTCAGAACCCAAACAAGACACAACTACCAAGAAAATATGGCGATGCCCACTCTACGAAACCATCGCTACAGAACTTCACTGATTCAGAATGGAATCCAGGGACAAAACCACTTTGAAAAGCAATGGATATGTTACTTCTACTGGAAATAAAATTAAAAATTGAATTTAAAAAAAAGGCAATGGAAAGTCAAGGTTAGGTGACCATACTGAAGGTCAGCCCGGAACAGTAGAGAGAGAAGGAAATCAATAGTAAGCTGCAAAGTCCATTTCTAACTCTTTTCTTCTTGTACTATGTTTTTGATATCTTGAACACCATTTTTCTTATTTTTAAAATAACTTGTTGACTAAGCTGATGGTCAATCTCAGCATGACAAATGATGGCACAAGTTTTCAGATCCAATGCAGTTTTGAGAATCACTTCTTATGATTCCTGGACAACCATGTTAAACTGAATTTAGTTGAGATCTAACTTTCAGTTGACAGTAAGTCCAGGGCAGACAGGAACATGAGAGTTGATAGTCCTCAGAAGCAATCAGATACGTTGCAGAAGATGAAACATCCTACTGGACACATAACAGGGCCTTTTCGGAAAGTGAATGTCATGAGAGAAGGGACATATCTTGGGTGAAGGGGACTTAGGAGACACAAACATCAGATGCAAGGTATAGTTCCAACTGGCTCCTGGCTTGGGAAAAAAGTTGTAAATGATATTTTAGAAGCAATTCAGAAATTTTTATATGAACTGGTATCAGATTACATTAAGGAATTACTATTAACTTTGTGAAGCATGATAATTTTAAATTGACTATACAGAATTTTTTTGAGGTATCCACTGAAGAAATTAGAGGAAGAATGTGAGGATATCTGTAATTTACTTTAAAATATCTGTACATAGAATATGATCTATTCATCTGCCACACAGCTATTCATCCACCCCGAGGACTGTCAAACTTCTTAGGTAAAGGGCAAAAGAGGAAATATTTTAGGCTTCACACCATACAGACACTTGCTTTTATTCAACTTTACTGTGGTAGCACAAAGATAAGCATAGATAATACGTCAATAAACGTATATGGCTATGTTTCAATACTTTATTTACAAACACAGGAGCCTGCAGGCCATAGTTTGCTGACCCCGGATCTACCCCCTTCATTTAAAAATAGATGCTGAACGCATAAGCAATATAACCCTTGGCCACAATATACAACATGGCATTACCTTAGCCTTTTAGTCCTTTCTTCCCTTTGCATCTGGAACAGCAGCAGTATATATTCCTCCTTGGAGATCCATTATATCTGGCAAATGGTTTCCTATGCAGCTAGTCTTTTCTCCATCATGTGACTCAGAGATTTCATTTAAGAAAAAAAAAAACAACAAACAACGTGCCTATAATGTAAAATAACCATATCAGAAGGAAATTCAATTCTGAGAATGTTCTTCTAACCTCTGGGCCAAATTCAAGCAGGGATCTCTGGTTCTAGAACTGATGAACCCTTGACCGGTTTTGAAGATGAGTGAAATAGTCATTGGACCCTTCACTTCATTACACCACTGCAACCAAATTCACTCTTTCAGGTCCTTGGTACGTTGGCTACGCGGCAAATCCAAGCCTTCCTGTACAATACGCTGCATGTGCCCAGTGGTGGGGGAGTAAATGCAGTTTCCCGGTGGGTCTGCGTAAACCACCATCAGTGGATAAGCCACTGAGAAAACGGGACTCAACGTGCACACAGCACAGGTGAGATCAATATCTCTTCCCAAGTAGGGACAGATACAGATACAGATACAATACATGACTCATACATGAGCAATCCTTCAAGAAAGAATGATCCCCACAAACTCAGATATCTTCATTAGAAATATAGAAGCCAGGATAAAATATTTAGAGAATTAATTGAGTTGCACCGTTGGCTCAAACTGCCTATTAAAAGTTTACCTATAATGGAAAGCTTTGGTCTGTCCACCTTCGTGCTCTGCCACTAAAACTGCATGTAATAAACTTTTATAGAATATGGCATGTCATGAAGTTCGAATAGATTTAGTTCCTAAAGGAGTTTCATAGAGATGATGAGTAAAAACTGAGAGAAAATTCATGTTATATAGATTCTCTATTAATAAAAAGAAACCTAAATCGTGGTTCAAATGTTTAGGGGAAAAAACCTACAGAGTTAAGATAGCCTATAAATTCTTTGGAAATGGGGGGCGGGCAAGGGGTGGAGGAATAGAATCCCTGCCAAGTTTCAAGGTCATAAAAGTAGTTGAAATAAAATACAAAGCCATATATAGGACCACATTTTTCATGGTAATATACTTTATGGTTCGAACTGGGCCGTTAAATAGGAGACTTGTGAAAAAATACATTAGGGTCTTCTAATTAAGTCTATGTATTATTTTGGCATTCTTAATTTAATTTGACTGACATAAGGAAAGATAGAAGAATGAAATTACTACTGTTAAGTCTTACGAGAAAGTTGTTTATAGCAGCATGTTGTCTTTAAAATATCTGCTTCTAAGTACGGTATTCACCCAGAACATAATACATATATTATTAGAAACACTATTGTATTTCCACAATAATTTGTGCCCTGAAATTTATGTAAATTTATTGAGAGGAGGGGAGATTTATATCTGCTCTAACCCAGCAGAAGGGATTTTTTGATGAGAAATAAAATCATCGGGGATATATATAATCTACTTAATACAGTAGTTTTCACCCATGTGGAGTGTTTTGGGTTGGCAATTAATATCATAATGGTAAAACAGTTGCATCCTTCTGTAACATCGGCTTCCATTGGTCAGTATTTACCTAAAAGTTGAAAAAAATCTTTTAATGGAGAAATAATAAAGTTACACTCCTTTCAAAGTATTTTAACTTGTCCAATCTCTGTGCACCTAATTTGGGATTACCTCTTTCGTTATTAACTCAGATCAAGGGCAGCTTACCAAGAAGTAAACAAGTGCATTTACAATTGTTTTTCAACCAAACATTAGAACACAGATGAACAGAGAGGGACACTAAAATACACACTTCAGCACTTCAATGCTGAATAAAAGTTGAAAGTGAAACAAGAGGGGCTAATACACAGGCTAATACTGTCACTGAGTTACGTTGGATGTATACTTTCTCTAGATGAGTAAATCTGATGAGATGAGGAAAGGTTTTTTCCTGCTATAGGTTAGCAGGCTAACAGGTTGTGTGAATGGTGACCATCAAGGTTCACAGCCTGGGAACCTAAACTGTCTCCGGGCAACTCGAGATTGCTCCTAAGAGCACCCTCCGTCTCCCCTCTCCAGCCAGGCCATTGCTGAAGAGATGGATCCCATAGAAAACCACGCCAGGGGAATTTGTGGTTTTGGTGGCTGCAGAGACACAGCTCGAACACAAATCAAATCCTGCCATCCTTTGATGTTTGCTCTTTATAAAAAATTTTGGACAGAAAAAAAAATTAACAAATTAAATTTTGCAGATGTGTTTCATCATTCTGGTGTTCAAGGCTCTCCACGTGCTGTCCCCCACCTGCGTGACATTTATGTCATCACTTAGGCCGTCACGAGGCTCTTATACCCTCTATAACCCACTGCCACAATTACTCCCGCCTCTGAGCCTGAACTCCTGGGGTTCTCCTTATCTGGAGGCCTCATCATCTAATTCTGCCTCTCCAAATCCTACTTATTACCTTTCAAAGTCCAACTAAATTCGCACCTCTAATGCACAGCCTTTTCAAGCTACCCCAGCCCACGTGGGGCATCTTCTCTCTCACTGCCCCTTCTACATACATCAGTTGGAGTAGGGATCCCATTATTTGTTTATGTGCGTATTTTCACCTAGCTCTGCCCTATTAGAGAGCATGCCTCACCTTATTCATCTTTGTATCTGTTCCAGGGTCTAGAATAGCACCTGACACGTAGTAGATGCCCATTTAAATGCAGGGAACAGGTTACCACGGGCAGGTGGTGGGGGAGGGTTAAATGGAAGGAGAGATTGGGGAGCCTCCTGGGGTGCTGGCAATATTCTTTATCTTCACCTGGATGATATATGGTATGTGGTATTTACACAATAAAAATTTATTGAGCTGTAAATAAACACATAGTGGATGAAATGAATGAACTAGCAGCAAAGAAATATACGAGGCTGCTTTTCTCTAAAAACATGGCAACAAGGGACACACACGCGCACACACACACACACATGCACACGCACACACAGCAGAGTGTCACTTCTGCTTGGATTATCACATCATAGAGCTTTCTTAGCACCAGCCACCAGCCTGCACCTTCCAAAAAGGCTCCCCCACTCCAGTGTCACGACGCCAGACCTCACACCCTCAAGAACTGTCCACCATGCAGACACTAAGTGACTTGGAACTGTATGATTATAGATAGGCAGGAATCTATTTATTATCTCTGGGATCTTGGGCAAGTTACTACCCTCTCTCAGTTCCATCACCTCAACAATGGGAATAATAATAGTACCTACTTTACAAAGTGTGGAAACCTTTAATACAATAATATACTGTAAATATGATTAGCATTAGCATTTATGCATAATTGATGACATAAATGTCACACAGGTGGGGGACAGCATGTGGAGAGCCTTGAACACCAGTGATCAGACAGGTCCTAGCCCATGGTAAGCTCACAATAAATATTAGCTATTCGACTGTGAAATTTTATGATGAGATTACAGAGAAGAACATGGAAGCCAGATGACCAGCTGGTGATCCATGTCTGGCTGCCTCTAGAGATCACCCTTAATGTAGACCAGTGTTTTGTTTTGTTTTTTAAATGTGGTCTATGGTCTCACCAGCGTTAGAAATCACTTCTGGTCTTTATAAAAAATGTAGATTCCTGAGTTGACCCCTAGAAACTGAAACTCAATCTTAGGGCAAAGGAATCTGCATTTTTTAAAGTTATATTTATTTATTTGAGAGAGAGGGAGAGGGAGAGAGCACACACATGCAAGCAAGTGGGGGGAGGGGCAGAAGGAGAGAATCTCTAGCTGACTTCCGGCTGAGTTCAGAGCCCAATGCAGGGTTTGATCCCAGAACCCTGAAATCATGACCTGAGCCAAAACAAGAATGGGATGAGACTGAGCTATCCAAATGCCCCAGGAATCTGCATTCTTAATGAGCACTCAAGAAGATTCTGATGTACATTTTAATTTGAGAACCAATAATCCAGTGGTTCCCAAGATTGCTATCTGCATCACCCAAGGACTTGTTAAAAATGCAATTTCTTGGGTCCACCCAACCCAGTGAATCTGAAACTTGGAGGTAGCCAGCCATGTGTGTTTTCTAAATCTCCTGCTGATTCTAATGGACCCAGAAGTTTGAAAACCACTACACTAATCTACACCTTCTCATCCAGATGCAGCGAGAGCCCCAGGCACCGGAAACCTGGGGTCACTTTTCACTCCACTCCATCTCTCTCCTTTATTTCATTTTGTCCTCTCTCTATCCCTCCCTCTACTTCTCTATTCCAAGTCTTGTCCTCCCACTCCTTCACTTCCATAAAAGCTTCCTATAAAATCACTGGGTTTTAAATCTTGTTACTTTCCAATCCAGAGCTGTGCCTAAAATTGCCAGTCCAACAATGTCCCTTCCCTACTCCGCACCCTTCAGTGGCTTCCTATAGCTTTTAGTGCTAAACATCGTGAGCACGGCTTATGAATCCTTTCGTACTCTGCCTCTGCCCACCATTCCAGCTTTATACAATACCATCCCTTGCCTCCAATTTTCTGCCCTACCAGCATGAAGCCACATAGTAGCTTCCTCCACAAATGCTGCTGTTTTCCACCTCTAAACTTCAGTTCCTGCTGCTCCCTCCCTACATTCCACTCCCCCCATTCCACTGCCCTAGCTAACTCTGACTAGTTCTTCAACTTCAATTTCTTTGTTTTCTGGAAAACTCTTCTCCCAAGCCTGAGTTACATTTCATTCCATGGTGTCCAACACATTGTCTCTGTCTTTCTCTGCCTATCTTCTTATATCTGTTTTTCCCACTCATTGCTCCATTCATCTTTCTGTCCCCAGTACGTAGCACAGAAAAAGAGATCAAAATCGACTTGCTGAACCATTTAATGCACCAAGAACAAGCATTTACTCTGTTGTTGGCTAAGATGGGTCATGTGGTCTGTGGCCAGGTACTTCTCTGTGTAGAGAGTCTGTCCAAGGAACTAGTCTTAAATTCATTCCCCTATGCTCAAATTAGCTAAATTAGTGAAACGGTGAATACAGACATTTCCTGAACATTTTGCAAAACAGTGAGATACTACAGCAAACCTGAGCAGTACCAGCAACTGGGAGACAAGGCTTCCCTGTGGGACGCTGCTAAACCTGAAACAAATCCATGGACAAGAAGGTTCAGCCAATTTTGAAATCACAATTTTTTTTTTTTTTTTTTTACTGATCAAAGACATCCCTAATGATTTCAAGCTCTTTTTTCAATATGTTCCTTCCTCTGTTTTCTAACATTGTTCAGAAAGAAGCATCATTCTGGGCGCATGGGTGGCTCAGTTGGTTAAGTGCCTGCCTTCGGGCTCAGGTCCTGATCCCAGGATCCTGGGATCGGGCCCCGAGTCAGGCTCCCTGCCAAGCAGGGAGTCTGCTTCTCCCTCTCCCTCTGCCCCTCCCCTGCTTGTGCTTTCTCTCTCTCTCTTAAATAAATAAATAAAATCTTTTTAAAAAAAGAATGAAGCATCATTCTGATAGAAATTATTTCAATTATCAGAACTGATAGGTTAAGTAAAGCCAAAATGCCCTAAAATGGGAAATGTTATGTAATCCTATACCTTAGTGCAAATTTAAGCCATTTCCTTTTTGGGAGAAAACAGATCTACATACACCCACCCACACCCCACTCCACCCCACTCTCCAGAAAACCAACAAAAATTTAGCTCGCAGATAAAACAATGCCAAGGCACGATAAGAAGGGCTGAGATAGTCACCAAGTATTACAAAAGATTGCTTCCAAAGAGTACATCCAGATAATTCAACTCAATTCAATTCAGCAGAATATTATGGAAAGAGTACCTAGGAAATTACTCACTTCAAAAGATTTAATAATAGAATATACATTGGAAATGTGAAGCATTGTTTTGCAATGACAAACCAATGGGCAAATTTAGGAATCAGAGACTGTGTCTCTTTGTGGTTTGTTTGATTATTGTTATTCTGACAATATGAGAAGAAAAGCTTTGGAAACAACAGGTTCCATGAATAGTAGTAGAATCTCAAATTAAAGAATCATCTAAATGTCTTTAAAAAATAGAAAGGACCAGTGATCTTTTCCATTGTATTCCCACTATTTGAATGCTTCACATCTCCACATAGTTAGCAATCGAGGTAGATTAGCTATGGGACATATTAGGATCTGTCTTAAGATCACAGTCACTAACTCATAGTCACTAACAAACTTTTTTCCTTAATATTTCTTGCGGGAAAAGTCATGTTCTCTAACTTCAGAATAAAATTCATGCCCCAAATTATTATGCAGAATTACTCAGAAATCTACAGTGTGTGTTTGGAGAGGAAAGAGATTTTTAAAAATCACCAAAATTCTGCCTCCCTAATACCATGTCTCAGGAAAAGAAGCCAGGGATTGTCTGGAGAGATGGCTGATACCAGAGTGGGCAGGGAAAGTCCAAGGTGAGACTTGGGATATCTTGTTATATTAGAAAACAAGACGGAAGCTGGGTGGCTTAGTCAGTTAAGTGTGCCTTAGGCTCAGGTCGTGATCTCAGGGTCCTGGAATCAAGTCCTGCATGGGAGTCCCTGCTCAGTGGAGAGTCTGCTTCTCCCTCTCCTTCTGAGCCCCACTCGTGCTTGCTCTCTCTCGAGTGCTCTCCCTCTCTGTCTCTCTCTCTCAAATAAATAAATAAAATATTTTTTAAAAAAAGAAAACAAGAAAATAATTGAAAAAAAGATGAGTGTATGTCACAAGGATGCAGGAACTGGCTTGAAAGCATGAAAAGCACAATACACAAAGGTAGGAATTGAGAAATTAGACTTGATCAAAAACACTTCTACGCTTTATAAAATACTGTTCATAAGAAAATGAAGACAGGTCACAGACTGAGAAAATATCTGCAAAATACAGATCTGATACAGGACTTCTAACCACAGTAAATAAGAAATCTCTCAAAAAAACCTACCAAAATCCTATTACAAAATTAACAAAGATTCGGAAGAGATACATCATCAAAGAAGATACATAGACGGCAACTAGGTAGATGAAATAATGCTCACTGATCATTAGGAGAATGCAAACTGAAATTGCATGTATGGTCTATTGATTTTTCAACCAAAATGCAAAGGCAATTCAATGGAGAAAGGATGATCTTCACAATAAATGATACTGAAATAATTGTGTGTCAATATGAAAACAACAACAAACCCTTTGACTTCCACCATAGATCTCAGTGTCAAATCTAAAAAATTAAGCTTCTAGAAGAAAACAGGGGAGAAAACTTTGTGACCTTGGATTAAGCAAAGATTTCTTAGGTACAACACAAAAACCACAATGTGATACCACTACACCCACATAAGAATAGCTATAATTAGAAAGACAGATCATACAGAGTGCTGGCAAGGATGCAGACGAACCGGAATTTCTCATATACCACTGATGGGACACAAGATGGTACTGTCACTTTGGAAAACAGTTTGGCTCATGAAGTTAAGCACGCATTTACATACAATGCAGCAATCTTATTCCTAGTAATTTACCCAAGAGAAATTAAAATGTGTATTCATATAAAACTTTCAGGCAAATGCTGATAGTAGTGTTATTCATAACCATAGAAACTGAAAATAAAATAAAATAAAATAAAATAAAATAAAATAAAATAAAATAAAATAAAAGTCTTTCAGCCATCATATATAATGCCAAAGTTGTACATCCATAAGACGGCATACTACTCAGCAGTGAAAGGAACCAAAGTATTGTCATAGGCAACAACATGGCTGGATCTCAAATGTATTATATCAAGTGAAAGAAGCCAGATTCAAAAGGCTGCATGGGACACAAAAAGCAGATGAATGGTTGCCCAGGCCTGGGAAGGTTGGAGGGAAATAGGAAGTGACTCCTAACAGCTATTGGCATTTTGGGGGAGGTGATGAAATTGTTCTAAAACTGATTGTGATGATGATTGCCCAACTCTGTGAATATACTAAAAACCGCTGGACTGTACACTTGAAATGGGTAAACTGTATGGCATGTGAATTTTATCTCAATCAAGCTGTTTCTTGAAAAAGGTTATATGCTATATAATTCCCCTTCTATGACATTCTACAAAAAGCAAAACAATAGGCACAGAAAACAAATCACTGGTTCTCAGGGTCTGGGGTGTGTGGAGAAATCGGCTACAAAGGACTTGCTGTAATTTTGAGGGGTGATGGAACTGCTGTGTATTTTGATTGCGGTAGAGGGTACACAACTGTATGTGTTTGTCAAAACTTCTGCAACAGTTAACTAAGCGGGATGAATTTTACTGCAAGTAAACAATACCTCAATAAACCTGATGTTAAAAATAAAATGCAACTAACTATATTCCCATCAGAAAAGTAGTCATTACTTTTGTGGGTTTTAATTTGTATATTAGAGCGACAGTACTATTCACCTTCCCCCAGATATTGTATTATCAGTCGTTTGTCACAAACATAACACCTATGAATATATATGGTTTGTCATTACAATTTTTATAACTGAAGTGGTGTTGTTCCACTTTTTAAACATTTTTGAATATGTAAGATGTAACGCAGTAATATGTATTTCCAGACACAATGATAAAGCTGTTGACTACCTCTGGGTCTATTTATTATCATTTTAAGAATAAGATAAATTCAGTTTACATGTGCTTATTATGTTAATGATGGGCTTTATAATCTTAAAAAGCATATGCAGAGGGAAATTAAATTGCCTATTTAAAAGAAATATTCAAAAAATCAAATGATTTCATTCTTGTAATCTTTCTTAAAGCATGTTAGATTTTCTAATAGCAAAGTAGATTTTTTTTTAAATCTTGAAAAGTGTCAAACATGGAGAAAATCTGCAAGAATGAGAACAATACATAGAACATCTACATACCACTTACCCGGATTTACCTAATGCTGACCTATTACCCTGTTTGCTGTCATTTGTTCTCTCACATATATATGCGTCTAGTTCTGGGCTGTCTGGACTGTTGCATTCACCTATGTGACTATCCTCTGACCAATCCAATCACACTGACTTGATTAATGCTGCTTTCTACCTAGCTTGAAATCAAATAATGTGAGTCCTCCAACTTTGGTCTTTCTTTTCAAAATTGTTTTGGCTATTCTAGTAGCATTTACCCTCCCATTTAAATTTTTGAGTCAATTCCCCCAAATCTACAAGAATTCCAGCTGGGAATTTGATTAGGAATGCACTGAATCTTTAGGTCAAATGGGGGAGAACGGACACCTTAACAATACTGACTCTTCCAACTACCAAGGATATATTTTGTCTCTCCCTTTATGTAGGTCTTTGATTTCTTTTTTCTGAGGGGAAATTCAGTTTCTATTTCTGGCACCTTCTTTTCCATCACTGCCTATCCCCCACTCCATTCCCCAAAGTCAAGTTTTGACACATTAAAGAATGTGCTTAAGACATGGATAAAAAGTATATTTTTATATTTTTAAATTTTCAGCTACCAACTTAACAAAAGCCTTCTGTACTTAAAAGTTTCCACCTAACAATGATTCAGAATATCTTGGCTAACTTCCTTAATATCTGAGAATTAGCTAAATATAGTTGGCCTGGGTTCTTTGCTGGACAGGGCAACTCTTCAAACATCAGAAAAAATTCATGAGAAGATAAATTTGAAAAATCAGTACCCTCTGTGCCAGCTACCATTCCCTTCATGGATCAGAAACAGCATGCGATTATCTCGTTCACAAAGTTTTTTGATCAAAATAAATTATACACCTGGGTAACTTAACCCCAATGTCAACAAGCCAGCTTAAACATGGACCCTTGAAGCCTGTCAGATCCAGGGGCCAGCATTAATATAAGGAGAATCTATGAACCAAGAGGAACACACACGACCACATTCAAAGACTATGTTTATGACAAGTAATTAGTAAACTGAGTATTTTTCAAAAAGTCCCTTTGTTCTTAATAGCATTGAAACCATTGCTGGGCTATACCACTGTCATCAACAGGAACAGCAGTGGCGAGTATTCAAAAGATCAAAAGCTGTGACGAAATTAATTAATTAATTAATTAATTATAATTAATAATAATTGCTTCCCAAGTGTCTATTTTACATAAAGATTCTACTTCATAAGGTATACATTCAAGTCCACTGGATAGGCTTAATATTTTCACTGTGGGTGGTCCTTTCTGGGAAAGTTATTCAAAGCTCTGCATGGGGCTAGCAAAACATCATCAATAAGAATGATACAGAAGAAATACAGAGACGAAGCCCACCTTTGCCAAAGGTGACATCTCACAAAGCAGCCCACGCAGTTTTGGAAGCATGTGAAATGAAGGGCTTCTAGAGACAATGAGGGCACAGGTATTCATTTAGTTGGGCTCTTTTTCTTTAATGGGTGCTTTTGGGGATGCGGTGACCAAGAGCGGGGTTGACGTTCACAGTACTGGTTGTATACTTAACTATTATGTTTCTGTGGGTAATTTCAAAGATTTTTTTTTATTTATTCATTTGACAGAGAGGGAGAGAGAGAGAGCACAAGCAGGCAGAGTGCAGGCAGAGGGAGAGGGAAAAGCAGGCTCCCGGCTGAGCAGAGAGCCCAATGTGGGGCTCGATCCCAAGACCCCGGGATCATGACCTGAGCCGAAAGCAGACGTTTAACCGACTGAGCCACTCAGGTGCCCCATCTGTGGGTAATCTTAAATAAAAGAGGAAAACTCTATGAACACCTTTGAATGGAGTTAAATGCAGAAATAGGAAGGCACATGAACCAAGCAGACGGAAACCAGAATAATATTTCTATAACTCAAAAAAAAATGAGAAGTTTAAATAAATACCAACATTTTACGACAAAACTGTTTTCATTTTAATCTTCACTGAGAACAGATGAATACAATTAATGGAATACAATTTTAAATAATTTTGATAACCGCGTAGTAATCATGATGGTCATAATCACTGTGGCAAGTGGATTAAAATAATAGCCCCATTCTTCACTCGTCCCTAATCTACCCTCTGTGAAACGAACATTTGCAGCTTGACCCCTTGAAGTTGGACTGGCCTTGTGACCTGCTTTGGCCCAAAGAATAAAGTAATGAGACTAGATCTCAAAAGGCCATGCGTGTCTGGGAATTCTGCCTTGCTGTCATGAAAATGAGCCTGAGACGACCTGTTGGATGATGTGAAACAGATGAAGAAGAGCCATCTCAGCTAAGACCATCCTATACCAACCTGCCGCGGGGCAGCTTGTCTGCAGATGGCGGACACACGAGTGAGAGCAGGTGAGACCTGATGCGCTACCCTGCCTACATACAAACCCACGAACATAATTAACACATGGCTCTTGTTTTGCCATGAAATTTGGGGATGGTTCGTTACCCAGTACAAGCTCACTGATACAATCACCTACCCTTCCAAGTTTAGTAAGAAACTTTGATTTCATTCTGTCTCTTTCGCTTTTCCTGCCCTTGTGTTTTCTCAGTTATCACCACCACCATCACTAGTCCTATGACTCCTGATGATTCAATGTACTTCGACCTTGGCCTCTCTCATATTTCCGGTGATCAGTCACTTAGTCTTACAGCTTCTGTATAGAAGCGGTTCTCAAATCTATCTGCTTTTCTCCATCCTTTCGGCATTCCACTGGTAAATGTTCTTTGTCTTCTCGAAGCTTTCCTTTCCTCATTCCTTTGTTTCTTTAATACATTCTTTAGTCACTAAAGCAGAGCCATTTTCTTACTAAATGAAATCGTTATTTTCGTAAGACGCATGTCAGGACATATTCCCCATCTCAGATACTTTAAGAGCTGCCAGTTGCCTTTAAAATGTTCGGAACAGCTTAGCATGGAATTCAAGATGCTCCATCATCGCATCCCAATCTTCTCTCTCCATCACTCCCCACTGTATCCTTCTACACTTCTTCAGTACCATCAAGCTGGAATTGTTACCTAGACTCTTTCACGCTCTGTGCCTTCGCAATGTTATTTTCAGCCCCTCTTCCCTATCAAACTCCCAACCAGCTCCACTACTGACTGCTCCCTGACCCTCTTCTGTGGTCCCCTCTACTCACACCTCCGTCCCAGTACCTGGGGTGGATTTTTCCTTTCCCCTGAACATCTCACACATGCCTCTATTACAGTAGTTTTTTTCATTAGAGTTTAATCGATCTTAGTTGAATACCCGAAGGTTATAAATTCTTTGGCAGCATGGCACATGAGTTTTTGCACCCCTCATATGACCAGCACAATGCTTAATATGTCAAGTGTAATATACTAGGGATCCTGGGGTCTCAGAGGGGAGAGGAACTGTTCAGAGCAAATTTAGTTTTCTGGCCAACAGACAAATCTAGAAGTGGGGCAAATAAATCCCTTCGCTCCCTGATCAGAAATGGAAAGTTATGCATAGCAGAAAGTTAGTTTTTGACTCCTTCAAAATTCTAAACTTAAGTATCACAATACACCATCAACTACTTCACTGCTATTCAGGAAACTGACAACTATAATCCGTTTAGAATCAGGACCTATAAGTGTCATAATTTCTACCCGTTCTCACCCCTGTCTGTCTGGCATATTTAGCAAAATCAGATAAGTGAAGGGTAATTTCTGAATACAGTAAAACTTTGAAAAACAGAGTGCTCTGTTAAGCAAACCATATATTTTTAAATGCTGCTGTGAAGAGAAGAAGGAAAATAAGTTGATACCAAGACTCATGCACTAGCTACTGTCAGGCATATATTATCTTCAGAAGAGAATTCTATAACCACATGCATATTTTCCCTCTCAAAAGAAACACAGTGACACTGAGCAAAGTCTCTTAACTCCTCTATGTCCCTATTTGCTCATCTGTTAAATGAGTGACTGAAACTAAACTTCTGGGAGCTTTTTTTTTTTTTTTAAGACTTATTTATTTATTTTAGAGAGAGAGAGAAAGAGAAGAAGCAGGAGCAGGGGCAGAAGGAGAGGGATACAGAATCTCAAGCTGACTCCACACTGAGCACAGAGCCAGATGTGGACCTATGGGCCAATCCCAGGACCCTGAGAACACCACCAAGAGGAAACCAAGAGTTGGACACTTACCCAACTGCACCACCCAAGCGCCCCTTCACTGAGCTTTTTCTTTTCTTTTTTTTTTTTTTTTTAGTGTTTTATTTATTCATTTGACAGAGAGAGAGTGAAGGGGGAGCATCAGGCAAAGAGAAGGAAAAGCAGGCTCCCCGCTGAGCAGGGAGCCCAATGCTGGGCTCAATCCCAAGAGAGTGGGATCGTGAGCCACCCAGACACCCCTCAGTGAGCTTTTTAAGCACCAGTTTATTGATACACAATAATGAATATAAGGAATGAAAGATTTTCAATAATAAAAATTTCGAGTATTAAATTATGCATAATATACTTTAAGACATAGAAAAAGACACCACTATAATTTTGAAAGATTTTTTTAAAGGTGAAAAATAGAGTATTTTCATGGCCTTCAATTAGTTGTAAATTTCAGGGATACCTAGATGGCTCAGATGGTTGAGCGTCTGCCTTCGGTTCAGGTCATGAGCTCCAGGTCCTGAGATCGAGCCCCTGGCTTGGTGGGGAGTCTGCTTTTCCCTCTCCCTCTGCCTCTCCCCCTGCTCATGCTCTCTCTCTGTATCTTTCTGTCTCAAATGCATAAATAAAATCTTTAAAAAAAAGAAAAAGAAATTTCAGTTAATAAGAACAAGCTATTTCTACCACACCATCAAGTTAATCCAAGTACTATTGTAAATATTAAAATACTGGTCTTATGGAGAATGGAACAACCACAGCTTTGTAGATGAGCTGTGGGGCCTTTGACAAGTTATCTAATCTCCATTTCATTGTCTGAAAAATAAGAAGAATAATTCCTGCCTCGTTGGAGATTGTAAAGATTGAATGAGATAATGTCCATGCAGTGACTAGAATATAGCAGATACCAAAAAAATGTTAATTTCCCCTTCTCCACCATCCTCAAGAAAGTTCAAGAGCACTCCGGCAGTGCATGATTACAAGTTACCTCTCTGCTGTATAATGCTCTTATTGTTTCTCATTACTCACCATGCTCTCATATGCGAAAATATTTTATTTTCACAGATAACACTTGCTTCAAAGTCACTTATCGCCCCTGTTTACTAGATGGCAGGCTGATGATGCCATAAAAACAGCCACGATAAATTTACTCGTAAAAACAATCTGACACAAGTTTGGGCTTCAGTCGTGTGCTGGCATACGAAATAAAGTTAGGGAGTATCTGGTAACAACTTTGGTTAGTAGAACTACCATAGAGAGTAGAAACCCTTGATCTTCCTAACTCTCCCCAATACTAGGCAGGATCTCCTATTTTAGGAAAGGAAGAGTCTATCTTTTTGTTAAAGATGTTTTCTGATCTCTAAATGCCACTCTCTTTGCATATAGTTAAGCAGAGTTGAACTTATAAAATCCTTATTTGAAATAGAGGAACATTCTAGAAAGCATTCCTTTTGATGAAATTCCTGTTAATGTAGTGTAATCATGCTTTTTGGTCTTGGTCCACTAAGTTTAATTGGACAAAACAGACAAGGAGAGACAGAGACTAGAGCCAGAGCTCCCATTGAAGAGATGTCACTCTAGGTGCTGAGATGAGGCCCATCTATCTGACCAAACACAGCATCCAAGGAAATGGTAATGGGCACATACTAGAAGTCTCAGTGATGGATAGCGGCAAGGGTGATATCAGCTTCAAGGCCAAGGGAGCACCCAGTGCCTCTCCTCTAGGGGCAGAGGGAGATGCCTTCCCAGGAAAGCTACCCATAGAAGAGACCTACTGGCCCTGTTCCCTAGACTGGGATTCAGAGACAGTCTCTGGTTTCTGGGCACAGGATTTGTGAAGGAGACAAGGTCTTTTTTCCAACATGACTGGCCTAATAAGCAGGAAACAAGATGTGGATGCAGGTAGGGTTCAAGACAGGCACTTGGATCTCAAAAACAATATCTAAAAGAAGGCACAGGGTCAGAATTGGACTAATTGAAGAGGACACTGCAGATCCCCAAAGCAAATGGGATGGAGCTCTTAAACCCCACCTCCTCCAGCATCGTTCCTATCTAGCAAGCACAATATATACCACAGAGTAATTGTGAAGATGAAAGCCAACTTTGTGTCCCTGCCCCAGGCAATGGGAAATCAAAAATGAGAAGGACCACTGTCTTCACCTAAAGATGCTCAAAGTCCAGTGGAAACGGCAAAACGTGGCGAGTATTCTGTGGCAGATGGTCGCCGCATGCTGCAGGACACAGAAAAAGCCATCCAGCCTAGAGCTGGGTAAGTCAGGAAAAGCTCCCCAAATGTATTCAATATGTTTCGTTGAACTAAGTCCTCAGACAATTACAGTCCTGTATCTTCTCTTCCCTCGAGAGAAAACATTTCTTTGACTTTCTGTGTTAAACATTTAAGAAAATCCTTCCCATTCTTTACAGAACACCCTCTAAATTCTCTCAGAGCACTGCTGAATCACTCACCTGGTGATCTCTGCCACAAAGACCAACTGAGCTTCTGGCCTACACAGCCATCACTATGGCCAGCAGACAAGCGCTCGAAAACCTATCAACATGGCTGCTGTGCAAATCCGCTACTAGGTTATCTCCTAGGCAAGTGTTTGTATGAGCTCAAAATCAACATTACTAATAATTATAAGTTAGCAAACACCTCCTGTTAGCACCGAACCGCATGCTTTGTCTAAATGGTGTTTCAATGAATAAATGATTCATCTTCACAATTCTTCCAAGATAGTATTTATTTATTTTTAAAGATTTTATTTATTTATTTGACAGAGATAGAGACAGCCAGCGAGAGAGGGAACACAAGCAGGGGGAGTGGGAGAGGAAGAAGCAGGCTCATAGCAGAGGAGCCTGATGTGGGGCTCGATCCCAGATTGCCGGGATCACACCCTGAGCCGAAGGCAGACACTTAACCGCTGTGCCACCTAGGTGCCCCCCAAGATAGTATTTATTACCTCCACTTTCTGGATGAGAAAACTAAGATTCAGAAAGTAAATAAATTTTCATAAGGTTATATAACTAGAAGGTCAAATCCTTCTAGTGGAGCCAGAATCAAATTCCTGCTCTTTGTCTCCCAACTGTGGAAGTCTACAAGCCTGTCTCTCGTCTACAGACTTCTTTTCATTTACTACCTGCGAATACTCCAGCACAATCTACTTTAAGTTATGGAAATTACCTAACATGGTATAGCCTTTGGCTGTTTTCAGAGCAGTTTTACACGTATCATGTAACAGCTACGTTAAACCCCATGACTCTGTGTTGGCTCCAGCGTTGAGCCTAAGGTTTTAGGTTGGCAAACGGGACCGACACTTGACCAGCTGGCCCCAGGTGACACGCTAGCCTCCTCTCTTGCCGTCCTTCCCCTCCCTCTGCTTTCTTAGCTCTTATGCTGGAGCCAGCCCTTGTCCACACCCATGTGGCTTCCTCTGACCAAAGGCCTTTCCCACTTTTCTACCTGACCAACAGCCTCAGCTCTTCAGGACCCAGATGGCCCACATCTAGAAAGCTTTACCTGCTTCCTCCCCATTCCCCAGCATTGACTGCTCCCTCCATCACACTTTTAGAATGCCGGCATAGTGGCCCTTACCTCTTTGCATCAATACTTGTCTTCCAGCCTCTCCCTAAAGCCTTACTAATCAAGGTGTGACCCATGCACCCAAGGTGTGGACCTCTCCCAGGGATCTCCGGTGTTCTGCAAACCCGCAGCATCAGAGCTGACTTTGCCAACAAGGTCTCTTTGACTCTGATGCACTTTAGACTTGGAGAAGAACTTCTCTCACAGGCTATGGATTTTAGGGTAAGAAAGGTGGAATCTTATTTATCCTCAGAACTCAGCACAGGACCCAGCACTGAGTGAATACTCTGTAAATGTTTGTTGAGTCAAAGTGAATATGTGACCTCATCTGATTCTCACAACAACCTTCTAAGATATGAACTACTCTCTCTATGTTACAGATGCAAAAACTGAGGCTAGAGGCTTAAAGAAAATAACTCAGGTGCCCCTAAAGCTAGGGGCACCTGAGCGGCTCAGCGCATTAAGCATCTGACTTTGGCTCAGGTCATGATCTCAGGGTCGTGGGATCGAGCCCCGAGGCAGACTCTGTGCTCAGCAAGGAGTCTGCTTCCCCCTCTCTCCCACTGCCCCCTCCCTCCGCCCGCGCTCTTGCACTCACTTTCTTTCTCTCAAATAAATAAATTAATTAAATATTTTTAAAAAAAGAAAAGGGAAATTTCCTAAAACTCACACAGCCAGTGATTAGCAGGATGAGGTCTAAATCATCTTACTTATTTTCATTTCCCTAAACCGCGATACGATACACCATGCATTATAAATAAGAACCAGTATTTATCTAATATTTCACATGACATTTATTTCAGTATTAGGATACTGTCCAGGTGAGATGAGCAGACACTCTGCTTCCACGTTCGTGCCCTCATTCATTCCTCTACGTGGTAAAGTCTTACGCGCAGCCACCGTGGGCCGTGCAGTGTAGTCAGAATGAAAGATGAGAGGAGGACTAGTCAAATAGGCCTGTGCCCTCATGGAGATGGCACTCCTCATCCCGCGGGAGAAGAGCCGTGCGGGAGTCCAGGATGCAGGGCACGTGTGAAGGAAAGACCCAGAAGTCAGACGCAGGGTGGGGCTGTCTATGGAAAAAAAATGCTGCGTTACAACTTCGTTTGTTTCATTTCTCTCTTAATTTTCTAAGACCACATTTGTGCATGCGTGTGTGTGTGTGTGCGTTGTGTGTGTGTGTGTGTGTGTGTGTGTGTGTGTGTACGCCATGTGCATACGGCAAAGGGGAAAACAGGAGGAGAGGCGTTTGAAACAGCCTATAGCACATGCTGCCAAACAAAATCTGGTAAGGTAAGATAGAGAAAAGACCCACCAGGGCGCCATTCAGTTTTCAATGCATCAAAGATTTACACACTCTTCCCATTATCATTAATGGCTGTTATGAACGTAATTTGTCCCCACGCACCAAGGGGAGAATAAATTCCTCACAGAGGGGAAATAGAGGGTATTCAAAGAAAAAAAAATATTTTATGCCAAAGGCTGATGACTGCTAGCTGATAATGAATGCAGTAGGAGTAATAATAATTTTTTAAATCCCTCATTAAATGAGTCATAAAGGTCACAGGGCAATACTAGAAACACACACACACACACACACACACACACACACACAACATCTCTAAATTCTCCAGCAAAGCAACAATGACCAAAAAATGGCTTTTTTAAGTAAGGACTAAATAAACTAAAAAGAAACATCAGGTTGAAATGAAAATAAAAGGGGGCAGAAATTCCAATACCTTTAAATTATAAAGATCAAATAAAAAACTCCAGAAAAGTACGAGGATGGATCAAATAAGAAAACCCCTTCTGGGAGACTCCATTCTCCCGGAGCCACTAAATCTGTTGCCGACAGGAACAAAATATAGGAAGGTATCTTTGTGCAGAGGAAAAAGCAAACACATTCCTAAGTGACTGGAATAAATGAGTCCGGCAGGTTGACAAGTGACTTATCGGTTCAATACAGGTGTTAGACAATTAGACAAGGGACCGAAAATGTTCTTGGAGGGCAAAAGCCTACAAGTCCGCAGGATGGAAACGAGATTCTCCAGAGCAGCACTGATGCATATTTTAATGCCTTCTTGGCTCATCAGAATAAAAGAAGACACAAAGTAGAGGCATGGGACTTGGAACATCATTCTTACTTTCCTGGGAGCAGCATTTCTTAAGACGATTGGGAGGTTTTTGTTCCTCATCAGATCGTTATTAATCCACCGTCATGTCTCCTTATTTTATTACTCCTACTAGGGTAACAGATTATAGCCATGATCTCAGGTCATAAAGTGTAACAGCTAACTCAGGGGATTGGAAACCAAATTCGGAATAAAGAATGGCATGTTCCTTTACTTCTCCGAGCCTCTGCTTCCTCCCCTGTAAAATGAGGTTAATAGACACCATCCCCTAGGACTGTCCAGTAAGAGAACACACGCTTGTTATATTTTCCCCATGGGCAACCAAAACTGTGTGATATAGACATGACTCTCCTAGAACCAGGCCGGGCCCATTGTGAGTCCTCAGTAAACATGGGCTGCTATTCTTGCCTTGGAAAGCTTCCTGCCATCAAGAGTCATTAAATACAGGAAATTCTGAGCTGTTTTCCTCTGGAGAGTTTTTTTTTTTTTAAAGAAATACAGTACAGGTTTAGCCAAATTGGTAGATAAATTGCCAAGTCCAAGGATAAACTGTATTTAGCACACTCTGAATAGAGCACCTAACGCACCATGATAAATATAGAGGGCTTAATGAGGAGTATTTGATAAAAACGGTAAAGTCTACTGCCAGGGTTAAAGGAGGTGACCTCTTTGGACTCCTTCCAAACAGAGGCAGTAAAGGATATGAATATTAAATATCTGTCTATATATGTAGACTGTGTCATCCAGACTGGGCCAGCGGAACAAGCATCCATGCCCCCTCGAATGTCTGAACAGTGGTAAGTGGACCATGCAACACCAGCTTAACGGCGCCGAGTAACACTCCTTGATTGCACTTGTACTGCAGCACCTGTAACCACCCCGCCTAGAGGTGGACTGAGTATCGAAACGAATTTCAGTGGCACCAAATGAGACGCCCATAAGACTACACTGTTATGTTACACGACTTTGGTGGCCTTTGGGAAATACACAAGTTGAAAGCATCTAACCACGAGCAAGTGAATTGCGTTTGGACCTCAGGAAAGAGAAATACTGATAAAGATTAAATTTGCTTATTCAGACATAAAGTCTTTGTGTACAATGGGTTAACAATACCACTTCCATACTCTGCCAGTGAGCAAATCTCATCTGGAAACTGGGGCAATATACCAACTCTAATGTGACAAAGTGAAAAAATGCTGATGGGGCAAGGTTCTGGAAAACCTGGCTATATAACTTTTATATCTTGATATTATATAGCTAGCATTCCTCAATAATAAGTAAAATAAAAATAAAGGGCAATAAAGGAAAGACTGTATTCTCTGGATGAGTGGCAATCCCAAAGTATAAACGTTTCTTCCACACTCCGGGGTTCTAAGAATACTCCAAGAGATCAAAACAACCAATGCCGTTGAAAAGATACCATTTACTTAGAATAAAAAACAAACTATCCTGAAAAAAGTATGCCTTCAGCTCATCCCATACCCAGAAGATAAACCAAGAAGGAAAAGATAGAGGAGAAGCCATTAAGTTAAACTATAATACAGCCCATCATAGAGTAATAAAGTGTTCTTTTAAGAAAACAATCCAGTTTAAGTCATAGAGAGTACCATTTCTAAATACTCTGGTCAAAAAGAAAGAGTCATTTTTTGGGTTGGGGGGTTTTTTGTTTTCTGTTTGTTTTGAGTTCAAGTTTACTGCAAATTACATACGACAATAAAGTTCTTAAAAAGTGCAAACGGAAGCTCCAACTATAATTTTGGTGTTGTGGCTTTTATATTTGTGTAGTTGTTAAAATAAGATGAAATGCTGGCACAACTATGACAGAGAGCAGAAAACAAGCTACTGAATAAGGAGGAAGTGACCAAAGAAATAGAGTGGGAAAGCCAGGGGTAGTTTGAGAGGGATTTTGATGGGAACAGTGGGGGTTTTTTTTTCAGTCTGCATTCATTGACTTATTTCTGAATGAACATGTGATTATTATAAAAGAACAGTCCATATAATCTAGTAAAACTGTAAATTCCTGGCAGAGTCAATTTGAAAGTATAAGGCTGACAAGCCCTTCTTTTGATAATCTGAGAAACATTTGCATGAGAATTACCACTCTGAAGTGAGCAAATTCCAGTCCCCTTAACTCACAGCCTCTGCTGCCTACACTGGGGCTTTCAGGCCAGTGAGTTCCAGCCCACTAGATGGGGGGATTCTAGAACCAAAGGAGTTCAGAGGAGTCCTGTGCAGCACAAGAAACACAATGAGGAAGCTTGTCGCCAGGTTAAAAAAAAAAAAAAATCCAAATCGAAGAGAGCCAGAAGGCCATTTTGTTTATATTTTAACTCAATTTTTAAACTATTCCACCCAAAAAATATAGCTCAAACACAAACTCAAACAAATGCGGAAAAAGCTTCTGGATACTCGAGAAACTGTGAATAATTTTTATAGCAACTATAAGCCTCTCAAGTTCAAAGTGTCAATGCATGATTTTATCCTGTTGGAAAGAGTAGAAAGTAAGAGGAGGAAGTCTTCAGATGCAAGTGTTACCAGCTCTTTAAGAGGAAGGAAATTATATTTAGCTGGAGAGAAGAACAAAGGAACGTTTGAGGGCTAATTGGCTAGCTCCTCCTTTTCCTTACATTCTGTTAAGGTAACCAGTTTTTCTACTTGGCTATCCCTCAAGCATCATTTTGAGATCATAAATCCTTAGAAAGCAGAAGTAGGATCTCGATAGGTCCCAATTTATATTCCCTGTTGTGGCATCACACGTGAAAGCTTTATGAAAGACAGATGAAGTAATAAAGTAATAAACAACGAAGGGCATTGAAAGAAAAGTGAAAGTGACCTCTACTTGAGGAAGTTGTCCAAAACCTGGGTTCAAGTCCAACCAACATCTGCCATTAGCTGATGTGTTATCTTGGTAAATGTGCTTAACTTCTCTGTGTCTTGATCTCTTTAGGCTCAAAAGTGGGGTTTATAATCACACTCATCTCCCAGGACCTTTGTGAGAAAATGTATGCTAAGCACTTAGCAAGGTGCCTTTCACATAGTAAGCACTGAATAAATGTTAACTAGTATTATTTTTTGGCTGTCGTCGGAGAACATTTCAATTATTGAAAAGGTCTTGGCATTGAGAGAGCATGCTTGGTCCCAAATAAAGGTTAGAAAACTCCAAATTTCAGGTGCAGTAATGTGTTCTATATTCCCACTCAAAAACATTTTTAGGATAAGAGAATAATTTACATTTTTGAAATTCCCTGTAAAATCTTAACTTTTAGAAGAATGAAGTGACCAAAGAAAACTATCAGTGTTAGTTTTTTCATCAATGTATTATCAAAATTTTAAGTTCTGCATTTTTATCTAACAAACTTGCTTGCTCCATATTACTAAAACTTTAACCATAGGAAAATAGAAAATGAGCACAAAATCCAACCCATAACTTGAAATTATCAAGGAAAAAGTACACAGTCTTTTAGAGTAAGGATCAATAGACGTTTTCCATAAAAATCCAAACAGTAAATATTTTAGATTTGTGGGCCACATAAGGTGTGTCACTTTTTCACCTCCTTTTCTTCCCTCCTCTCCTTCTCTCCTCTCCTCTCCTCTTCCTCTCCCCCCCCTCCTTCCTCAGTTTTTAACAACTCTGTAAAAATGTGAAAATCATTATGGGCTCTAAGACAATACAAAAAACAGGCCTCAGGCCAGATTTGGCTGACAGGCCATTTCCAACTCTGGTTCTAGAGCAGGGATCTGGAAAACAACAGCAGAGGCCAAATCCTGCCTGCAGCCTGCTTTTGTAAATAAAGTTTTATTGGAACACAATTACTGCCATTCAAATTGCTTATGGGCTGTTTTCCCACCCCAAAGACAGACTTGAGTAGTTTTAACAGAGACTATAGGGGCCCACAAGCCAAATATATTTACTATCTGACCCTTTACAGAAAAATGTTTGCCAGTCTCTGTTCTAGAGTAACAAGAATGCTTCATTAATATAAATTTTCACTCTTAATTTGCACTATAGGCAGAACGAGAACAAATGGCCTTAGTTACTTTGTTGAGACTTTCCCCCCATTATTAAATTTCATAAAAGCCAAAACATAATAAATGTTATACATGAATGTAGTGTTGGGTAGAGAAAATTTCCAGATACCCATTTGTTGCTTTAAATGGGTGGCATGTATTTTCATAGTTTTTGTGACAGTAGAGAATAGGAAATATTGCCTCTTGTGAAATGTTGAAAGAAAGCAATACAAAGCTGGAACAGCCTGTCCAAAAACCCAGAATAGGATATACAACATAAACTTAGGCAAGAAAAACACCCTTTTGTGGTACATGAATGTTGGGTGAACTTGCACAGTGTTTAGAATGCAGTTGCTCAGTTCACTTAGGACAATGACCTGGTCAGTTCTGAAAATGTTGCTTCAATTTCAATTTAGCCTAGAAAAAAAGTATAAGCCTATGTCAATAAAGCAAAGCACCACACTTATACATTGCCTATATGAATACAAAAATCAAATGCAAATCAAATCGTTTCCAAAACTACATATACCAACTAGCCAGTTTTATCTCAATTCTATAAACAGAATATCTTATCCTAGAAATTAAATTTGGAAAGCCCCATGAAATTGTTTTCATATCTTGTATTTCACTTTCTCTCTGTATGATGGCATGAAGTCAAAACGACTTCTGGCCCATCTGAGAAGCTGCAGGCTCTACTTTCCCCCACTCCTTCCACTACAGTTTGCTCTCTGTCCAGATTAGGTGGAGGCCAATATGACCTCCAAGGGAGGGCTCCGGCTTTGCTGCCCAACAGCAGACCAGAATCTGAGTTGACTTATCCAGTGACTTCAATCAGGCAGTGATAGTGGGTTCACCAAGCAGAAAGAGTTTTCTGTTGAGCCCTTACCCATTCTCCTCAACCTGAACAGTTAACCATTTTCCTTGGTGCTTGAAACCATTTTCCATACTGGTTTTCATGCTGCTTGAAATTTGAAAACCTCAGCCAAGTGAAATCTATGAGAGTAGAGATCATGTCTGCTTTGCTCACCAAGATCCTTACCCTTTAGCTCCGTGCCTGGCATACAGTATATATAAATAAAGGAAATATTGCTGGCGGGCGAATGGATGGATGAATGGATGGGTGGATGCAAACTGCAAACATTAGAATAGTGCTGGTTTTTCAACCTATGCAGTGTTTATCCACAAAGGTTTTTATGGACTTTTTTTTTTGAATAATGGTGATTTAGGAGTTTATATTTATAAGAACTCTATTACCAATAAACTGATGACAAGGATGTCAACAAGCATAATCTAGATGGCTAGATCTTCGAACCCTTCAAATGATTGCTCTCATTTTCAAAAGGGAAAAACTTTAGTTTTTGGAAATGCTGATCAATAATTTTATTTTGTGAACCCCTCAAAAAATTGCAGATTTAACTACTAACCAAATGGTCTAAAAGACTCAAGAGAAAGAAGATTATCAGAAAATAACACTATATCACTAAGAATAAACTGTATTAAATTCACCTCATTTTTGGTTTTGATGGGTTAAGAAAATGCTACAGACATAACGCATCTCCATTTTTGCAGGATATTTGACAACTTAATATTCTTTATGCTCAAGACGGAGAAGTCTAGATTGGATGGCAGGACAATAAAGTGGATTCAAACTGATTGAAAAATGATTACTAAAGAGTGCTAGGAATTAGTATCTTAATCTTCTTGTATGTACAGAGGTCCAACTAGAAACAACAGAAGTGAGAGGAAAGCACAGGCTTACATAATGAAATAATGAAAACGCTAACAACCAGAAAGATTGTAAAATGAGTGAAACAACTTTCAGAAATCTTCGCACTTGTTCAAGTGCAAGGTGGCTCTGTCTAAAGGTGACTACTCAGGATGGCCAGAGATAAAGCCACTCTTAGGTTTCTTTCCCTTTAAAATTCCATAAGTCTATGAATACAGACTATATATGGAAGGGCAGCAGTGGCATAATGGGAAACCATAAACGCAGGTTCTGTCTTCAATTTAGCTTTTCAAGTGTAATCTTTCTTTACTCCTTTTGTATTTCTCACCCCAGCAAAATGATACTGCGTCTAGGTTCCCAAGCACATTCTACAATTTCCCACCTTCACAGATTCTTCTCTCTTTTCCTAGAGGACATCTTTAATATATTATATTAATTATATTAATATTTTAATTTTCTTTCATTATTAAAATTCGCCACATGGCCAAAAGCCCATACACAAGCTATCTTTAAACTTTTCTTCATCCCATCCACTCAAAAAAATATTTTTTACCTTGACCTTTCCTGGACTTTTATAATGTCATGTTTGTAAATCTTACAAGGTGTATCTTAGTTGGCATATACTATGCTTAGTGGTCTATGGGCTTCTACCTGCTTTCTTAACGATTTCATTCACTCTCGTAAGCTTTAACATCACTGGATACTGACAAGTACAAAACTTATGTCTTGCCATGATGTCTCCTTTGCACGTGACCATCACATGTCCAACTGCCTGCAAGACATCCCCACTGCAAATGTAACAGTGTTCAAAACTGAAATCATCCATATCCCTCAATATCCCCTGAACTCTTTATTTTAGTTGGTGACACAACTGTAGACTCATTCCCAATACCAGCAGGTCTTGATGCTTTCATCTTCTCAACAGATTCAAATCCAAGTCCTCTTCTCAACTTCTAATGCTGCTTTAATTGAGACCCTCATCTTTTCTCCCATTAGTTTCCTAATGATCCTCTACCCCGAATAATAACTTTTTATAAATCTACTCTACAGAAGACAGTCTACCTGAAACACACACGTAACAATAACTTTACACTTCTTAAACCCTTCAGTGTCTCCCCATCATATCAAGTTCAAGTTCCTCAAAACAGCCTTCAGGAGGACCTCGTCTGCCGAGTTAAGCTCACAAGGTAATATAATAAAGAGCACGTGTTACAACATAACGGCACTCTGAACCCAAAGCCCTCTTTAACCCAAACTCCACGTTGCTACCCTGTGTTTGCCAACTCTTCTTCAGGAACAGAACACAGGGAGTCAACGTTGTATCAGGACCTATCAGCAGTAAACACAAGCAAATCATTTTTCATTTTGTGTCTCCCCTTCCCCTGTCATGTTCTTGGAAGGCTTTGGGGACTTGGAATAAGGAAAACTCATACTTCCCACAATGATTTCTTCTACATTCCAAGCCATAAACTCACAAAATCCAGAGAACTGAAATCTTACTTCATGCCTGAGAAGACTTACATAATTTTTAAGTACCCAGCAGGACTCATAAAAACGACGTCAAGAAGAGAGGAGGTGGAGATGGAACCTTATATGATAGAATGATAATCAAAGAGCAAACAAGAAAATAACCACACAATTAGAGTTTGTGGCAACGACAGTTTAAACAGATTGAAGCCATGGCAGATATAAGATGGTTTCCTTTAAAATCATAGCAACTATCAGTCTTGTAACAACTGTGTGCGTGCATGCGTGTATGTGTGTATGTGTGTGTGTGTGGTGGTGGTGGTGGTGGTGGTGATGTGTTCCTTTAAAGTGTTTCAGAGCATATCCTAAAATAAATGAGGCTATGTCTTGAAGGGGAATGTTCAAAGTAGGGAAAACCCTATAATTTCTTTTACTCGTGGTTTACAGTCTTTATCTTCTCATCCAATCAGATTCAGTAAACAAGAAGCCTCGATTCCCATTAGGACAACCATATAACCATTCGATTGAAAATGTAAACAACAAAAAACTGTTTCAGAGAGTCCAAATGTTAGCCAAGCTTATTCTTTTTAGGAACTCTCAAGAGATGCTTCCCACTACAAATCAGGCTAAAGAATCAGTGCTTGTGAACATAGATATAAAAGGTTATAAATTTCATGAATAAACAGAAAACAGAAAAAAACAGGTGTTGCCAAAGATGTGGATAAATGGGAATCTTTGTGCAGTTTTGGTAGTGATGAAACACAGCGCAGCTGCTATGAAAAACAATATGGAGGTTTCTTAAAATATTACAAACAGAATCACCACATGTTTCAGTAGTCCCATTTCTGAATACATCTCCAAAGGGATTAAATAAAATCTCAAAGGTATTTGCACTTCCATGTTGATTACAATATTATTCACGGAAGCCAAGAGGAGGAATCAATCTAAATACCCATCAACAGTTGAATAGATAAAAAAAATTTGGCATATACACACAATGGAATAATACCCATTCTTAAAAATGAAGGAAATCCTGTCAAATGCTACAACACGAATGAAACTTGAGGATGTCATGCTAAGTGAAAACAAAAGACAAACACTGCATGATTCCACGTATATGAGGCACCTAGAGTAATCAAAATCACGGAGAAAGAAAATAGAATGGTGGTTGCAGGGGCTGGGGAGGGGGAAAGGGGCACTGTTGTTCAATGTGTATAGAATCCTAGTTTTGTGAGATGAGAAAAGTTCTGAAGATGAGTTACAAAATAAGGTGCATATAGTGAATACAACTGACCTGTTAAGATGGCAAATTGGATGGGGCGCCTGGGTGGCTCAGTTGGTTAAACATCTGACTCTTGATTTCAGCTCAGGTCATGATCTCAGGGTCTTGAGATCAAGCCCCATGCTGGGCTCTGCACTCGGAAGGGAGTCTGCTGGAGATTCTCTCTCTCCCCCTCTCCCTCTGCCCCTCCCCTTCTCTCTCTCTAAAATAAATAAATAAATAAAATTTTAAAAAGATGTTAAATTTTTACATTATGTGGTTTTTAATACATTAAAAATGGGGAGTGGCAATTCCTCACATTTCTAGCAACCCAAGAACTCACCACGTCCTTTTTCCATTTTTTATTCTAGTTTTTTTTTTTTAAGATTTTATTTCTTCATTTGACAGAGAGTGAGACAGCCAGCAAGAGAGGGAACACAGGCAGGGGGAGTGGGAAAGGAAGAAGCAGGCTCCCAGAGGAGGAGCCTGATGTGGGGCTCGATCCCAGGACTCCAGGATCACGCCCTGAGCCGAAGGCAGACGCTTAACGACGGAGCCACCCAGGCGCCCCTCCATTTTCTACTCTAGTTCTTGAGCCGATGAATGAAGAGGATGGCACAGTGACATTCATAGTCCACCTTCACATCTGTGTCTAGCTTTTTTCTTAAAATTACATCTAACACATTTTTATGGGTTATTTTGCAATTTTCATGACCACTGAATTGCACAGACTATGAAACAAAGAACGTAAACATATCCTCAATAATTTTTATATTTATTACATGGTAGAATGACACTACTTTGGATATATTGGTTAAATATAATATGTTATTAAATAAAAAAGCAAATTAAGGGGGAAATGAACTGGAGAATGATTTTTATACCACAGGACAAGGAATTCCCATGTCAAGTAGTACAAGTAATAATCAGACACCAAGATAATAAGCTCTCATCGAAATACTTGAAAGTCACCGGAAGTTGTATACGGTCAAATATAAAATAAAACATTTAAGGTGCAGAGCAGTGTGAAAAGTTACTCCCTTAAGGATCAGAGTTGTAATACAGGGTTGTTTTTTTTAAACTTTGTGTGTATGTACCAGTCCCCACTGGGAATCAGATGAAAATCTGAGACCTCTTTCCAGCAAAATGTGCACATGTGTGTATGCAAGGCGCAGTCATAAAATCTACGAACGTGTGAAATAAGAAGCCCTAATTGAGAGAAGCCAGGCCCATGCTCAGTAAAAAATATTATACAGTATGTGCATCACCTGTTATTCAAAAACTTCTTTCTAAGAGGCAAAAGTTTTATACCTAGCGTTTGTGGCTTTTGAAAAGGCCAACGCGCCACCGTCCAAATTTCTACAGACGGTAGTCTGGGCCACTTGCCTTCCTTCTGCTCATTTCTATAGTATATTGACTGTCTCGTGTCTCCTCCACCTTTCTGTCTTCCTGTCCTATCTGCTGTTGGCTGTGACCATCACCTTCCACACTAAGCCTCAGCTACTGTACAAATTGCCAAACCTTAACCTTGTGAGCTTTCATGCCTGAGCCATCAAACACTGATGGAAAAAGCTATCTTTCTCCTAAATCACAGGATTAGTGGAAGATGTCAGTTAGTGACCATTAGTGTCTACTCCTCCAAGTGGACGTGATCTTTCAGCCTCCGGGTCATAAAGCGAGGGCCAGGGCATCAGAATCCACAGGAAAGTAATGAATGATGTAACTGAGATTAAAGGTAGGGGACACAATCTAATGTCTGATGATGGCAGATTTCCTAGCTCACACTCTCACAGAAGAAAAAAACAACCGAGGCTGAAACTAAGTGTATTACACAGACTGTTTTCGTCTAACCAAAGCCATATCTACTATTTTTGGAGATTTCTATAAATGTAGGGTATATAATCCTAAAGGCAATAATATTTGAGACGGATAGATTTTTTGATAAATTTTTCCTTGTCAAAATAGCAGAAAATGAAGAATAAAGATTCGTTATTTCTTCTTATTACTCCTGTATCTATTAAGGAAAAAAAAACAAGTAGGTGAAACAAATTAATTTCTGGAGTAGATTATTTTATAATTTAAATATGAGTATATATATTATAGATCTTAGCCTTCAAGATAAAGACATCTTCTTAAATGTGTTTTTATTTTTTATTTTTATTTTTTTTTAAGATTTTATTATTATTTTTTTTTATTTATTCGACAGAGATAGAGACAGCCAGCGAGAGAGGGAACACAAGCAGGGGGAGTGGGAGGGGAAGGAGCAGGGTCAGCGGAAGAGCCTGATGTGGGGCTCGATCCCATAACGTGGGTATCACACCCTGAGCCGAAGGCAGACGCTTAACTGCTGTGCCACCCAGGCGCCCCTTAAATGTGGTTTTTAAAAAGAAGTGCTAGGGACTCCTGGGTGGCTGAGTTGGTTAAGCATCTGTCTTTGGCTCAGGTCATGATCTCATGGGCCTGGGTTCAAGTCCCACGTTGGGCTCCCTGCTCAGGGGGAGCCTGCTTCTCCCTCCGCCTTGCCACTCCCCCTGCTTGTGATCTCTCTCTCTCTCTCTCTCTGAGAAATAAAATCTTTTTAAAAATAAAGATGAAAAAATAAAAAGAACTGCTCACACATAGTTTGTTTTAAGATTAAGAAATATTTAGAAGGTCTTAATAAAATGAAAAGGAGACCATTTTAAGAGACCAATGATTATTAAAACAGTTTAAATTTAAGAATGAATATCTGCATGTAAAGAAGAGCAACCACAGTCATGAATAGAAAATTTCCAGGCTTGAAGGTCAGAACTTTATAAGTCTATGTTTACATAACCTCTTACAAAATACTTTAAAATCTACAAGTTTTTTAATGACAGTATATCTTTATTCTACTTTGCCCCACAAAAGAGTATTGGTAATAATGTTGAGTCTAGTAAATCCTTTCTAATACTAATATTTATGAGTTGGCTTATAGTTCATTTTTTTAGTACTTGATAGGAAACACATATAAAATATAAAAAAGGAAGCTTGAAATATTTTTCCTCAATTTCCTAATTATTTAGGCCATAGATGTTTCCAGGACTCATTCAAAACCTTCATGTGGTCCATGGCATTACTCTGATCATCCCGGGGAAAACTAAGGTGTCTCTGTTCAGGTGTCTCCTGAACAGAACAGAAACAGTCTTACCACAATTCATCTGTGTCACAGAGAGGGAAGGAACATGCTTCCTTCATACGGGGGAAAGAAACAGTTTGGGGCTCACCCGATTCGTGTTTGAATTCCATTTTGGCCACTAGCTTGCTCCATGCTCTTGACCTCTCTAAACCTCAGCTTTCCCATCTGTGAAATAGGGCCAACCCTCCCTTACAGAAATGTGGTAGAGATTACAAATAAAAGTCCAGGCTACAGTGGGTATATAATAGATATTTCATATTATTTAGATAATTCATCTATGTTTGTGTGCTTAAATCTTGTCCTCCCAGCTCCACTGCAGAACAAGGTCTAGCATCAGTATTTAGTTGGATGATGACTCGTTGAGGTCCCTCTGGTAACTGAGATTGCTTCACGAGCAGTGGGGGAAGGTACGAGCAGGACTCAAGATGTGGTGCCTTCCTTCTCAGGCAAGGAGGTGGGTCCAACAAGTTTTACTTCTATTCCCTCCTCCCTGTTCTGCTTCATCAAATGAAAATACAATCATGATCACATACGTGGGTGACCAGAGCTCTAGTACCTCTCCCAGGGGTAGCAAAGGCAGAAAGATAATGTGTTAATAAACCCCGGATTGTGATCCAGCTAATGGCCACAGGACAATCATTTCAGAAGCTGCCGGCGTACTTACTTGCATTTCACACTTTAGCATATGGTGAAGTAATGATTTTTCAAACGCATTTTTCCCAGTCTACTAGTACTTCACTATCTATATAAATTAAAGACTAGTATAATGAAAATCCACAGATAGTCATACATATCATGGTGATCACATCTTCTTCCTTCACCACTAATTCTTTATGCCCAGAAATCAAGAAGCATAGGTGGCCAGATTTATTTTTAGCCTCACTTTAATTCCAAAAAGTTGATCTTTTTTTTTTTTAAGGTTTATTTATTTATTTTGAGAGAGAGAAAGAGAGAGTGCACGCAAACAAGCAAAAGGGGCAGGGGGAGAATCACAAGCAGATTCCCCGCTGAGCACAGAGCCCCATGGTGGTGGTGGTGGGGTGTTGGGGACTCGATCCCAGGACCCTGAGATCACGACCTGAGTCGAAGCCAAGAGTTAGATGCTTAACCCACTGAGCCACCCAGGTGCCCCCCAAA
The DNA here is from genome assembly GCF_017311325.1 of Ursus maritimus. Taxonomy (NCBI): domain Eukaryota; kingdom Metazoa; phylum Chordata; class Mammalia; order Carnivora; family Ursidae; genus Ursus; species Ursus maritimus. The sequence goes on from NW_024423344.1 coordinate 18,508,244, forward strand.
GGTCAATATTTCGGTTGGGACACTGGTAGCAATCTGGCCTCCCAAAAGTTCAAGTTGGGAGGTGAGGAGGACAGGAGGGACCTCTCTGGAGGGAGTGCGCACCATCCTCTGCGGGTCCAGCTCCCTCTTCTTGGGGGCACACGGTTTGTCCTCCTGGCTCATCTCTAGCCACGGAGCAGCCTGGTGCAGACTACAGGCTGTTCTTGATCTTCAGATTTACTTTCAGCAGCCGAAGGGTCATCTGTGCTGACGAGTCTGATTAGAAATCAGCAATTTACTTGTACATCTGTGGAGACCGCAGAGGGGCCAGCATTTCCTTTCCATTCAGGTTTATATAGTGTACAAGTAGGCCTGGAGGAGATCTCTCTTCCTTCTGCTTTATTACAATTCAATTTCGCTTGTAAACTAAACCTACCCCAGGGGATTTTTTAAATGGAAAGGTTTCCCTTACCTCTTCCCAGGATGAGGGACTCTCCAGCAATCCCATTTTGAACTTGTCCCTCTGTCTCCAAAGCTACAGAGGAAATAAGCTCATTTTTCACCGTTCTAATTTATAATCATTTTACCAGAGTTCATACAGACTAGATTTGGGGCAGAATGATTTACTAGTGCAACACAGTTGAAGTCAGTAAAATACTAGTGCCGTGGATGAGAACAGATTGCTCAGGCTGGCGGAGTTTCTTGCTTTAAATTTTATGCTGAGAAAACTGGCATGGGCTGACTTCAAAGATGGTAAATTAAGCATTAGTTCAAATTTGTGCTGCGACAGGTACTAGTACTAAGCACTTGTTCTTCCTATTTCATTAGGAATCAAAGAAGCAAAGCTTTCATACTATTAACCAGAAATGAGAGAATAAAATATATTTAATTCATAGGCAAAAACAAGAAAGATGGGACTTCCAAACTCTGGCTCCTCTCTGCATTAGAGCAGGGCAGCTTCATGGCGCACAGCCTGTGGCACGGCATGGGGCCACACCTGGTTTCAATGTTCTGCTACCGCCATCTTGAAATTCTTACCACCATCTTGAAATTCCCTTTCTGAACCAGGGGCCCCACATTCTCCTTTTGCACTGGAAATTATATCACCAGTACTGCATGACAGGTGTGAATATTATTAATCTGTCGTCCTTCCCTCCCTACTAAGAGAATAGAATTCATCCATCAGTGGCTATTTGTTGAGACATACTGTGTGCCAAAGACATGAGAAACTCTAATAAGACAGTTATAGTCATTATCCCCATGGAGTCAACAAGATAAAGAAAAAACAAAACTGTGGAAAAGAATAACATTTAAATAACAAAAAATATTTAAATGCTAAACTGACATTTAAAACTTGAACAAAAATTCCACATGGCAGTTTAAAAAGATCTAGTCCTAAATGGACAAATACACCCAACTCTGTTGTTCCTCTTAGTTTTCTGAGGCGCCTTCTCCCTCTCTCCTCCATGCTACACACTGTGTGACAAAATGCACCCTCTCCAAGCAGAATGTGGTAACACTTGGGGGCCAACCATCGCTCACGGTTTCAGGAAATCATTTTACACATTTGAAAAGTTAGTGTTTGGAAAAGGAGCACAAAGTACTTCCCAATACAAGTTCAAGGAAAGAACCTCAATGGGCGCACACTCGAGTGTTCTGCTTGTCTGCAGAAAGCCAAGTCCCACATCCCCCCAAGAGCTACTGTCCCATTAGGTGTATTCTGATCATCTACCAGACTGTCTGGCAGGGCAGCCCCAATGAACCCATTATCCACTTTAATTGATGGCTTATGGGTTTCCTTTGAACAGCCCCAATATTGACGGCTACATTTGCTAATGTTTTAAAATACAAATGTGCAGCAGCAGAGAAGCAAGAATGTCCTGGGAGCTTGCCAGATAAAACACGCCCTCCATCAACAGAGATTGAAATAAAGAGAAGCTTTCTTAGTACTACATTCACCACCTTTAAAATACACAATAACAGCGTGTCCCCACCCATATCACAGACAGTTTCTCTTTTTCCTTTTCAGGAGAAAAGCAGACAAGTCAGTTTTTATCTAAACTAAATGGCTGAATCAGTCATCATGGAGTGACAAGACAAAAGCATCCTACTAAAGACCCCTGGCAAAAATGCCTAACTCAACTTGTCAACATGGAGTAATGGATGTGGACTATCTCACAGTAACATTTTCTATTGCTGGCTATTTTAGTGCTGTCTGCTGGTTTGAATGTAACTAAAATAGGAACAGGTAAAACAAGACCATCTTTTTTTTTTTTCTTTAAGCAGACTCCACACAGGACTTGAACTCACAACCCTTAGATCAAGACTTGAACTGAGATCAAGAATCAGATGGTTAACTGACTGAGCCACCCAAGCACCCCACAAGATCATCTTTTGAAATTAGCTTCATCAGGAATATTTACATTTAAACAGATCTTTATTTTTAGCATAGGGTTATTGGCATCCGGAACAGAAAATTCCACAGAATCTGTCTTCTGCAATGAGGTGTGAGAGTACTGGACACAAGAAGTGACCTACCCAAAAGAAAGGGGGGGTTGAATAACAGTGTAACATAGAGTATACAGGTCAAACATGTCAAAGACCCCAAACTGAATACCTAGATTTAAAATTGTCCAGAATGATTTTAAGCAAATCATCAGCCAAATGAATGTAAAACCGGTGATAGGTACAGGGTGTGCTGAGACATGACAGCTGGAGGTCTGGTAACCACACATGGTAGAGAGTGCCCCCCTAGGCCTCCACCAGGAGGGGGAAAAAAAGATAAGTTCCAAAGAAGTTCAAGAAAGGCAGGATTCTTTCAAGTTGTACAATCAGAGAAGACTGTATGAAGAAGTCAATATTCCAATCAGGCCTTGAAAGACAGAGATTCTGGGTCTGGGGAAAAGGGGAAAGAAGGCGAAGGAAACAATGTCAGCAAAGGCACAAAAGAGGGGTTATGTCGAAAGTGCACAAGAAACACAATAAAATCCAGTTTGGTCAAAGTGGGACACATAGGAAGGATGTCAGTGAGTGGTAATGTGACAACTGGAGTTTGGGAACACACTGTAGAAGGTCCTTAACCTAAAGGGAACAATCGAGGTATTTAGGGAATGAAGGTCCATGATCACAGCCAAGAGGATAGCTGTGGAGGCCACGTGAGGATGGACGGAAGGAAGGCAGGTGTATAGGAAGGGAGCCCAGAATGACAGACAATCGCCACTGGCACAGGTCCCCTGAGTCATTTGAAATAAAGTGATGGTGTATGATGACACTGAATGAGAACGATATTTAACACCAAATGACTTTGTAAGTGATCACTCAGAGATCATGACTGTGGTAGCAGCATGTTTCAGTTACACATGGTTACGTATGCCATTAACTTTCTCATAGTATATTCAAGACAATAAAATTTCTCATCATTTTATAGGATTCAGCCTCTGATGTCAAAATAATTTACTGTGTTATGGCATACCCTTCTGCCCCATCTCTACCTTCAATTTCAAAATACATTTCATCTTCCTCTTACAATATACTTGGTAGTTTTTAAGGAATTATATACAACCATCAAAGATATTTTCTTTTTAGTTTACTCAATTCAATTCCCCCGAGGATCAGAAACGAAAACTCCAAAGCCCCTGTATTGAGCTCTAATCTTAGAGAACATCGCTTCAACACACACCTGCAAATATCACTGGCAAGGCTCATTGTGTGAAGATAAAATAACAATCTAGCTATATAGCACAGTACTGAAGCTTGCTGTTGATAGAATAACAATGACATCTTTCCAAGGGAGAGTCAAGTGACCAAAGCCTTGAATTTATAAATTCCTTGAGGTCACAGGCCTGTATTATATTTACTTCTTTGTTTCCCATAGTAGCGATCACAGTTTCCAGAAAAAGATACAGCAGGATTTTAAGACTAAATGAGAAAATGTGTACAAAAGTGTTTTTATATTATAAAATGTCATATTAAAAGTAGCTCACTTTAATTAACTTGGAACTCTAAAGAACTAATTTTGCTTTCAGTTGGTCTCTGTGGTTATTCAAAAGAGATAACAATATAGACAGCAGTAATAAGGCTACAAATACATGGAGGTGTATCAGAGAAGACAGGGAGGGTTAAAGGAAGAAATGTCACAGAACCTACAGATGATATAAAAAATATCACCATGATGGAGAAAACCCACAATATGGGGGCATATGCTTTAGAAGAAAGAAAGAAAGAAAGAAAGAAAGAAAGAAAGAAAGAAAGAAAGAAAGAAAGAAAGAAAGAAAGAGGAAGGAAGGAAGGAAGGAAGGAAGGAAGGAAGGAAGGAAGGAAGGGGAAAAGAAAGAAAGAAAGAAAAAGAAAGAAAGAAAGAAAGAAAGAAAGAAAGAAAGAAAGAAAGAAAGAA